>NW_026020680.1:736657-1336657 GCF_900185275.1 Solanum verrucosum
ATTATAAAAAGAAAAAATAAGTATCATTTGTAAAAGTGATAGTAGATATGAAAAAATAATATAAAAGTGTAACAAAATAATAAGTCACTTATAGAGAAAACTAAAAAAAATATATAGAATTTTGTACCTTTATGTGTGTGATATATATATATGTATATATCTTGTATTTTGAACATGTTGGCATATCTAAAATCTTGAAATATCACGTTAAGAAATTAAAATGTTTTAGCAATATTTGATTTGAAAAGTGATAATAGTAAATATATTTTCGAAAAAAAGGGTGATGTAAAAAGAAATATAAAATGGGTCTAACTATTGGGACTTATTCTATAGTTATATTTATTTTTTGTTAAAAATATATAGGCCTACTTTCTTACTTGTTTTCTTAAAACTAGGTATTTCTAAAGGGTAAATATCCTAGCCTAAAATATATTTCTAAAGGGGTAATTGTTTTAGCCTTTCAACTAGTTTCAAATTTATTTAGGAGTTTTAAATGATGAGTTTTCCTATCCCGTAAGATAAACAAATAACTTAAGTTGTATGTAACTTTTAAAGACTAAAATAAGGGGGTAACAATTTTTAGCAAAACTTATAACATCCATTTTTTAAGCTTTTAAAATGATGTTCTTCCTCTTGAAAGTTTATTAAATTAAAAATAAATTGGATTGCCAAATTTTGCTCAAATTAACTCCATTAAAATTTTAACCTCTTCTTTATTATATAGACATAGTTTATTAAATTAAAAATAATAATTTTGCAAGACTAGTTGATATGTTAAAATTAGTGATTATAAAAATAAAATTAATATAATTAGCAACTCTTTAATTAATTAAGTCTTCCTAATTTTAAAAAATATGTCGAAAATGTTTATTGTAACAATAGACATTATATATAATTAAAAAAATCAAATTAACCCTTAAGAACAAAAATTTATTTGACTTGAAATCTAAAAATGAGAAAGTAGTAATATTTATATAATATATTTAACTTTTATAAAAAATAGTATTTATGAAATAAAAATAAATAATAATTAAAAAAATTCGTATTCCTACAATTTTGTAACATATATATACTTTATTATTTTTATTTTTATTATTATTATTATTATTAAAACTTTAGTTAAACAAATGTGAAGAGCCAAAATTGGGTGTCAACAATGATGAAGATCGAGGATTCAACAACATCAAGGTTACACTTCTATTTTTCAAAGGAAGTAGTGACCCAAATGAATATCTTGATTGGATAGTGAAGTTTGAAAGACAATATAATCTCAACAATGTGAGTGACGTTAAAAAAAATGAATTATGCTATAAGTCACCTTGAGGGTTTTGCTTCTACATGGTGGGAGAAAATCGAAAGGGATGATTTGGTGAATAGAAATTTTGTTCCAAATTGGAATGACATGAAAAGAATAATGAGAGATAGATTTGTGGGTCAAAGTTATGAACAAGATACAATCAAAAAGTATTACAAACTTCAACAAGGAAGCAAAAGTGTGAAAGGGTATTATGAGGAGCTAGAGCATACTAGGCTTCGAGCTAATGTCAATGATGGAGAGATGAATCTGTGGCAAGATTTATCTCGGGTTTAAATAAAGAGACTGGACAACCATTAGATTTGCATCGTCTTCCTACTTTATATGAAGCTTATCAAATGGCACTGAAGGTGGAGGGACATCAAAAGGAAAACAAATTAAGAGTGCAATATTCTTCTTCTTCATGGGCAAAAAATAAAGAAGTTTGGAAATCATCTCCTACTTGGGACAACCCCAAAGGTGCACAGCAAGACTTCAAGTCCAATTTTGACAAAGCCAAACCAAAGATGGACTACAAGGATTTAGGTAACAAAGCTAAACTTGAAACTCCATCCAAAAAAAAGTGTTTTAAATGTCAAGGATATGAACATAAAGCAAATGAATGCCCTAATAGAATAACTATCATTGCATTGAATGATTGTGGTTATCAAACGGAAGATGAATCTAAGGATGACCATAGAGAGGATGATAGTAGTTATGAATTTATGGGAGAAGGGGATGAAGAAGAAATTAATGAGGATGGGAAACTTGTTCTTGTTGTAAGGAGGAGTATGAGTGCTCTAGCGAGGGAAAATCTTGATCAAAGAGAAAATTTGTTTCATAATTGGTGTAGGTTTCAAGAGCAATTATGTTTCTTTATCATTGATAGTGGAAGTTGTGCAAATGTTGCTAGTGTATCGATGGTGGAACAATTGAAACTTTCAACAAGAAGGCATTCAAAACCTTATAGGTTGCAATGTCTCAATTAATGTGGTTAACTCAAGGTGACCAAGAAAGTGTTGATAAAGTTCAAGATTGGAAGTTACCATGATGAAGTGCTTTGTGATGTTGTACCAATGCAAACTTGTCATCTATTGTTGGGAAGACCATAAGAATATAATGTAGGGGTAAACTATAAATAAGCATTTGTTAAGGATGGTAAAAAGCACATTCTTAACCCTCTTTCTCCTTTTCAAGTGGGAAAGGAATATAGAAAAATGGGAAAGTTGAAAGAAAAAAAAAGAGAAGAGAGTAAGGGAGTGAAAAACGATAATTCAAAAGAAGGAAAAAGACGGGTTGAGAGCTCAAGTGAGAATGAATTATCACAAAAAAAAAGAGATGAGCAAGAAAAACAAAAGGTCAAAGTAAAAGGAAAGATGTGCATGATTTTTCAAAATCAAGAGAGCATGAAAGTGCTAAACATTGAGGATGATACTCAAATCATACTTATTAAACCTAAAGGATATTTTTTGCTTTCTAATAATCAACTAACCTCTTTATCATGGCCAAATGTTGTTTCTTCTTTGGCAGTTGTAGTTTTCGTGTTGAAGATTTCAAGACAATACCTCTATGGTGTGCATTATGAGGTGTTCATAGATTATCATAGTCTACGGTATATACTCGATCAGAGAAATCTCAATTTGAGGCATCGAAGATGATTGGAGTTGCCTAAGGACTATGACATGACTATCTTTTATCATCCGGGTAAGACTTATATGGTATCAAATGCCTTGAGTCAAAAAAGTGGTGAGCAGGTATAGTCTAGCTTCTTTGCAGGTGAGAACACATTATTTGCCTATGGATGTCTAGTCCTTAGCCAATAGTTTTGTGAGGCTTGATATTTTAGAATCTAATAGGGTTTTGACTTACATAGAGGAGCAGATTTGTGCTCAATAGTTTGATAATGGTGATTTTTGTAAGATTCGAGACAATGTGTTAAAAGAAAAACCAAGGAGGCAATTCTTGATGGTGAGGAGGTTTTGAGGATAAAGGTCAATTTTTTGTTCCTTAGACAGGTGATTTGACTAGAATTATCATGGAGGAGACCCATACTCTATTCATCCACGGGCTACTAAGATGTATCGTAACTTGAAGCAACATTATTAGTGGTGTCATTTGAAGAGTAACATACTAGGTATTGTGTCTCGATGGTTAAATTTTCAGCAAGTGAGTATGAACAACAAATCTGAAGGTGTGACTCAAATGATGCAGATACCAAAGTTAAAGTGGGAGTGACTTTCTGTGGACTTTGTTGTTTAGCTATAAATTTTATCTTTAGTGTCTATAGAGTTCGCACTAATTGGGGAGAGTTATAAGGAGTCCCATCATTCGGTGGATTTTTGTCTGTGATGGCTATTGTCGTTGCAAAGGTAAAAATTACCATTAAAGGTTAAACGACTTTATTGTATGAAGACAAAACTAAAGAGAGAGAGTTGCAAATATTTAACTTTAATCATATATATGTGTACATGAAATTCAATTATGATGTTTGGAGTCGGACTTTGTTAAGATTAATTAAGTTTAGACATATTATGTGTTGTAACAATCAGTTTGGTTGATTTGAACACTAAAAACCTTTTTTTTCTATAAAAGACTCTTCTCATAAATTTTAAGTGAGAAGTGTTAAACTATTTATGAATTGCCTATAGACTTCATGAGATGAGTTGTGAAACATGTTTTAGCTTGGAATTGAGATATTCCTCCTTGGATGTATGTTATGAGTATAGATTGCATATGGGCTCTATGAGATTGTGTCGAACACGCTTTTAGCTTGGAGATGGTAAGTTCCTCCTTGAACATGAGTAAATGTTGAATTTCATGCATTTTGAATTGTTAGATGTAGTTCCTACTTCCTTGTGATACATTGAGTATGTTTAGCTTAGAGATGAAGTTCCTCCTTAGTTGTATGCATTTAGATAAGTTGCATGCATGATGGGTTGCTAGTCTTGAGTAGTTACCTTTAAGAAGTGCCTAGAACGTCATTCGAGGATGAATGATCCCAAGGGGTAGATATTGTAACACCCCGTATTCGAAAGAGGGAACATAACAACTTTTAGAAATTGCAGATGTCACCCACGAGCGGGCCAACCACGCCCAGTGGTTAGACCCACGCCCCGCGGGTGGGCCTTATGGATGACCACCCTAGAAATCTGCCTAAGGGAGTAACCACGAGCAGGACCCACGCCCCGTGGTTGGGGGTCGTAGGTCCAAGCCCAATTTCCAGTGTCTCTGAACCCAAACCACGCCCGACTAGGACGGACTGTAGGTCCATCCACGGTCCGTCGGTGGGGTCTCGTGGATGGGCAGTGAGGTGGTTAGTTGAGGACTTAATGGTCCTTTCCAGATGTAATTAGACATTAAGTGGTGTCATTTTACCCTAGTCTAAACCACTTATATAATTACTTTAGACCCCTAATCTATGTTATTTAAGTCATTCTCTCAAAGACCCAAAAATAAACCCAATTCTCTCCCAAATATTCTCTCTCTAGAAAGTGAAGAAGAAGAATATGATTCAAGCTAGACCAAGTCAAGTCTCCATTCTTTCAAGCTTTGTGAGGGCTTTGTAATCAAGGTATGATGGTTTATTCATTCATGTATTCCTTTAATCCATGAAGCCCCATGTTTTCCCCAACTTAGAAGAAGAATTCCCCAGTCAAATTAGGGTTTCTTCTAATGTTATGGATTATGATCCAATAGAGTGAATTATGATTGTTTATGTTTTTTTATGATGGAGTTGCATGTTTTTAGTATGATTATAGTTGTATCCAGGCTTAACCTATGATTCTAAGGTGAATTTGATATAGTTGGGTTTTTATGCCATGAAAGGGGAAATCGAGGGATTAGATATGATCTTCTAGGATTGATGAATTACATTATAGATTGTTTAAGATTAGAGCACATAGATATGAATTGCTTAAGAGTAAAGCATATAGACATGAATTGATTAAATTAAAGCTTATATGATAAATTATGATTAGTAGTGCTTGAGATTGAGCCTATATGATGATACATGATTAGAATTACTTAAAGAATGAAGCATGTGATTATAATATCTTAAGACCTAGGCATATGTCATGATCATGAGAAGTATTGTTTTGAGAGTAAGGTTTGTAGTTATGAATGTTTATTTCTAGGGCTTTGAGGGTAAAGTTAATATGATGAACTATAAATGTTAAGCCTTTAAAAGTGAAGCTTATATGATTGAATGAATTGTAGATAGGATTGTTATGGAAGGACTTTACCCACATGACCTATGTTATGAATGTATGAGATTATACATGTCTTATAGAACCTATGTAAATCCTTTATGAACACTTTGAGAGTAAAGTGTAAATGACTATGATATTGATGTTGTGTTGCTTGAAAGGGCATTCGCATGAACATATAATGAACATGATGTGAAAGGTTTACTCATATAAATGATTCTAGGTTGAAAGGCTTACTCACCTAAAATGAATCAAAAACATATATGAACTATGATAGCTTGAAGTGGTGATATGATATCCCTTCATGAATAGTTTGACTTGGTAAGACAAGACCATACATGGTAGCTTGAGATAGTAGAACTCATGGATAACCTTGGATTGAGAAATCGTACCCTTCCAATGTAGCTTGAACTAGCATGAGAGAAGTTTGCATGATAGCTTGACTTGGTGAGGCCACATCATTTCATGATAGCTTGGATTGAGCAATAGTACCTTTCCTTGAGTAGCTTGGACTTGCATGAGAGTATGATTTCCATGATAGCTTGGTCTAGCATGATGAGGTGCTTTTTTTTTATAATCAAAGTAACATGTTTGTGATGAAACAAGATTAATTCAAGGAAGTATTGTAAGTATGTTCTAATATGAGGTTTACTTGCATGATGTTAGATTAGCTTGGATTGTTGCTTGAGTTGCCTTCCATTATATGACTAGAGGTGATGACCCAAGTCTTGAGTAAGAACATGTTAAGGTCACTTGAGAAGCGTTCCTCTTATGAGATGATGATTTATGTGCATTAGGATATGCTTATGAATTATGTTATTGTCTCTTATGCTTATTGCCTATGTTTTTTGTTGTACCTCTTATGATTATGGTATGTGTCTTATGTTGACTAATGCCTATGATATGCTCATGATGATGATTTATGCTAGCCATCATATTTAGTACATTATTGTAGTAATGCATACTGTTGCCTACATTCTTATCAAATGTAGAGTCCGATGATATTGACTTCCATTCTCATGGCTAGGATCTTAGTAGAGCAAGCAAGTGAAGATTTGGTGAGTCCTCATATCATCGAGGATTCGACCACCTTTTCTTTATGTCTTTCTTTTATGTTTAGAACTTTTGTATGGACTGTGTCCCAAGACTTTCATGTATTAGATGGATTTAGACAAGTGTTATAGACTTCCGCTTCGTTTCATGAACTTGATTGTATTGGAAAATGTTTTAAATTTCCGCACCATTTTCTATTACTTTATGTTATGATATGGTAAGTGGCTTCTATGAGACCTCTCGGGTCTTATACGCCTTGTCATATCTAGGGTGTACCTTTGGGTTGTGACATGTATTGTGTTTCTTTTCACTTAAAGTTATCGTTTCACGAACATGAAACAGGGGTAATTTTTGTTTATGCACAAATATCTTTCACTAATTTTAAAGCCAAAAGTTCAGAAATCCCTTCTATTTTATCATTTTAAATAATATATAAATTTGTTTAGGTGATCAAAATTTATTTAATTTATTCATATTAGGATGCCTATTGGTATTTGGAGATATTGAAACTTAACCCTACATTTGAAATTTAGTAAATATGAAATCTACATCTTAATTAGAATCAAGATTAGGAGCTTGATTACAAATTTGTGTTCTATGATTTTGGGTGATTTGGTTTCACTAATATTCTATTATTTGTCCTTGCATGTCTGGATTCAACTTTTGGGTTATTTTTGAAGTCTAAGTTAGAAATATAGCAATATGAGTTTCTACGGACTCATTTACTTGGGAATAATGTGTAGACAGTGAAAATTTATTGATAAATTCATATTAAATTTTGGATTAATCTATAAATTCATGATATATTGATCAATTCAAATTACTAGTTAATAAAGTCGGATTAATATTTAAGTCAAAATATATGATGTAAATAAACTCCAAATTATAGTTGGGTTAGTCCATTAAGTTGACAAGCCGGGCCGAACTCATGTTCTTCATGCCCAAAGTCCTCTAAAATTATTTGAAGACAGAAATACCCTCAAAACCCTAGCTCACAACTATATAAAGGGATCTTCATAAGACCAAAAAGAAGAAAAAGAAGAATAGACACGGAAATACATAGAGAATCCTTGCTCTTCATTGGTGATCTGTAAATTTTCCACATACAAAGAAGTCTTAACTTCAGTGTTAAGTCGCAAGTACTTCATCAAATCAAGAACAAACACGGAGAAAAAAACTTACATATCATTTCTTAAAGATTTCAAAAAGATTATAAACTTTGCAAATATTTAAATACAAATACTATTGTTTGCTTGTTATTTTCCTTTTCTGTTGGCTCTATTTCAGGAACAAAACTTCAGACGCATACAAATTGACATGCCTAGTAGGACAATCTTCACCTCTAATCTCTTCTCTTAAAAAATCAAAGTTCAAGAACATTGAGATGACTTCCCAGAAGATCAACTCAAAATCTGCATCTGCATCTATTGATGGATCCAAATTTTGTGTTGTTGTGGGAAACATCCTTGACGTTACTACGGAAACAAGGAATATGTCATAAGGAACCAAGACAAATTTTTAGGACAACAAGCCTCACAAGTGTCGTACGAATCTGCTGTTGTCTTTGGTTTTCCTCCAAAAGGTGTGAATTCTCTCGTAAAAGCCGCAAAATAAGACATTGCCGAAATAGTTGATAGGGTTCTTGACCAATTGAGCTTATCTACGTCCAAAAAGTCTTTCACTTTAACTGACGATGATGTCTTAAACACAGGATCTACTCCGCATAACATATCTGCATCTCATGTTTTGGAAAATCAATGTTATTCTCCATCATCTATGAGGGAGATACAAGCGATGGTGATCAAAACTTCCACCATAGAAGAACAACTTGCAAATCAGGCGAAAACAGTTGAAGGCGCCTATCAAAGTGCATCACAAGTCGATACATTCAAATTACCATGTTGACAAACAAGATGAAGAATATGGAGGAAAGAGAACCCACTCAATTATGTGCAAAGCTTCATGAAACGCAAGAGAAAAGAGAGTCTTTCACAAGATAAGAAAAAGTCATCAAAAAATTTCAAATGTTTGTTGGAGGTTTGATTCTCGTTAGCTAATTAAAGGACTTCATCAAAGAGTCTATTAAAGATAAATTGGAGTTCATGTCCATATCTCATCTCATATATGTATTCTCAATGAATTGATAACTTAAACATAATGATGGTTATCAATCTCCTAAGTTACAACAATTCGACGACAATGGAAATCCAAAACAACATATATCACACTTTGTCGAAACTTGCAATTATGTTGAAACATATAGTGATTATCTTGTTAAGTAGTTTGTTAGATATCTCACAGGAATTACTTTCGAATGGTACACAGATCTTAAATCTAGTTAAGTCAATAGTTGGAAGAAAATGGAGCAACAATTCCTCAAGTTTTTTTATAGCACAATGTGTGTGTGAGCATGATAGAGATTGCAAACGCTAGTCGAAGAAATGATGAGCAAATCATTGACTTCATAAAGCGTTGGAGGAGCTTGATTTTTAGCTGCAAATATCTCCTTAGTGAGACTATTGGGATCGAAATATGCATCCAAAGTATGCATTGGGATTTTCATTACATATTGTAAGACATAAAACCTAAAACGATTAAAGAACTAGCATTCCGTGCTCATGATATGGAAATGAGTATGATTTCAAATCAAGATCAAGAGTTGTGCAACTTCGAACCTAATGAAGAAAATGTAATTGACATTAAGTATAAGGACAAGCTTTCATCAGAAATTGAAATTGAAGATCGAGTCTATGTAAGTTAACATGCTCCTTGACTTAAGAGCATAAACTACAAGTCATAATGCTCATCGATGCACAAGCCTAAAATGCATGTCATAAAACTCATCAAATTCGAGATAAGATTTCAAGTTCTAAAGCTCCTCAAAGTGTTTCTTGGTGCAAGAGCCTAAAATGCATGTCATAAAACTCATCAAATTCGAGATAAGATTTCAAGTTCTAAAGCTCCTCAAAGTGCTTCTTGGTGCAAGAGCCTAAAATGCATGTAATAAAGCTTATCAATTTCAAGTTAAATCTCCATGTCGTAAAGCTCATCAAATTCGAGCAAAATTTTAATGTCATGAAGTTCGTCAAATTTGAGCTAGTCTGGAAGTCATAAAGTTTTTTCAAATTCGAGCAAAATCTTCAAGTTTCAAAGCTCATCAAATTCGAGCAAAATCTTCAAGTCAAAATACTCCTCAACGCATGAGCCTAAAATGCTTGTCATAAAGTTCATCAAAGTCCAGTTGAAACTTCAACTTTCAAAACTCATCAAATTCGAGCAAAATCTTCACAAAATGCTTCTCAACGCACAAGTCTAAATGTATGCCATGAAGCTCATCAAATTCGAGATAAGTCTCAAATTTTGAAGCTCCTCAAATTCGAGCTAAGTTTCAAATCGTGATACTTCACAAATTTGAGACAAGTCTTCAAGTCACAAAAGCTCCATGAAAATAAGTTAAATATTCAAGTTGTTACTATTGGACTACATGAGTTTAAATCTACATGGTTCGAAAAAAGTTCAATAGATTGAAAACTTTGATGGCCTAGACAAATTAGAAAAAAACTCAAATGTTTTGCATTGAAATGTGAAGTAAATATATTTTATTGCTTCAAAATTGCAAGTGTTTTTACACACCAACAATCATAAGGAAGGAAAAAATGGACATATCATCATATACAAAGAAATTTGAGTATAAAAAAAATCAAACATCAAGAGTGGTTTGTCAACTCGTCTTGGATGTCTTTATCAAGTTTGTGTCAAACCTCATCACTTCAAATATTTTTATGGATCGGTCTAGTCATAAGTGAGCCTCTATCTTTGGCATGAGGGAATATTTCAAAGTTTTATTTGTGAAGCTGATCATGTGAAAAGTAGTTGCTCTCCAAATCTACGACAAGCTACACCAAAATCTCTCTCTCGCAAAGCAAACACTACAGAGGAAGAGACACAAAGTGTGATTCGTCGCCAAGCTTCAATTTAGAGGAAAATACACTAAGTGTTGTTCTCATCAAAGCCACAACTACAAAAGAAGATGCATCAAGTGTGGTTTTTCATCAAAGTCGCGACAGCTAAAAAATAACCTTTCATGTGCAGTTCGTCATCAAAGCCGCAAATGCAAAAAAAAAAGATATTTCATGTGCGGTTCGTCATCAAATCCAAAACTCTAAAAGAAGATGCACCATATATCGTTCACAATCAAAGCCACAATTGTAGAAGAAGATGTACTAAGTGTGGTTCATCACTAAGCCGCAATTGCAAAAGAAGATGCATCAAGTGTGGTTCGTCATCAAAGTTGCAACTACAAAAGAAAATGCATCATATGTGGTTCGTCGTCAAAGTCATAACTGCAAAAGAAGATGCATCATGTGTGGTTCATCATCAAAGGTGTGATTAAAAAAGAAGATACACTAAGTGTGGTTCATTAATAAAGCTGCAACTACAAAATAAAATGCATCCGGTGTAGTTTATCGTCAAAGCCGTGGTTTCAAAAGAAGATGCACTAAGTGTGGTTCGTCTCCATCAAAGCCACAATCGCTAAAATATTGCACCAAGTATGATTTGTCGTCAAAATCACAACTACAAACGAAGATGTACCAAATGATTCCTCATCAATTATTGATTAACCCTCACTATTTTTGGTCTGATATTGAGACTATTTGTGGTCTATCATAAACCTGCAAAAAAAAAAGTGATGTGTCTCACGGTGCCAATTGCATAAACTTCTAATCAGCATGGTAAAAAAATGTGGCATATATTCTCTCCCGTTCATCATGATGAATGATCCTACTGATTTAAGAGTATTGTGTTCTCTCTCCATATAGATGATGACAAAAGTCTAGATCAATACAGAAATCAATATGCGGCTCTTTAGCGAAGATGCAAAGAAGTGAACTCATGAATGTTGTCCAAAATACGTTAGATCGCTAAATTTAAAGAATTAATTTTGGTCAATTCATAAGAACTTTGACTTATATTTTTTTGGATATGTTGTAGACTTGAGAATTTATTTTCTATAGAATCAAGTCGCTCTCCATTCGAGCTCTCCTACACCAACATACAGACGTTTTGGTGAGACTCCACAAATTTGTAAAACAATAATGACAGAATTGAAGACCAACTTTAAAAATAATTATCGCCAATCCACAATAACTTTCAACTTTATTTTAGATATGTTGTAGACTTTGATGTACAGTTTCTATAGAGTCAAGTCGCTCATCATTCAGAATCTCCTACACTATGATAGAGACGTTCTGGTGAGACTACATTGAGCTGTTAAAGACAAGAAGACATATTTGATAGCAAACTTCAAATTAATTCCAATCAGTTGTGAAGGGTTTTGATTTTGAAATTCAGATATGTCATAGCTCTGTGAGTCTAGTTTCTGGAAAATCAAACGAATCGTGATTTTGACATTTCTACAACAAGTTATGAATTTTTTTACCACATGTGTGCTGATTGAGTTTGATATGCCACAAGTTGACAATCAATCATTGTAAGAGCATGGATATTTATAGAAATCAAAAGTACATAAATTGTGTTCCTACAAATTATGAAAAACTCATATTTGAAATAAAATTATGGTAAATTTTCCTAGGAACCAAATTATCGTAAGTTTCTATAGGATTCAAGTCATGGAAAATTCCAATGAAATCAAGTTATGGAATATTTCCAATGAAATCAAATATGAAATGTTTTGTAAAACTCCACAATAAAAAATATATTTCACAAATACTTCAAGCCTTTCTTTTAAAGGTTCGACAAGTTGAACACTGCAACAAGTCTCAAAGCAATGTACATTTGTAGATATTGAAATTTTATTGATAAAATCATATTAAATTTTGGATTAATCCATAAATTCATGATATATAGACCAAGTCAAATTACTGATTAATAAAGTCAGATTAATAGTTAAGTCAAAGTATATGACTTAAATAAAGTCCAAATTACATTTGGGTCAGTCCATTAAGTTGACAAGACAAGCCCAACTCATGCTCTTCCGCCCAAAGTCCTCTAAAATTACTTGAAGATCGAAATACCCTCAAAACCCTAGCTCACAACTATATAAAGGGGGTCTTCATAAGACCAAAAGGAAGAAGAAGAAATAGAAGAACAAACATAGAAATACATAAAGAATTATTTCTCTTCAGTGGTGTCTGCAAGTCTTCCGCATACAAACAAGTCTTCGCTCCAAGTGTTGAGCCGCATGTACTTCATCAAATCAAGAACAATCGTGGAGAGAAGCATCATGGGAGTACATCTCTTTTCTTAAGATTTTATAAAGATTGTAACCTTCTCATACATTCAAATACAAATACTATTGTTTGCTTGCTATTTTCCTTTTCTGTTTGTTGTATTTCGAGAATGAAACTTTAGATGCATACATAATGCATATTTGATAGATTGGAAATATTTTGAAGCTTTACGAAAGAGAAATATAAAATCTTGAGGATTTGTGACACGTGTTCGGCATTTGAGGTATGCTTAGACTTTCAAGACTTCATTGAGGAACATTTTGCTAATTAAAAATGGGATAGATAATGGATAAGGGTGAAAGATGAGGGTCTCGTACTAATAGTGTGAGGGAATTGGTATGAGTACCATATTTATAAAAGTAAAAGTTTATTACTATAAAAATGACGTATTGAAATCAAAGAATGTCAAAACATGTATGCATTAACTGATGTATTATTGACTTGGTTGCTTTCGTGTGTTTATGTATCTTATTGAACCTGCATATCTGTGATAGTAGAGGTGATTATATTTTATATCGATGTTGGCTGATTAAGGTGCATTATCATTCCCAATTTTATTAATTATATAGTGCATATGTATTTACATGAGATCTAGAATGAGTAAGGGTCTGGTACGTGGAGATCATCCATGTTGTAATCATTTTATGATTATGTGTTGGGCACCTGGATATTATCCATGTTGAGGATAATTTAATTTTATGATAGAGCCTTGAGATTTTCCACAGGCACGTGGAGATCGTCCGTGTTGGTTTATTAACCTCATGAGTCCTTCATAAGTTACGAACTTTCATGAAATTTCTGAGAAGTATCATGTATATACGATTGAGAGATAACTTGGAATTTGAGGCATATTGTCTCAAGATGTTGCATTTCATCTTATTATATCATTCAGTCTTGTTGATTATGTGCTTAATTGATGTTTGACAATTACGTGACATTTGATTATCCAATTTTGGTGAAAGTTGACTGATAAGTATAATGTAAACTTGTAAAATTTGAGAATGATTTCTTGTATACTCATGTCACTACTTCTTCATTGTTGGTCTATGAAACATACTGGTACATGTTATCACACCCCAAGCCTACACCCTGGGGGGACTGGCACTCGAGAACCATTGCTGCCCCAAGCGAACCCTTGGCCTGGCTTACTTACTCAGCAGAAGACATGACTCAATCATAACTGTACTTTAAAAGTAAACTAAAAGCTCAAACATATTCGATAATGTATTAAAATAACATTCACTAGCCAAAGTGGCAACTCAAGTCTCATCATAATAGAATGAAAATGAAAGGACTAAAGAATTACGTCTAACTATCTATGAAGTCTCTAACAACTGAGATGGACGTCGGGATAAGACCCACGACATCCTAATGAACTAAACATACTGAAAGCAATAAAATGGATCCTCTGAAAGCAAGAAGGCTCACCAACAACTCTGAAGCTCAACTAGAATCAATGATGCAATGGATGTTGATCTTGGCTACATGTATCTGCATCATAAAAAGATGTGGGCCAAATGACATCAGTACATTGAATATACAAGAATGCAAGGTGAATTCTAAAACAAGACATAAGCTTGAAAGAAACTGAAGAACAAACCTGGTCTCAACTCATTTCAATATAAAGCAGTGTATACAAATGCAATATAAAGAAAAGCTTTTTAAAACATGGATAACAACTCTGTGTATTTAGAATACAATAGTAACTATGGATGTATGCAAAGATACAATATAAACTCTCAAATGTATATAAAAATACAAAATAATATTGTTGTGGGAGTTTCTCTAACCGACAAACATCACTTAAGAGCTATTGTGATGATAAAACGTTTTGCCTCACGCTGCCAGGGGAGTCCTATACATTACCGAGGGTATAAAACCTAACTACTAAGTGGATCCACTAGTCTATGCTAAAAAGCACTAAGGAATCATCTAAAAAGTATGACCCTTTTCTACCCATGATGGCTACATGGTTTATGGGGACTGGGAGTTGTCTGAACTCGCCCCCTTATTGGTGCTCAATACTACTCCCAAAATATAATACTAACTCTTATGTTTAAAAACATACTTCTTTATGTGGTTTGAGATAATTTCTCAAAACTTAGCTCAAAGGCTCCTCTTGGAAATCAAAGTTTCCTCTCTTGCGTAATTGTGAAAGCATTTACTCTTTATTGAAAACCAGATCAAAGGCTCTTTTGGAAATCAAAGTTTCCTTCCTTGTTTAAATATGAAAAACATTTTACTCTTTTAGAATACATAGTCTCGATATATTTTTTTGAAGAAATGGACTTCAATAATTACTCTTTACTCAACTCAAAACTCAAGTCTTAAAACAAAGTTAAAACGTTTGTATAAGACTTTTGGAAAACTCTATGAACTTCTCTTGACTTGACTCTTAACTTTCCTTGAATTTAAGTATGGATTCAAGGTTCATGATCTCATGTTATTGAAGATTTTATGTTGTTTAGACGTACGTTAGAGTGTAGGAATCAACTAGGAAACATAGGTACATTTCAACAGAGGTAGTACGGAAAGAAATGGGAAAAAGTAGAAGACCTAGCGTCCCTGGCACTCTGAGTGGCGCGGGGTGCTAGAGAGAAAACTTTAGAACTGAAGTTGGGGCGCACTGGTTGGTGCGGTGCCCCAGAGCCCAAACTACAGAACACTTTATGGGGTGCTCTAAGTGGCGCGACCCCCCACCCTTTTCCCCAGAATTTTTACGAATTCTCTTGCTCGTTTTTTCAACTCAAAACCCTCTAGATTCAATTGGTTCTTTCCCCAAACAATTAGATTCAAATACATAACCAAAATATGCAAGAATCTACTCAAAACAAAATCTAATTTCATGAATCTAAATCAAGAACTCCTCAATAACTCTAACAATCAAGAACCCAATAGAAACTTCAAACAAATCCATCAAGAACTCAAGTTTTAAACCTTCAAGAACCTAAACGAATTTAATTAAGTGGGTAACGAAAAGACCATAATACCCTTCTAAAATCCGGTTTTGACTTTCCTTATCTAGACAACCCAACTTCAAATGGACATATCTCACTTATACAAACTCAAAACTGAGCAAGCTCGGCTGCGTTGGAAAGGTAATTCAAAGATCTTTCTTACGGTATCTTGTAGCATACCTAAATCATTTTGAACTCGGAGTTATGATTGTTTGAAGTTGACCCAAAACTCATACTTAACTTAATTTTGTCAAATTTCTAGATTTTTCATTCTTTCCAAAAATGACTCATTCTAATTCTAACTCCTTCAAGTTGCGGGGTGTTACAATATCTCCCCCTTGGGAATATTCATCCTCGAATGAGATCAATCTTAGCAGGCTAAAGGTGTAACATCTAACATTCAATTCAAACACCTAACAAGCAAAATGTAAATACAAAATGCCAACTTATAAATAAATGCCAAGAAAAGGATTAGTACCTTAATTTGGATCTTCTCCGAATTCGAAGAGATGTGGGTATCTCTTCTTCATATCCTCATCAGCTTCCCAAGTAGCTTCCTCAACAAACTGATTCCTCCAAAGAACTTTGACTGATTCTACCTCTTTTGTTCTCAACTTGCGAACTTGGCGATCTAGAATTTGAACAGGAATCTCCTCATAAGATAAGCTATCATTGATTCCAATATCTTCAGTTGGTATGATCAATGAAGGATCACCCATACACTTTTTCAACATGGAGATGTGGAACACCGGATGAACTGCTGCTAATTCTTGTGGTAGCTCAAACTCATAAGCTACATTGCCAATCCTCTTGGATATTCTGTAAGGACCAATATATTGGGGACTAAGTTTCCCCTTCTTACCAAACCTCATAACACCCTTCATGGGTGAAACTTTCAAGTAAACCCAATCGTCTACTTCGAACTCTAAGTCTCTTCTCCTAACATCTGTTTAGGATTTATGACGACTCTGCGCTGTTTTCAACCTCTCTTGAATAACTTTCGCCTTCTCCATAGCTTGATAAACTAAGTCTGGTCCTATCAACCCAGTTTCACCAACTTCAAACCATCCAATATGAGATCTGTATCTTCTCCCATAAAGAGCTTCATAAGGAAACATTTGGATGCTAAAGTGGTAACTATTGTTGTAAGCAAACTCGATGAGAGGTAGGTGATTATCCCAATCCCCCTTGAAATAAATCACACAGGCCCTCAACATATCTTCTAAGGTCTGAATAGTGCACTCTGCTTAATCATCGATCTGAGGATGAAAAGTAGTACTTAAGTTCACCTTTGAACCCAAGCCTTTCTGAAATGACTTTTAAAACTGTACAGTAAATTGCGCACCTCTATCTAAGATAATCAAATTGGCACCCATGAAGTCTAACTACCTCTTGAAGATACAACTTGGCATAGTCCTCTGCTGAATGGGTAGTCTTTACTGGCAAACAGTGGGTTGATTTTGTCATTCTATCAACAATCACCCAAATATAATCATGTTGCCTGCGAGACCTTGCTAAACCTGTGATGAAATCCAGATTGATCATCTCTTACTTCCATTCCAGAAATTCTATATTATGAGTCATACCACCTGGCCTTCGGTGCTCTACTTTAACTTGTTGGCTATTCGGGCACTTAGCAACAAACTCTGCAATGCCCTTCTTCATACTACTCCACCAATATACCTCTCTCAAGTCACGACACATCTTTGTGGAACCCGAATGGATGGAATATCTGGAGTTATGAGCTTCCTCCATGATCCTCTCTTGGAGTTCAACCACCCTTGGTACACACAACCTACCTTAATACCTCAATACACTCTCCCCCTTGTTCAAAAGTCATTACTTTTTGCTTATAAACATTTACATTCAATTCAAGCAAAATATGGTCTTGGTCTTGCTTTTCTTTAACTTCTGACACTAATGATGATTCAACCCCATTCATCACCACTACTCTTCCTTCTTTGGAATCCATTAGTCGAACTTCTAATCGTGCAAGTTTGTGCACATCTTTTGCAAGCTCTTTCTTATCTTCCTCAAAATGGGCGGTACTACCCATAGACAATCTACTCAAGGCATCAGCAACAACATGTGCCTTGCCTGGGTGATAAAGAATACTCATGTCATAATCTTTGAGTAACTCTAACCACCTTATATGTCTGAGATTAAGCTATTTCTGATTAAACACATACTGAGAATCTTGTGATCTGTGAATACATCAACATGAACACCATACAAATAATGATGCCATATTTTCAAAGCAAATACTATGGCAGCCAACTCTAAGTCATGGATTGGGTAATTCTTCTCATGAACTTTCCAATGTCTGGAGGCATAAGTTATAACTTTGTCATTCTGCATTAACACACAACCCAAACCAACTCTGGACACATCACAATATACAACAAAGCCTTGTGTACCTTCTGGTAAGGTCAACACTAGGGCAGTAGTCAACCTCTAAACCCTTTTCCCTAGAAAATTGATGAATTCTCTTGCTCATTTTTCAACTCTTAACCCTCTAGATTCAATTGGTTCTTTTCCCAAACACTTAGATTCGAATACATAGCCAAAATATGTAAGAATCTACTCAAAACGAAATCTAATTTCATGAATCTAAATCAAGAACTCCTCAACAACTCCAACAATCAAGAACCCAATAGAAACTTCAAACAAATCCATCCAGAACTCAATTTCTAAATCTTCAAGAATCTAAATTTGCTGAAATAAATCATGATTGGCGTGTGGTTGAACTAACCCAACGCTATGTGATCTCACATACCTAGTAGGGATCACCCCTTGACGAAATCCACAAACCTAGCTCCAAGAACTTGACAATTCCTTGCTCTTTCTCCTCTTTTATCCTCTTCTTTTCTCCCCTCTCAAAACCCTAACTTGTTTTTCAATAGCGTAAACTAAATCCCATCAGTAGAGACCCCAACTTAATTACCAAAAATGAATTTAATTAATTGGGTAGTGAAAAGACCATAATACCCTTCTAAAATCCAATTTTGACTTTCCTTATCTAGACAACCCAACTTCAAATAGACATATATCACTCATACAAACTCGAAACTGAGTAAACTCAACGGCGTTGGAAAGGTAATTCAAAGATCTTTCCTATGGTATCTTGTAGCACACCTAAATCATCCTGATCAAGGAGTTATGGTCATTTGAAGTTGACCCAAAACTCATACTTAACTTAATTTTGTCAAATTTTCAGATTTTTCATTATTTCCAAAAATGACTCTTTCTAATTGTAGCTCCTTCTAGTTGCGGGGTGTTACACATGTGGTTTCACACTCATACTTGTAGAATTCTCACGTAATAGAATCAAGGATTTTATTTATGATTAAAATTATTGAGTACATGCTCCTTATATAGGGAGAGAATTGTAGAGTCCTAAGTTAGCTATACTTATAGCCCTACTACAATACCCATTACTACTATAATAATAGTTCAATTATAAATAATCTAATCCAGTCATAATATATTCATAATCGTAGTCTAATCCTAGTCAACTTCAGCTAGAACAAGAAGTAGTAGCCTAGTTAGTAGCCTAGGTGATATAAGTGACCTGATCCTAGAGTGACTCTAACTCTGTTGTACACGTTGATTGGACCAGGTTGTTTAACTTGTTACATGTCTTCAGTTTCCTTTATTTTCAACACTTCAACATGTTTCATGTCTTCAGTTTCTTTTATCTTCAACACTTCCCCTCAAGCTAGAGAGTGGAGGAACGGTTACTCCTAGCTTGCTTGCTTGCTTCGAAAACTCAATAAAAAATTATTTTGTCAATGCTTCGGTATGAATGTGATATCAAGTCGTTGCTTGTGATAGTTTATCTGCAGATTGATACGAGTAGTCCCACTAGTAAAAATACTTAAGAGCAGTATGATTATTCCTACCATAGATTTGACATGACTCGATGCTACTCCTCTCCTTATTTCTACTTGGGAAACTTTGATTGTTCGGAGAACTTGGTCCTTGTCCAGCAGGCTTGAAACCTCTTTCTCTTAAGTTGAAGTTGTTGTTTCCTCTTCCTCTGCCTCTTTGGGTAGAGAATACCATGTTATGGATTTGTTGCAACACCTCTTCTTCATCTTCCCTTACATCAAAACCTGTGAGAGCATTAACAAATTGATTAAGGTTGGGATATGGTGTCTTACCTAACATGAAAATCTTAAAGGTCTTGTATTTGAGACCTAAACATCTAGCAAAATTGATTACTTTACTATCTTCATCCACGGGTTCGTGAATAGCTGCAAGACCATAACATATGCCTTTGAATTCCTTGATGTATTCATCAATCTTTTTGGTTCCTAGTCTAACACTTTGTAGTTGTTGTTTATGATGAAACTACTTATCTTTTGTTGCTTGTAGATAAGCTTCTTCCAAATATTCCCACACCTCCTTGGCAGTTGAGAAGCCCACAATTAGGTACATATTTTCTTCTGTCAAGGTGTTTGAGATCCATCTTCTTATCATCGTTCTCTACTCAATCATCATGCTACCACTATCTTTTGCATCATTCTCAACCGCTATAACTTTTCTAGCAGTTTGTCCAGTGGAACAACTATTTTTAGTTAGTTCATTCTCTATAATGAGATAGGTTAGTCTCATCACCTGAATCAATTGGGGTATTTGTATCCTCCATATAAGGTAGTTTGTTGACTTAAGTTTAATGGAGCAAGCATCAATGCATTGGTGAAGTGAGGAGGCCGACATAGTGTTGGTAGAGGGGGCCATTGCAGTTGAACGTGTGGTGTTTTTTTTTATCATTACTCAAAGAGCAGAAGAGTTTTTATGCTCTAATACCATGTAGAATTCTCATGTAAGGGTTAGAGAAATCAAGGATTGTATTGATGATTAAAATTGTTGAGTGCATGCTCCTTATATAGAGAGAGAATCGTAGAGTCCTAAGTTAGCTATACTTCGATTCCTACTACAATACCTATTACTACTATAATAATAGTGCAATTATAAATAATCTAATCGTAGTCGTAATATAATCCTAGTCATCGTAATATAATCATACTCGTAATATAATCCTAGTCGACTTAAGCTAGTACAAGAAGTACTAGCCTAGTCTATATAAGTGACCTAATACTAGAGTGACTCTAACTCCATTGTACACATTGATTGGACCAGGTTGTTCAACATGTTGCATGTCTTCAGTTTCCTTTATCTTCAACACATCAACATGTTCCATGTCTTCAGTTTCCTTTATCTTCAACAATACTACACTTGTTGCCCTCTTTTGTGGGGAAAATTCATTTCCGAATATGATGCATCTCGTGGAGATTTTTGAGTCTGAGCTTTGGTTATCTTGTAGTTGTGGTGAGTTTTTTGGTTGTTCCGCGGTCCACACCTCCCTCTATTCTTTATTTATTATATTATTTTAGTATTCAAACAAGATATTTCTTACGTCTAGACTTGTCATTTTAATTTCAGGCTTGCATCGTATTTTAGAAGTTTTTGTACTTATGACACCAAATCTTGAGCGGTAATTTCATTTTTCCGCATTTCAAGTTAAAAGACTTAGGGGTCATTTGGTAGAGTGTATTAACAAATACAATGCTTGCATTAGCTTTGTTTTTTTAGTTGTACCTTGTTGGGTACCTTTTTTCTTGTTATGTATAACTAATGCAAGCATTAGTTATATACTCTATTGTGTATTGAGGAGTGTTACTAATACCATGGATTTCTAGGTATTAGTAATGCAAAGGAATTTAATACATGCATTAGCATGGTTAATGACCCAATTACCGCTCAAAAGTACTTTTACATCTTTTCAACCATATGGAGGATACTTTTGTAAATAAATATTTTTATACAATGCATATTTTTTTAATATACCAAACCAAACAATGCATAAAAAGTATTTATGTATAACTGATGCAAACATAACTAAAACAAGGATTACTAATGCAAGCACTACTAATACACTCTATTTAGCATTATTTTTATACACTTTACCAAACAACCCCTTAGTGTTTGAGATATTTTGCTTGTCACTTACTTTTTTTCTTTATAATATTAAATTGAATTGATAAAATTATTGAGTTGTCTTATGTTTTGTATAATGACATATGTTGTGAACCAAGCTAACTCCATATAAGAATTTATATGCTAAAAATGATGAATAACACTGATTCAGTTCTAATTATTGAACTGAGTAAAATATTAGAGAGTTTTATTTCAAACTATTTGTTAAAAAGGACTACAGAATTTAAAAGGCGGACAATAGCGACGGTGAAATAGGGTATCCTTGCACTTTGCCCTAATGTTCTAATCCTCTCTTATTTGTCCTTTTAATTAATAAAATTTAATTTCAAACAATATAAAAAGTGATCCATTTATTCCATCATAAGTCATGACTTGCCAAACTTATCGAACTTTGTAAAATCGTATTTTTTACATTATTTTAGTTTAATAAACGAAGGGCATGCAATGACACTATTAAGGTAAAGAAAGACTTTTAATCCCATGAAATAATGGTAGGCGCATAGAAAATAGAATACCACTTACTCATAGCATCAATTCATCTCCTTATTATTTTAATATTAATTAGTAAATATAAGAAAGAAAACCAAATCGATTATTTTAGACATATGGAACCCAACAATATTCTATAAATGTCTTTCCAAGAATATATATGATCAGCTATCTAATCATCATATAGAATTTCACTTTATTTTCCCTCCTTGGATTTTATAGCATTCATTCTTGTTACTTTTTTCTTTTGAAAAGTCTGTTTCTAAAAAGAAAAAATTAGTTCGAAATTGGCAGGCATGTAATATCATAGGTAAGAATATAGTGTACCTGCTTTGCACGACGTGTCAATCAATAAAATTATATATATAAAAAATGAAATAATTAAAAAAAAATGGCAATTGATGTTAAAATAAAGTTATATTTATCTAAATGATACAAATTTCTTATAGGGAAGTTAAACAATTATTTAAAGAAACGTAAACCTTTTTAAAAAAATATTATTTATTTATTTATTTTGTTTATTATAATTTAAGTAGGATTTATGAGGTAAGAATATTTATTTTGAAGTCTTAAATGTTAGGATTCTTTTATATAATTCAAATAAGAAAATATTTAAAAAATAAAATTTTAGTCAATTTTAAAGTAGTAAAATATTAGGAGTTCTTACCTATTACAAATAAGTAAAGATTTAATAGTTATATTTTTAATTAATTTGAAAATTCTAAATATTATGATAATAAATAAATAATAATATTTGAGAAAAAATAATAAAAAATAATTTTATCTGTATAGTCTTTCAATAAAGGACAAAAAATTTAATCAACATTTATAAATACCTTCATGCTTTTAAAACAATAGTAGTCAAATAGAATATAGAATAACAATGTACAAAGAACCAATACCAAGGAAAATGAAGAATATATTGAATTGGGAAGTAATACCACTTCTAGACCCCCTAATAAGATCAGAACCTAAAAAGACTAAATGAAAAGCATATATTGGTTCAGATAAATTCATAATAACAATAAAAAAATAAAAAATAAAAAGACACGGAGAATTTTATGGTTATATTGACCTGATCATTAAAAAAAATTATATATATTTTTTGTAATACTTCTTAATTGTTGATTGAATGAAATTGCAATTTATATGGATTGATGTAAATTAGTTATATATTTGTGTATTGATACAACCGTATAGTACTATTTCTTGAAGATCAATCTTTCCTCCGGGTGAACCATATATCCAAGAGAATAACCATGAACTATTAGAAGAGCTTTCCTTACCTATGAGTAAATATTTCATAGTAACCTCAATAGATGGTCATTAAAACATTAAATATAGTTAGTTATTAGCATCGCATAAAAACATTCCCCTAAAGTAGTTACTAATACAAATAAAAGAAACTTTATGTATAGTAAAAACTTGAAAGTTTTATTGAAATTGTTCGTTTAAAAATATCTACAAAAGCTAATTATGATTGGTTCTTACATATATGGTAAGTATATGCTAAGATGAGTTAAATTCAATTTTGAGTTAGTGCAAAGTTAGAGTGATAAATTTACATGCAGAGGAGAGTGAATCATATAATAGGTATTCAAGCCCTTTTACACCAAGATTTTATTTAATTTTTTTTTCCTTTTATCTTGTACAAGGTATTATTCTCTACTGTCGAAAATGACTGAACTTTGAATTATGACAAAATAAAATTAAGGCTCGAATAGACCTTACTAGTCAAACACACAAAAAGGAGTGTGAATCTTGATCTTGCTTTCTTACATTTTAAGCTATAACATAATAAATTAAATATATAGTTTCAGATGAATACATCTTAGATTTTTTGATATCTCATGCTATTTAATTAAATTAAGCCTCTTTAGTAGAATATAATATATGAAGTATTAGTATATTCTAAATAAAAGTTGGCACTAGTTTTGGTATCCCTATTAATGAAGCATCTCTTGCAAAAGAAAAAAAAAAGTAGGTTTACAATTAATGTGTTGTCTTTTAATGACTGTCTCAGCTTAAATAACTATATGATTCTGCTCTTTTGATGATACAAAAAGACAAGCCAGTTAACCATGATTTTAAAAAAAAAATGGCATTTGGTATTCAAAATTGATCACTAACATGGTTAATTGATATATATATTCGTATAGGCATTACAATAAAAATAAATTTTAGAGGCAATAAATATGTACATTAACAAAAAATATTTAAGCGTTTACCAGCATTAGCTAATTTCCAATATCGCTAGGCTTTAGTTAGGAACATTTACAAAGAGTGTTAATTATTTCTAAAAAACATATTTAGAAATAATTAAGCTCTTGCCGTTATAGATCACTTTTGATGTAGTGAGACTCTCTAATTAAGGAGCAAGACACTCTCTGAAAGAGAAGTATTTGAATTTTAGACATTTGATTAAGAACAGATATTTATGAAAAAAAGTGAGTGCTATATATTATATTGTAGATGCCATGCTGCATCTTATACAAAAAAGATAAACTGGAAAAAGTCTTGCAGGCAAATTTAATACTCTACAAGGCATCTGTTAGAGATAATCTATATACAAATTATTCGAGTTATCTTGTATATTACATAATTAATTTGGTAGCTAAATTACTATTTTTTTCAAACTCATAGATAAGCTTAAAATGGGACTAGTTCAAACTCTATCCCTTTAGGAGTGTTGTGTAGTAAAATGACATCTATAATATATAGTTAGATGATTCCTCATGAAATATAACAATTTCTCCATACTTTTTATATCAACTATCTTAAGAAAAGCTAATCGAGTATCCTAACCTAAAATTTAGTCTCACAAAATTATTATTTTTCAATAATCCTTACCAGATTTAATAAAAGAGAATTTGTAATTGAAAAGTAGCGTTAAATTAATTATGTGCCCATAGATATTATTCTATGACCTTAAGAAATTTAATCATCTCGATGTTGATTAGGGTTTCAAAATAATTCATCTCAGGATAAAACATGATTATTTTATAATATTGACATTTTTCAAATTAGAGAATTTTGGCAAACACTAAAAATGGAGCAAATCACACTTTGACATCTTACTTTATTTTTTAAAAACAGTGGAGAGAAATAAATGGGAAAATACCGTTGTCTTTGTTTAAAATAAGACAAAAAAATAAAGAGAGGCAGAGAAATACTTTCAATCAAAAAACATATCAATCATATCCACCTATCATCATCGGCATAATCATAAAAAAAAATCGATAAAAAAGTGTAAGTCATTATTAAAACATTATAAAGTTAATTATTCCTATCAAGAATTTGATGGCTTAATGCACGAGGAAATTCCATTCATTAGCTAATCCAAAGATCACGGAATCAAATCTCATTCATACACCAAAATCCCAACAACAAATCGATTGCAACACCATGTCTTACTTGTAATGAATAATATACATTTTAATAGTACGACGATCAACTTTAACACATGAAATTCAAATAATTGAAAGAGCACAATTTACAAACAAGTTACAAGCCAAACCAAGTTTTCATTGCCATAAAAGATCACTCTTACACACGATTATAACATTAAAATTACAACAAAGAACCCCACTTAAACAAAATTAGTTTCCTCACCCTAAAGAAATTAAAACACCCCCTTTGACCTAAATTACACAAACCAAATTAAAGCTTAAGTTAAAACAAGAAACAAGATTAATTTGAGTAATTATCTCAAATTAATTAATTATTACTACATGTCCCTAACTTCAAACTCATTACGATTCTTAACAACAATATCAAACATGTGCATGGACTTGAATCTATTGAAATCCTTTGGTAGAGAAATAAGATGAACAGTTGATCTTTTGTGGAATTGAAGAAGGTCAGGATCATCATAGTATCTCTCCCATCCAAGAGAGTACAAATTCCTCTCAAGAGATGCATATGATGTTATTACTTCATTACTAGAAAGGTGTACAAGCACTTTACGACGTCCCGTCGCACCGTGGAAGTCACCGGGGTTCTCAACTAGCCTCACTACTCCATTCTTGAATACCCAAACACCAGACATGCTTGAAAAATATGAATGAAAAAAGATGAATATGAAAATAGTTAGTAAGTATTGTGTGTGAAGTTGAAGATGGACTTGAGGTGAAGTGTGAGTGGGTTTTTATAGGGGTTTCTGTGTAATAAAAAATACATAAGGTGGCAAAAAGTAATTATTTTTTTTTATATAAAATTGATAATAGGTAGGATTTAGGAATGTGGCTGCTTATAGGATTTAGAATTATACTAACTTATCGTACGTTCATAAGATTAAAGCAAAAGAATGGGAGAATATTTAAATGGCCTCAAGATGCCCTAATTTGCCCTATTGAAATTAGAATCTTCTCCTAAACAATCACTAATTAATGATCTTATGCTCATAAGATGAACCTAATTCTTTTGGTTAATGGGTTCCAAGCATAATTCTTTAATTTGTTTAGTGCTAAGAACAATCTTCTATTCTTATATCCATTGCTTCCATGATCATCCCTTCACTAAAAGAAAGATTTTTTTTAAAAAAAATGAAGACATTTCGGGGAAGTTTAATTTGTCCCATCTCATTATGATGTTTCTTTTAATCCTTAATTAATGTCTAATAACAATTTAAAAAAATTATGCAAATCAATGAGAAATTTTTGCTATGATACGTGATATTCCCACCCATTTCCCATTGAACTAGTTCAATGAAAAACGTAAGGCGGGAAACAAATTCTCGACGAAATACCAAGAATTTTTTTAATTTTTTTCATGTAATCTAAATATTTGTGTGAATAGCCACTAAACGTTTTTCAAAGGGAAATTTCAATGGGATAGTGCATGTTCCAATTTGTTTATCTAGTTTTGGTGTGACATGAAGTTTAAGAAAATAAATAAGACTTCTAAATCTTGTGATTTTAAACTTAAGATATGTAGAAAGTATCAAAATGTTATTTAATCTTGTGTTCTAAACATGACATGTGAAAAATTGAAATTAAAGAGTATCAAAAAGAAGAAAAAAACTTTTTTTCTTAAACAGACTAAGAAAATAAAGTAATAAGACAAAGAAATTAAAACTGATCAGGGAGTATTATCTAGCATGAATAACTTCATTATGGCTTCAATTATAATCACTTTAGGCTTATAAGAAAGGTTGGAATTGATCTACATCTAATTTTCTTTCATTCCGTAAGAAACCAAAATAATAATGTAGTCTAGTTACTATCATAACATGACAAAATTAAAGGGTTTATTAAAGCAATTAAAGAATGTTTCCAAATATATATGATAACTTTCTAAAAATGGAAGACAAAGTGCAAAAACAGAATAGGACTAGATAAAAATGAAGGAAACAATTAAAAGTGAGAGAAATGGAGATCTCTCATGTCCCATACTTTTTGTGGATATTGGATTGGATAGGAATAGGATTTAATGAGTGAGAAGTAAAATCAATCTTCCTTCTCTTCTGTCTTTTTCACTTTCCCCTCCCATTCCCATATCACCATTTCAGTGTACAAAGAAGAAGTCACATTATATGCCCATTCATTTGAGGAATGGCCTTTACTGACAAGAATATCAAATAATTTAATTGTTACTACTCTTTTTACACACTTTTTTCATGATCACTTTGAGTTCATTGATCCCTTTGTCAACCCACACCCCAAGTGGCATAGTTACATGATTCAAAAGGATTTTAATTGGATGTAGAGGCGGAGCCAGGATTAGGAGTATTTTGGAGGGTCAAAATTTTAGGACAGAAGAGAAAAATATTGCAAAATATGCCGTCTTTTCAGGAAAAAGAGAAACTTTTGTTGATAGTGATGAGGTTCAAACCCACAAGATTAGTGTGGATAGCATAACCACAACCATTTCTTTACCACCGAGACACCAATCAATTTTGTTAGGAATTCACAAATTTATATATATATTTAGTTTTGTTGATAGTGAAATTCACTCATCGAAATTCATAAACTTAAAGTTTTCGCTCCACTTATAATGTATGGATTGAATTCAGAACCAACATACTCATATCTATAAATTATTGAATTATAGAGTCAAAGCCTTTATGTCAAATTATTATGCATGATCTCCGTGAAAAGAACAAAGGAGATTAGCCAAGTTGTTGCCTTCGCTTTTTATCGCATGGTGCACGTGTTGATAAGGCTCTTATAAGCACATGTAAATGGCTCCCAATTAACCAATTGCACTTTTGTCAGAGATTAGACTCCATTACTTGGCAGAGTAGTGTCTGGATTCTTCAAAGTTGATGATGAGACCCCTAGCTGGCTGGCTTCCACAACTTCTTAATCAAGGTGTCAATTGGGCCGGGCCAGGGCTGAGCCTAACGACGCCAATCATGGGCCGGGTTCTATAGAAGGTGTTGGTTGTCTAGCCTAGTTCACGATCCGCCAACATTTTACCTCTCAGTTATCAGGTTGGGGATTTGTGGGATCCATGTGAAATTATTGATTAATGAGACATTATGACATTATTTCAAACTATAAGCAGAATTAATAAATGGGAAAATTATGCGGTTAAGCAAACTTATACTATTTAATTACTCATCATAGCTATAGTTTGTTATAATTACCACTCACGACTAATATTATACATTAATTACGCGGGCTGACTTCGAGTTTGTATAATTAGCCACGTTTGTATATGTATTATTCGCCAGAATATACAAAATACATATGTATAATATACAATTATCTAACCTATATACATATACAATTTACCTCTCTCCCACTCTCTGCCCTCTCTCGCTCGCCTCTCTCCTCCCTCTCCCAATCTCGCTTGCCATATATACAAATACATATGTATAATATACAATTATCTAACCTATATACATATACAAATCACCTTTTTCCCACTCTTTGCCCCCTCTCTCTCGCCTCTCTCATCTCTCTCCCAGTCTTGCTCGCCTCTCTCCTCTCTCTCCCAGTCTCGCTCGCCTCTCTCCTTCCTATAACATATAGCTACGAATTGTAATTATCAAACTATAGCTTGGAGAGTAATTAGGCTATTTTGAGTGGCTATATGTGAAAGTTCCCCTTAATAAATATGGTAGGAATATTTGTGTAATTAAGTATATATATATATATGTCCAAGATATAAAACATACAATATATATATATATATATATATATATATATAACTTACAAGGTATTAAAATAAATGTATTTTGAATTTTTATATGTCAATACTTGTTTAAGTAATAACTGTTAATATTATTTTTCAGGTTTTGACTTACATATTATAGTGTTTATAAATTTAATTTTCAATATATGTTATGTAATTGTAACGACCCTTCTAGTTGTTTTGGGTAAGCTAATCGTTAAAGAAATTGGGTGAGAAACTTTTAGATTTAGGAGTTGAAAATTCTATTTGTTATGGGTAAGCTAATCGTTAAAGAAATTGGGTGAGAAACTTTCAGATTTAGGAGTTGAAAATTTCAGGTTAGGCAACGCTCAAATGAAATCTAAGCGAGGTGAAGTCTAAGATAATCCGAGAAAGGATGGGGTAAAATGTCTAAGTTTGGGTTGGGTTTCCTTTTAACTAAGACATTAAGGAGTCTGTAGGACTTTTCAGAATTGAATTCGAATGAGTAGAACCCCGATTGAACTCGACTTTAAGGGATTGGTCTAAAATATAAGTTTTTTTTTATCAAGATTCTTTGTAAGGGTAAGTAGTTCGTTCTCCTAATCCAATACTTCGATTCATATACCATAGGATCGATAGTTATGACTCTAGGGGACGATTTGACTTAACCTAAGAGGAAAAAATCTGGTATACCAAGGATTGTGGGGTGTAAAACCTTGAGTTTTGGTTATAAACTATTTATTCATGATTATACTATCATAATTCGCTAATGTAACCATAAAATTGGTAGTTTTATGTGAATTATTGGTGGAAAAGCCCTAGGTTGAGTGGGATGATCATGAGATCAGCTTGAGGTTTGGGATTAAGATACAATTCAAAGATGTTTAGGTCATTTGAGGTTGATTTTGTGTTGGTGTTATTATTTTTAAACATAGATCAAGCTAAAGCTTTGCAAAAAGGGAAGACTCAGGTCGAGTAAAGAATTCAAGCTTGGTTCATGGTAGGTGATGGTTGAATTGTTTTCCAATTTACGTTATGTATGCATGTTAACTGTTTCGTTAATATTGTATGTACATTTCGTGTTCTAGGTAATAAGGGAATGAATGTCAATGATATCCATTGTTCTTCTCATATAATGAAATTGTCTTAATACTTGTTGATTTTACAAGTGTGAGTTATTTTCATCGCGTTGTGATTTTTGTGATGTCTGTGACTTTCGGTTGAATGATACATAATTCTATTATGGCTGGCCAAGTACCACGCCTGATACATGTTTGGTTGAAATCTATGTGTTGGTCCATGAGTGGTTGGATCATTGTGTTAAATGTTGGAGTGGTTCTTGTAAACCGAGTTTGCAAGTTAAACATTGTAGGTGATATCTTAGAGATTCTTGGGTGGTTTGAATTACTTGAAAGGGGGTGTAGAATCACATAATTTGTTGTAGTTGTTAAGTCGGGTTGATGATTGAAAGTTTTGTTAATATTTTCTTACTTGGGTTATTCATGATTGTCCTGTTTTACTAAGTTATAGTGTGTGCGTGTGCGTGTGCGTGTGCGTGTGTGTGTGCATGTGCGTGTGTGTGTGTGCAAATTCATGTATAGTCAGCGTATACTTCATGTATAGTTAAGCTCTATTCAGCTTTTTGAGTGTATCATAATGTATAGTCAGTGCATAGTTCATGTATAAGTATTCTATATTGTAAAGTCAATGTATACTTTATATAATGTATTTTATAAATAATGTAGATAGAAGTATGCATATATTTTTGATACATACATATACATAAATATATATGATTATACATTATGTTTACAATACCTATACATTGCATTACTATTTACACAATATCGACACATTACATGTACAATAATTATTGGGCAATCTACATAAATCTCACTAGTTTATGTCATCATTACTAGGATTCACGTTAGTTTAAATATTACTTCATATACCATATTTCGGCCTTTGGATACGTGAATCAATCCTCGTCAGATACATGTATCCGTCAATTTTAAAAGTCGAGATACATAATTTATTAATTTGAATTAAATGTGTGTAACTTATTTCCTTAATTAAAGGAATAGTTAATGATTAATTTACAATTCAAATAGATTTACAGCATCACAAATGCTTAATTTAAGAAGGATATCACCTTTTTAACAACTTTTGAGTATAATTACTCTAACAACTTCTAAAAAGCAATTTAAAAAAAATCTATTTTTTTCCATTTATTTTCCAACAACACCAAAGTGAACAACTTTTTCCAGAAATTCGAATTTATTTCTTTGAATTTTGACTTCTTTTTTTTTCATATTTTTATGTTTAGAGAACAATGTGTATCTCTTACTATGTATATGATTCATCCACCTAATTTCATTAAATATATTTCATTAGGTGTATCTGTTATATACGTATATATAATACATAACATGTATTTGAAACTTGTTATGTATCTGAAGTATGTATCTTATTATTCTATATTAATCTTTTCAATTGAATTTGATTTGATAAATGTTCATTTTGGCATTGGTAGGTCTTTATTATCGCTAACTGCGCCAACAATGAATTTGTGATTGTCGTAATTTCGTAAAAGTGTGATCTACAACAATCTCATTGAAGTATAACCAGACACATGACTGGATTGTCTCGGATATATAACAGAACCGTCTCAAATACACTAAGGGAAACACACTAGATCATGACAGAAAGATCTCGGATACATAGAATAACATGCTCAAATACATGACAGAAAACAACTCATATATATTTAATAGAAAATACATATACATTTAATAAATAAACAAATATATAGAATAAGAATATATGCATAGAAGGAAGATACATAGAGGAAGGGTAGATACATAGAACATTTAGATATGTATAACAAACATTGTATCTCTACAGATTCGTCGTAAATTCACCAAGTCCGAAACTTGAATCCAACACTGATATGACTCTGGATCTTGTCTTTCAACTTCTATTTCTCCGTTCTAACAACCTGTTCCCGTTAACCGTAGTTCTTGTAATACCATTCCTGCTTTTTCGATGATGAAACACCACCGCCGGCTGAGGTTCCCTAAACATGTCAATCAAACAATTTTATGACCATAAAGTTTTTGTTCCTATTTTTAATTCTCAAACAAATAAAAAGAAAATCAAATTTTGTACAAATAAATACCCAAAAAATATAGTAATACCATGTTTTCAATTCAATTCACTACAAAAAAACTGTTAAAAAATGACGGACAAAAAAGCGACGGACGGCGTCGCTCCGAAAAGTGACACAAATTGCCACACTGCCCATCGCTTTAGAATAAAAATATTTTTTAAAAAATTTATTTTACAAAAAGCGATGGATAACATCTCTTAGTCTGTCGCTTTATTTCGCGGATTTTTAAGCCAAATAGATATATAATTAATTATTAAAAATAGTTAGAGACGATGTCCTTCGCTTTTTATTAAAAATAATTATTTATAAATTAAAAAATAAGCACGCCATCCGTCGCTTTTTATTAATTTTAATTGATTAATTATTTTTTAAAGAAGCGACGGACAACATCTCTTAGTCTGTCGCTTTTTAGTTAAAATATTGGTCAAATCATTAATAAAAGCGACAGACAGTGTCTCTTAGTCTGTCGCTTTTTGGTCAACATGTTGGTCAAATATTTCTTAAAGAGCGACGGACAAAGAGACGTTGTTCGTTGCATTTGTTAAAATATCTAAAGCACAGATGCGAAATTCCCCATTTTTCCATCTCTCTTCCTTCTATCTTCTCTTCCTTCTCTCTTCCTCTCTATAGACGCCGACGCCGACGCTGCCCATCGCCGCTGCCCCACCCCACTGCGCTACTGCCAAAGCCGACCCCAACCCCACTCCACTGTCTCCTTCTCCTTTAATTCAAGGTTAGGGTTTCATTAAATTATTTTTAATTTTTTTCAATTTGAGTATTGACTTTGTTAATTAGTGTATTGAATTTATTTTTTATTGATTGTTAGTTTGATTGACTGTTAGTTAGTAAGTGAATGATTTAGGGTTTTTTATTGTGTTAATTAGTGTATTGAATTTTTTTTTATTGATTGTTAGTTAGTTAGTTAGTGAATAATTTAGGGTTTTTTATTTTAGTTAGGATTGATTGATTGTTAGTTAGTGGAGTGTTAATTTGAAGTTAGATGAATTGAAATTTAATGAATTGAAGTTAGATTTAGAACTTGAACTTGAAGTTTGAATATAACTAATTAATTCTTGAGTTAGAATTTTATGTATAACTAATTTTAGAAATTGGATATATATGATGAATTTAATTAGAACTCGAAGTTGTTGAACTTAATTAGAACTTGAATATAACTAATTATTCTTGGCTAAAAATTTTATATATAACTAATTTTAGAGATTATATAAACATGAAATTAGAAATTGTACTTGAACTTAGAATTTGAATATAACTAATTTTTGGATTGGAAGTTTATATATAACTAAGTTTAGAAATTAGATATGAACTTGAACTTGAATATAATAACTAGCTAATTTTTGGATTTGAAGTTTATGTATAACTAATTTTAGAACTTTGATATGAACTTGAACATTGAACTTAGAACTTAATAACTAATTCTTGATGACCTCAATTAATTAGAACTTAATAATTAAACTTTGAAGTACTTATTAAAATCTTATTGACCTTAATATATTTAAACTTAATTATAACTTTCAACTTAATTTATAATAAGTTGAACTTAATTAGAAATATAATTAATTATTTGAAATCTTAAAGCTATTAAAATGTATGAATTAATTAAGCTTGAAATGTAGTATTTATGAACTAATTAATTAGGTATATAAGTAATAATAAATATAATTATTAATTAATTATTATAAATATATATTAACAATTAATTAATGTAGTAAAATTAATATTAAATTTAATTAGGTATATAAGTAATAATAAATATAATTATTAATTAATTATTATAAATATATATTAACAATTAATTAATGTAGTAAAATTAAAATTAAATTTAATTTATAATATAATTGAATATCTATATGTGGATGTATAATATGCATTATGAAACTGGTGCTGGTTTGAAACCTGAGTTTATTGACGGTGTTAGAGATTTTATTGAACATACAATGACACTTGACATTTTCACGAATAATAGATTGGTTAGGTGTCCTTGTAGTGCATGTAAGTGCTTAAAAGTTTTTACCCCAAATGCAGTCATGGTTCATTTGTACCGTAATGGATTTAAGCCTAGATATTTTGTATGGGTTGATCATGGAGAAAGAGATGGATTGATAGTATGTTTTATAATTCGATGCATGTGGATGAATATAATATGCTTGCACCACATGGCCAAATTAGGGTTGAACATGATGATAGGGTTGAACATGATAGGGTTCATGAAATGATCAATGATGTTTTTGGGGTTCAAGGTGGGATGGAACCCGAACACTATTTTGATGAAGCTCCTAATGAAGAAGCAAGATGCTTCTATGATCAATTAGAAGAGTTTAGTCGTCCATTATGTGAAGGGAGTCCGCATTCTACCTTGTCAGTTGCAGTTAGATTAATGAATATTAAATTAGATTGGAATGTTCCTAATGCGGCTATGGACTCAATGGTTGACCTTTTGGGTGAAGTAGTTAATCCGGAGTTTAACATACCTAAGAACTTCTATCAGGCAAAACGTTTGGTTTCCAAGTTATGATTGACGTATGATAGAATTCATTGTTGTGTTAATGGTTGCATATTGTTTTACAAGACTGATAGAAATTTAGAAAATTGTAAGTTTTGTGGACATGCTTGTTATAAGAGCACTCCGACTGGAAAGATAGTCCCAGTTAAGGCGATGCATTATCTACCAATTATTCCTAGGTTAAAGAGGTTGTATGCATAAATGAGGTCAGCCCCACATATGAGATGACATCATGAATATAGAAGGTCGTCGGGTATCTTGTCTCATCCATCTGATGGTGAAACATGAAAGCATTTTGATAATGTATATCCTGATTTTTCTAGTGAACCAAGAAATGTTAGATTGGGGTTGTGTGCAGATGGCTTCACACCATTCTCTAATGCCGCTTCACCATTCATGTTGACCGATATTTCTTACTCCATATAATCTTCCTCCTAAAATGTGCATGACAAGTCCCTACATCTTTCTAAGTTGTGTTATTTCAGGTCCCCGTAATCCAAAAAATTTGATTGATGTCTATCTACAACCATTGATAGATGAGCTCAAACAATTGTGGTTTGAAGGCGTTTTGACTTATGATATATCAACTAAGCAGAAATTTGTTATGCGTGCTTCTTTAATATGGACTATTAATGATTTTCCTGCATACGAGATGATGTCTGGTTGGATGACAGCTGGAAAACTAGCATGTCCGTATTGCATCGAAAATAGTAAGGCATTCCCTTTAAAGCATGACAGAAAAAATACATGGTTTGATTGTCATTGTCAGTTCTTGCCAATGGACCATGAGTTTAGAAAGATGAAAAATGCATTTAGGAAAAATAAGATTGAAAGGGACCCCCCCCCCCCCCACCTCTATTACTCACATGGCATCAAATTTGGGAAAGAGTTTCTCAATTACCTAAAGTTACAGAAGCTTCACCTTCTAAACTTCCTGGATATGGTGTTGAACATAATTGGACCAAACAAAACATATTTTGGGAATTGCCGTATTGAAAGGACAATCTGCTACGACATAATCTTGATGTGATGCACATTGAAAAAAATTATTTTGACAATTTGTTTAACACAGTGATGGATGTTAAGGGTAAGACAAAAGACAATCCAAAATCTAGAATGGACATAAAGGAATATTGTAAGGGAAAAGAGTCATGGCTACATGAATTACAAAATGGTAAAATAGTTAAGCCCAAAGCCAGCTTTTTATTAACATTGGATAAGAAACATGAAATTTGTGAGTGGGTTAAAAATTTAAGGATGCCGGAGGGCTATGCTTCGAATTTAGGAAAGCGGAAAGATATGAATAAAGGAAAATTGATAGGTATGAAAGTCATGATTGTCATGTGTTCATGGAAACTTTAATTCCTATCGCTTTTAGCCATCTACCCGAAAGGATATGGAAACCAATCACAGAGATAAGTTTTATTTTAAAAGATTTGTGTTCTGAAAAGTTGTTGGAGAGTAGTTTAGACAGGATGGAGGAAAATATTCTTGTTATTACTACTAAGTTGGAGAAGATATTTCCATGTGGTTTCTTTGATGTGATGGAGCATCTTCCAATTCACCTTGTACAAGATGCCCACCTCGAAGGTCTGGTTCAAACAAGATGGATGTATCCATTTGAAATATTCACTAAGTTATATATATTCACCAAGTCTTTTATTAACATATATATATATATACATGCAGAAAAATTGGTAGTTTCAAGCAAACAATTAAGCAAAGGGAAAAGATCAAAGGATTAGTCGTTCAAGGTCATATTGGGAGAGAAACTGGTGATTTTTATTCTTATTACTTTAGTGATGATGTGTCATGTAGGAGAAATAGGCCCAATCGCAATGATGAAGGCGATATTGATCCTTTATTTCCACCGATATTAATTTTTAATCAAAATGGTCGAGGATATAAAAAAACGTGAAAAACGAGGCTTCACTAATATGGAAATGCAATCAGCTATGACACATATTTTGCTTAATTTTCCAGAGATTCAACCATATCTCAAGTAAGTGTTAAAAATATGTTATCAAATTACAGACTAATAAGTGTTCATTAACTAACGAAATACTTGAATGTAAAATGATCAGCTTGTTCTTAAACACATGGGGTAATGAGGTCATATATACAAAATTTTTCAAATGGCTAACAAACTATGTAAGTGTGCAATCACTAAGTATTTAATAATATATTCATGTTATACTAAATTATATTACTTGAAATAACAATCACGTAGGTTTACGATGAATACTCAAGTGTCCAACATTTGCAATTAGTGAAAGAAGTAGCACTTGGACCTGAATCTCAAGTACTAACAATGAATAAGTATTGTGTCAATGGTTTTAAGTTTTAAATTGAAGAAGTTTCTAGGAACAAGAAAATAAATAATAGTGGTGTCTACATACAAGGTGATGTTGATGGTATTGGCCAAACTATTGAATATTATGATGTCATTCATGAGATTATTGAAGTGAGGTATTCAGGTTGGCCTAAGAAGAAGAATGTATTGTTTTGGTGTGAGTGGTTTGACCCATCACATAGAAGCACAAAGGTGGACCATCAACATAATATAATTGAAGTTAAGCACACTAGGAAATACAGAAGTTATGATCCTTTTATTATTGCACAAAATGTTAAACACGTGTATTACGCTGCATATTTATTGCATAGAGACAAAGTTGATTCGTGGGTTGTTATAAAAAGTAAGTCTGTGGGAAGATTTGAAATTGACAATGTCTTAAATGTGACGTATCAAAATGATGTTGCAATTGTTCATCAACAAGTTGATATTGAATTGGAAACCACACTACAACATCCTCAACACATTATAAGAAGTATTTGATGATGAGATACTGAATGTTGAGGAAGAAATATTCGAAAATGAGGAAAATGAATTATTTGATGACAAAGAATGGGATAATAATGAAAATGAAACAACTGAGGATGAAGAATGAGAGAATGATGGAATTGAAACAAGCGAGGAGGAATAGTAGTATAATGAAAGATAGTATATGTAAGTTAATTTATTTTGCTAATTTTATTTAATTTATGATTTTTATATATTATACATGTAAATTTGCATACAGATGTCATCAGACAGTGACGGTGATAGACATCGCGAGCATTTTGGAGTTAGCCAGACTATAAAAAGAAGAAGTCTAGGAAACCCATAGATCCTGAGGATATTCCAGGATCTATTTCTTCTACGCCAGAGTGCATCAGTCATGATACTCATTTATTTGTTTTTTTCATTTAGTACGGCGGATCCTCGTCAATATTATCTTAATTACCGTCGACCAGTCGGTGTTTCATCTACTTCACAGGCATTGCCTTCACGGCGCTACAAGGACCTACCTTACAGGCTATTCGTCGACCACGACCCTTATCGGCAAATAGGATATCGGATGGTACTCCATCTCCCACAGGTACATCTCCTCAATTATCTACCATAAGGATTGAAGATTCTAGTAGCGAGCAGTCAGATGCTATGACTGGTACGCCTCCATTGACTCAGCGTTTGTACATTCTATTGTATTAACTTCATCTACAGTTGCACCTAGTGCTACACCAGATGATGAGATGCCTGTTATAGCTCTTGGTCTCAAGGACAGACTTGATAGAGTCATGATTGAGCCGGATGGATCATCGTAAGTTTGTTTTGTTATCTATTTGTTAGTTTATTTTATTTATTTCTTATACTTTAATATATTATTCATGAACTAATATATTTATTATGTGTTTTGCAGGTGGCATCTTGCAAAGGATGCTACCCGGGATTTAAAAGATTGCGTTAGAAGACTTTATATACAGGCTTATCACTCTTGGAGCGAGATTCCAAACAGTATACGTTAGGCGATGTTTAATGAATTTAAGGTATATATTTTTAGGTAAGTTTAATAATTTTAGTATACTTTACATTTTTTTTACTATCAATCTAATTAACGCTATTCAATTTTTTTCAGACTCTGTGTACTTCGGAGTCGAGGTACAATTTGTTCATTACGATCATATTGAGAGGAGGGCATCCGCGAGACTGTCTAGCTGGATAAAGAAAGTTTGGGATACTGATCAACGTCTGGATTGGATGTTGCCTCATGTTTTTTATGATTTGCGTGTGTATTGGAACACATATAAGTTTAAGGCAATGTTCGAACAAGCCAAAAAGGCTAGAGGCAGTCTTAAGGGTGGCTCGTTGAACACCGGAGGTGCAAAGACCGTTGGAACAATTACAAGAGAGATGGTAAGTTATAATTCAAACTTTTAAATAAATAATTACTTGATTCATATAAATCGTTATAAATTTCAGTTTTTATTTATAGGAAAAAGAATTGGGGCGCACTCCCATTGAATCGGAGGTGTTCAAGAAGACTCATGTGAAGAAGAAAGAAAATGAGTCGGATCCGGATGTGTGGGTCGAGGAAAGGGCCGAACGAACTTTTGTAAGTTATTTAATATGAATAATATATATTAATAGTGAATATATTTATGATATGTATATATATTGATGTCAATTTTTATACTTAATATGCAGAATGAGTTTCATCAGTACGTCGCTGAGAATCTAGATAGTTCGGTCCAAATGACACATGAACTGTCCACCCAAATTTGGACAGAGAAAGTGGTAAGGGGACACACAAGGGTAGAGTCTATGGTCTAGGCTCTTGAAACAATATAAGAAGACTCCACTCAGGCTTAGAAGGTATTGGATCGTCACGTCAAGCCAAGGCACTTGACGATGTTCAGATTGTTGCTATGTCGTCTCAAATAGCACAGCTTACATCGGCACTGACAGAGTCGAAGCGGAGAAGAGTAGCTGAACAACAAAGCATGAGTGCGACCGTTTAGGAAATCAAAGAACAAGTGTTGAACCTCGCTCATCGACCAACTACATCTTCTCCTGCCGAGGATACCGACTACGACAGTGACGAGGATGATGATTTTGTAGATCGCACTCCCTAGTTTAGGTCTCTTTTATGAACTTTTTGAAACTAATTTTGAATAACTTTATAAGTTTTTGTATTGTGATTTAAATATTTTTGAAGATTGATTTAAGTTTGATGTTTTATATGTTGTGTGATGTTTAGATTGTTCTGTTTGATTGAGCTGATGAATATGTATTGAATTGAATTGATATGTATTTGCAAGTGGGCAGCAGAAACTGGCAGTTTCTGCTGTCAAAAATTGCAAAAAAAAGTGACGGACAGGGTGATTTTATCCGTCGCTTTTTTGCTTTATTTTTTTCAAATAAACCCAGAAAAGCGACGGACAGGGTCCTTTAGTCCGTCGCTTTTCTGGGTATTTTAAAGAAATAATTTCCAGAAAAGTGACGGACAGTGTCCTTTAGTCCATCACTTTTCTGGAATTTTTAAAATATTAATTTCCAGAAAAGCGACGGACTGCGTCGCTTATTGAAAATAAAAAATAAATGAAAATATAAAAGAAGCAACGGACTCAGTCGCTTTTGTTAAAAAAATTCCTGGAGAAAAAATTAAAAAGCGATGAACATGACTGCATCACTTTTTCGTCGATTTTGACCAAAAAAGTGATGCAGTCCGTTGCTTTTGGCCGTCGCTTTTTGACAGTTTTTTAGTAGTGATTTTTGATGATTTAGTGAGGAAGATCTACAATGGATAAGGAAGAAAGATAGAGGATGGGGAGATGAACTTGGGATAAGAGATTGAAGATGAAGGAAGAGAGAATATGATAGAGGTGATGGAGAACGTGGGGTGGGTGTGGGGTGGGGTGGGGGGAGATATACGGTTGGCTGGAGAATTGGTATGATGTGAGACAAAATAAAATATGAATTGTTAATATCCCATTAATTAAGGAGATTAGAGTAAAAGATAATTATTCAATACCATATTTATATTTAAGGAATTTGTGTATCTGATCATTTAACTTTTTAAAATATATTGTATAATTATTAAAAAGTGGTATTATGTGTTATTTTTTAAACTAAAGGTAAAATAAGTATATATGGTAGTGAAGTATATACTATGTAGTGTTTCCATAATTATTTTTGTTGAAATTTTTTTATCACATGTATAAAAGAGTTAGAAATTTGTTCCATCACGTTGTTTTCATTTTTTTTATGTGAGAAATACCTAGAGATACAATAAGTGCAACCCTTACCCCACAATTTTTCTCCCATTTAGCCATGGTTCTCGCGTGAATTCTTTATTTTATATTTCAATTATTTGCTTAGTGTTCATCTTTTATACTTATTAATTAGGTTAATCTATTACAAAGCTTGTTAATTTGGTCAATTCAACTAACATGTCCTGAAGTTACATAGTATATATAAATTTAACTTTACTATTTAAAAGGTAAACACTAACCTTATGGTAATAAATTTGAATTGTATATATTTCAAGAGATTTTATGACCTGTGTTTAGAGGTAAACGAGGATTATGAATAGGTATATTAAAATCAAGTGAAATATACCCCACTAATTCAGTATTTAAGAAAGAAATTGCACAAGTTACATGAATCTTTCCAAGCTTTTTCGTTTTTGTTTTCAGATAAGTTAGTATGACAAGTAGATAATCTAATTTTTATTATGTTCGAGCTAAACTAATTGTGTGCAATAATTCTTTAAGTAATGTTTCGAGCTAAAGGAATTTGTGTATATGTTGCCAACTTGCGGTTTAACCAATAACAATAATCTTGTTTTTTTCTTATTATATAAGCGAGAGTTGAGTCGACCTGCCAGCTTCAGTCTCAACTTTCTATTTTGAAAAAAATATTTTTTTCTATTTTAATTTAATGAGTGTATAGTTTTTAAAATTCTGTGACTCATTTTAGTTGTGTTTATAATTTTAAATTCATATATTTTAGTTATAGCTTTATTACTTTGAATGTTGCTGATATTTTTGTAAATTTTTGCAACTTCTTACAGTAAAAAAACACAGTTGATAAAAAAAATACTTCAGTTATGAATATCCTAATGAGCCCATTCACATTAGAGTTTTGAGAAAAAAAGAATGAGATAATTTTGCAACTACATGTATATAATTTATCATAGAATAAAATAATTAAATCATAAATTAACACGATTTAAAATTTATCAATATTAATAATATTATTTTACATTTGATGAGATGATTTACTATCATACAAATATATATAACGTATTTTAGATTAAAATACTTAAATTACTTTTGAAAAAATATGATAAATATTGAGCTCGTACATTGCACAATTTCTCTTACTAGTAAATACTCCCCTTGTCCCTAATTACTTGTCCACTATTAAATTGAAACACCTATATATTAAGAAAATAATGATTGACATAGTGAGTTTACCATTTTACCTCTATTAATTATGAAGTGAATGAATTAAAAACTTAAGAGTTTCAAGAAGTTCAATATTTTTCAAAGTAATAATTGAGGATAAAATAGATATTAAAAAATTGTCCTTTTTTAATTGTCAAAATGGATAAATAATTAGGGATAACTAAAATAATGAAAAGTAAACAAGTAATTAAAGACAGAAGGTGTAATAATATAATAATCTGATGTACTAAAAGGAGATATAAGGAATTATTTTCTTAAAAAGAAAGTAAAAACAAATGAGATTGTCTTGGGATGCGTGCATTTTCGAAGTCATTAAAGTCGAAGAGGAAGAACAAATAAATATCTTCGTCATTTTGTTTCTTCTTAAAACAAGGCAAAGAAAAAGTAGCTTTATTTTAGATCAACATGTCATAAAATGTTTATAATTATTTATTAAAGGTAATAACCAATACTAAATTTATTACATTTTAATTTAATTCTTGAGTTAATGATATGGAACAATATTGTAAGCGCCAAATTGAAGGAAAAAATATATTTCAGGAGTACTAAACTATATATCTCTTATATATAAATCATAAAACATTGTCATTTGTGATATGGCAAGCGGTTTTAACGAAAAAGTTACGACTTCAAATCAACATTTAATATACAACATTTTCCCTTACAACTTTCCAAATTACAACATTTTGAAACAAATCACAAATTAAAGATAAAAACTTAATTACAACACACTGGACCAAAACACACATTCAAATGATCAACTCCTTCCATTTTTTTCCTTACATATCTCTAACCTCGAATTCATTGCGATTCTTGACGACGATATCAAACATGTGCATGGATTTGAACCTGTTGAAATCTTTTGGTAGAGAAATAAGATGAACAGTTGATCTTTTGTGGTATTGAAGAAGTTCAGGTTCATCATAATACCTCTCCCATCCAAGAGAGTACAATTTCCTTTCAAGTACTGCATATGATGTGATCACTTCATCACTAGGAAGATGTACAAGAACTTTTCGGAGTCCGTTCGCCCCGTGGCAATCGGAGTTCTCCACTAGACGGACAACACCATTCTTGAATACCCAAACTCCAGACATGATGTTTAAGTAATTTGAAGATGTTTTTTGTAGAGGAAAGGTGAATGAGAATGTTTTTGTTTATGTTTGTAGTTTGTGATGAGATGGTTTGAAAGGAAGAGGATGTGAGGGGTTTATATAGAGGGTTTTGGATGCTTACAGTTATGTTTGAGAGGGAGTTGTGTGTGTTTGATGGAGGTGTTAAAGTAGATAGTGGGGTAGTCTCCCCCGTTTCTGGCATCTTTAGGATTTCGAGATTCAAATCATTTTTTCTTTGATCACAATTTATATGTCTTGTAATTTTTATGCAGTTTTTAAATATGTAAATTTTATTTCAAAGAGATTTTGTGTCTGAATACACGATCAAAATCAAAAAGTTTAATTCTTGAAAATCGAATTATACTGCATAAATTGAAACAAAGGAAATAACTTAAAAGATTAATTATTAGTTTATTACCACTTAAATTTGTTGATAATGAAGAAAATTACTTATGTTTTGAATGTATATATATATATCAAAATTGTGTAGCAAGGTGAAAAGTTTTGAGGGGTATTTTACAACTAATGTACGAGAAGATTGTAGGAGAAACATATTCTTGTACCCCTTAAAGAATATAATATACCCTTGTTACTATTATCAAAGTGGACGAATATGACATTTTGTTTACATAATATAAGTGAAAAAATTCCCAACTTTATAAGGACGCTGTTCATGAAATCAAAAAATAAAAATTTACAATCAAAGGAAATGAGATGATTGGAGTAAAAATTATAAAAAAATATATATTTATTGATTATTGATCATGCAAATAGAAAATTGACACGTGTTTGAGAACATTTTGAGTTCTTGGAATTTTGTGTATACTTCTAATTACATGAACGAGAGAAAAAGGAGGTTGTAGTGGAATAATAGGATTGAGAAGAATCCATTTTTACTTTATCAATCCAAATCTTTAACCCCACATAGGGAATCTAAGGATCAAAGGAAATTGCATGCTAATTACCCATTTATATGTAATGCATGGGTTTAAAATATTCGTATCAAAGGTCATTACTAATTAACCAATTTTGTTTTTGTACACTACTAGTGTAAATACGTTTTTATACTACTCATTTCGTTTAAATTTGTTTTCCCTATATTGATTTACTACGGAATTTAGAAGATAAAAGAAGATTTATAAATTTTGTAATCTTAAATTAAAGGTATGACAGATGTAACAAAATGCTCTTTAATTTTTTGTCGTTGTGTGAAAAATTATAATTAAAGAGTTGTAAAAAAAAGAGTTCTTCTTTTTTAAACGGACTTATTAAAAAAAGAGATAGAATAAACAAATTGAAACAAAAAAAATACTAATCAGGTCTCCAATAACATCTACCTACAAACTTTCTTAAAATGTGGAATTTGAAATTTTGAAAATAAAATAGGTACCTATTAGTCGATTATAATAGGCAAAGATAACATGATGGTGTAAAAAGTAAATTATCTATTATTTGGAAGATCAAAACCCAAAAACAAGAAGCTAATGAACAATGTATATACTTTCACTTTCACATATATTTTAATTAAAATGTAATTAATATTAGTAGTACTTTCCCTTTTGGACATCGAGAAGATTAGCATGGCCTCTGTGCAAGGAAATTGACACACAAATCAAGAAATGATCCAAATTAATATTATCAGTATTTAAAATACATAATATTTATTAATTATTTAGAAAAATGGAGTCTTCAATATGACATATGTGTTAAAACTAGATAAGTTTCCAGATTTTGTGGTGGGGATAGACTAGAAAAGGAGAGGACAATGGAAAATGAATTAGAGTTTTTTTATAAAAAAAAAAAGAATAAAAAAAGGGTAGAAAATGTAAACTCCATCCAATTGATGTTCACCTAACTTTAAACTCTGTTGACTATTATTCTGTTCAAATATATCTAATGTTCTTTGCAAAAATATAATTTTGCTCTAAGTTAGAAAGCATGGTGTTCTTGCCATTATATATAACAATATTGACTTAAAATTTCTCTTAATCACTAACATATCATATTGCATACGAAAAAGATCAAGAATTTCTCTTGTAATTTGTTAAACGCTTAAAATTTTTACTCTTGTGAATTGTGGTATACGAAAGGTCTAACTTTACCCTTTGCTTTCTCTTTAATCATATAATCTTTGATAATGTCGTAATACATCTAAGAAATTATTCCACTAACATACTACTAGTAATTCGACCATCAACCACAATTTCTATTTCATCGTTCCTTAACTAAGTTAAAATCAGACAAACAAAATAAATGAAGAATATTCCCGATGAATACCTACATGTTTATATAATCACAAGGAAACAACAACCGAAAGAGATGCAAAAGATGTACCACGATGATCAAATATGACATACATTTTCCATTTAATGTATTTTAGCTTCTTTAAATTTAAAAATAATAATCATCCGTACTATATATATATGTCGTAATTCTTGTGAAATACAGATTGATTTTAGTTTCATGTATTGTGGCAATAAAGGTTATCAAAATAAATATATGATTTGGCTGAACCTTTTTTTTGTATTATCATATGAAAGAATCTGACTGTTTTTTTTTTTTAAAAAAAAAACAGAAGAGAATATTTCAAGTTAAGGAGAACAAAATGTCATAATCTGCCGCCCCCTCACACACACACACTCCATATAAATATAATATTAACCTTTTCTTATTTAACCATCAAATATTCAACGGTGGGGAAGGGAAATGGGGAGGAGATTACAATGTGGGGAATCGAACCCTCACCAACAAGGTGGGCGTTCAGGTAATCAACCAACTAAGCTACTAAGATTTTCCTTCACGATATATAATGGATATCCACTATGGGAAATAAAATGGTTTATCCAAGGGAGTTCATATATTCTTTAAGTCTTGAATTCAAAATTCTTAACTATGGATGTTGAGAATATAATCAACTAATAAAAGTGTGTTCTCTCTAAACAAACTTTTAGATGAGATGGTCATTATACAGTTCAATATGATATCAAAGCTAGTAAAGGTCCAGGGATCGAATCTCACTATCACCCGTATCAAAAAGAATTTCCACATGTTTGGCCCATGAAAAAAGAATCAGGCCCACACGTGAGGAGTCTTTTAGATGAGAATGGTCACATACTTCAACAATGAATAGAGGAATCTCAACCATTTGACAGTTTGTATTAATAAGTTGATTAGCAAGGATTATGTAGATATCCCTAGAGTCAGATCCCAAGTTTGAATTCTCTTATAATTGTTTTCTTTGTTCTCTTCTAAAACCAAAAGATAGTTGAAATAAGATATGCAATTTCTACATTAATGATTAATAGACACTACATGTAATTAGTATGTCTAGAGAATTTTTTATTTTTATTTTTAAAAGTGAAATCTAGTATACAATGTATGTAAACAAGTAACAAGATGAGAAAGAGGACGATCTTGAAAAGAAAATAAAGCTATTGCAAGATTCGTGGCTTTTATAATTTATAGGCTAGAAATGTATATTTCTTGTTTGTTGTAGTGCTTTTGGACATACAAATCTCTTTTCCTTAGCAAGATGGTCTCAAACTTGAAAGGGAAAAAATAAAATGAAAACAACCTTATTTTCTTCTCGTGAAATGTGGTCCTTGTGACTTGAATTAACCCGACCACTTCTCAAAATCCTCCCATTTTTTTTATCCTTTACTCTATACACCATATATTATCCGAATCTCCTCAATATGGAATATATATGGACCACCTTCTAACTTCTTTTTCAGAATATAATCATGTTCCACCAATTAATACCTTTCACTAATTCTACACTTCATACTAATGTTCATCATTTGGCAAGTTTTTACTCCATCTCATCATGATAATATTGATTCAATCATTTGAGTGATTAGTAAAAGACTTTGAATCGAAGGAAATTCTAGTTTTAGAAGTTTGACCAAAAGTCAATATTTTGAATTAACGAGGTTGGAATTAAGTTTTGATGATTTCATTAGTTTCGGATGGTGATTTATAACTTAGTCAGATGTTGCACGACTTTTGAGGTGCTCGGGAGTGATTTGGACCATTAATTGGTTGAGGTTCTAGTTCATTTGAATTTTTTTTTATTAAACAAATTTCCCTTTATTAACCAAAGTTGAAACATGTACGGGGTCGTTTGGTAGAGTGTATTGGAAAAAATAATGCTTGCATTAGTTTGATGTATTATTAGTACCTTGTTTGGTACACTTTTCTAACATACGCATAACTAATGTTTGTATTAGTAATACACTATATTGTGTATTGAAGAGTGTATTACTAATACCATCTATTTCTATGCATTAGTAATGCAATGGGTTCTAATGCATGCATTAACATTATTAAAGACACAATTGCCCTCAAAAACTTCTTTTACAGCCTTTCCACTATATTTGTGGAGGGTATTTTTGTAAACAAATATTTTTTCTAAAAAAATTATGTAATGCATAATATTTTTAGTACACCAAACCAAACATTGCATACAAAAATCTCATCATAACTAATGCAAGCATAATTAATACACTATATTTTGCATTTTTCTTATACACTCTACCAAACGACCCCGGTCTGGATAGAAGCTAACCATCTACCTCCAACAAGATCTAAAAGACTATATATGTACTATCCACCCATCTAACTCTCTGAATAATATTTTCCACAAGTGGAATTAGGTACTGAGGTATAGTTAGCTTATTGGTAGACAATGGCACCTCCAAGTATCTAAAGGGTAAGCTTCCCGCAGTAAACCCCAAGATATGAACAATATCCTCTTTATCATTTTGATTCAGACCATCTATATATAGATGGAACTTTTATCAGCATTTGCTTGGGAGAATCTTTGAAAACAATATCTTGAGGGGACTTTCATGGTCCTTCGAATAAACTAATAAGTCATCAATAAAGAAATCTATAGAGGTCTTAACAATATCACTCATCAAACTTATGAATGTCATGCATATGGGGCATTAGTAAGTTCGAAAAAAATAATCAAGTCTAAATTAATTGAGGATAGTCAATACACATACACATGCTCCAATCATTTTTCTTATCCTGTAATCAAATCGTTAACACCCTCAACTCAGTCAGTTCCATATGATATGACGGAATAGAAATAGGTGATTCCCTAGCTCTAAATTAATATCCCAGTCTGATGGCATGCTAGGAAAATTCATGAAAAACACCTCTAAGAAATCACACACTATTAAAATTAACTTAATGATTGGGAACTGTACACTAGTATACTATAAAGGTGTGCCAAAAATGTTCAACACCCACTTTCCACAAACCTTTCAAATGAAAGATATGATTTTTTAGGAGTATGATTATAATTACCCTTTCATTCAAGTGTAGACATTCCCGAGATAGATATGAAATGGTCTTCCACTACAACAAATATGATATATAGCTACAAATTTATTAGCTACGATATCAAATTCGTCACTAATTGTTCGCTTTTAGTAATAAAATTTACTTTTCGTGCTTAAATATATGAGACACATACTTTTAGTGACGAAACATAAAAATCCGTAGCAAAGTTTTGTCCACTAAAGTTTCACGCCATTTGTTAAGGATTGTTAGTCACGAATTTAAAGTTATCGGTGACACATTATTTCGTCACTAATAATATATCTAATTCATGACAAATTATTTTTTGTCTTAAAATTTATTAATTTTTGGACACAAAAAATTTTCATCTAGAAGAATTTATTGTTACAATATTGACAAATTAGAGTTCGTAGTTAAATATCATAAGTTTTAGCTATAAAAATTTACATTTATTTATGACATTTATTTTCGTCACTTATAATATAAATAATTGGTGACAAAGATATTATTGTCTCTACTCAATCTGTGATTTAGTGACAACAAAAAAATTGTCACAAAATATGTAAGATATTAAATAGCGAAGACTTAAAATTTGTAGTGAATAATTCAACTCTTTGCTAAGAAAAAAATTCATAGATAAATACAAATTTTTTTGGCTACAATTATTCATAATTACAAGTGACAACTTACAAAAAGAATAATACAAGTGCTTCATAAGAAATAGACAGAGTCCATTCGTTAATTGGCGAGGGAAAATATTAAAACCAACGAATTCGGTCGATTTTGTAAAAATGAAAAAGTTCAATTCATTAATTTTCTTATTACGCAATTGTAAAATGCATCATTTGAAAAATACAATCCAGGTTATAAGTATCATGAGTGGTGTACGTTGTACCACTAGATAGCTAATATTTGTTTGTTTAACACTTTTGTTTTTTATTTGATACACTTCATCGATAAAGATGATAAAAATAATAATTTCTCAAGTCTTGGTGCTAATTTTTGTGTGTGTCTATTGATTTGTGATTGGTAAACTGCATATACTAAGTTGATCTATTTGTTTCTGTCTAAAAATATGTACATATTTAATAGTAATTTCACATACGTACATAGAGCAACTATATAGAGATAACATCGACTTAGAAACTTAGACTTTGTCAAAGGTGAGAAATATTTCATGAATTTCTATTAACTTTTTCCATCAGTGTGAAAATCTAAATAAACTAATAAATGAAAGAAATGAACCAACTAGGATTTCATAAATATTATGATGAAGTACTATAGTTATGGATATCGATGTTTTTTTTTTCAAAACAATTGATTTACTGATCAAATTGAACCGATTATTCAATTTTTTAAATAAAACTAAAAGTTTAATTTTATATAAATTTATAATTGTACTGAATAATTTTTAAAATTTAATAAAAATAAATAAATAAAATGATAGAATCGTACTGAATATATTTAAAGATATTTTAAAAATATAAAGTTTAATTAAAATACAATCTACATTTGAATGAATTATGGGTGGTAAATTTCATGCAGTTGTGTATGTGTATAAATAGTCATTTAATATATTATTTCTACAGAAGTTAAATTTGAAAGAAGTGAATGAAGTTAAACTAAAATAAAAATGAGAGACCAGAGAGAGTTGATTGGATGGTAAGCACTCCTCACTTCCAACCTTAAGGTTGTGAGTTTGAGTCCCCATAAAAGCATAATGTGGGAGCTGCTGAGTAGGGGTTAAGAAGTTGAGATGGGAGATAATTGGAAAGTTAACCTTTTTTATATAAATAAATTTATCCCTAATTAATACATTTAAGAAAAAAATATTTTTTTGTATATAAATATAGTCATAAGCATTTGGGGACGATTTTTCTTTTTGTAGTTAATATAATACTTTTTGCGGCGAAGCACTAAATCATTTTTGCATACTTTTAGCAACACACAATTAGTGACGACTGATTGACGAATTATTTTTCATCTCACAAGAATTTTAGTGACGAAAAATGATTTATAAATGACGAAATTATTTTTCCCTGATATTCGAATTTGTTGTAGTGACATAACAATCTAGAATAACATGGTATAGAGACAACTAACTCATATCCAAAATAACATCAAAATCGATCATGTCTAAGATCATCAAGTCTACCCTAGTATTATACCCTATAAAAGTTACCACACAAGAGAGGTAGACTATATTAATAATCATAGAATCCCCAATATGAGTAGACACGTGCTTATAAACATTAAGGAACTCACAAATCATATTCACATCTATAGTACAATAAGTAGACACATGAAAAGGTGGAATCAAGATCAAATAATGATCTAGCCATCTAATCATAGACTAGAATAGTATATGTGATCACCGCATCAAATATCTCCACCTTGTATCTGCCCGAAAAGGCATAGAAATAAAATCGACAACCTCTCTGCAACTCTTTTGGATTGAGTACTACCTTTACCTTCCTAACCACCGTCATGGTTAGGTTGGGTACCAACTTTACCTGTGGGGATGTAAATAACATGTGGAATAAGACAACTAATTGCATTAAGAAATAATATATAGAGGTGATCGGGGTATTAAGGGATAACTTTAGTGATCATCAAAGAGATTGGTGGTGGAATGGAGAAGTTCAAGGCAAAGTGAAAGCAAAGAAAATTGTATATACAAAGTTAGTGGAGTGTATGGACGAGGAAGAGAAGGAAACACGACAAAAGTTAAGTTAGCAATTATGACAGCTAAGATATTAAGCGTTTGTATATCGATCTAAGGGATAAAAGTGAGGATAATAAATTATATAGGATCAACAAAAGTGAGAGAGAAAGGCTTGCGACTTGAATCAAGTAAAGTACATCATTGATGAGGAAGGCAAGATGTTGGTGCAAGAGACCTCTATTAAGCAAAAATGACAAGAATACTTCCAAAAACACTTAGCTCACTCTGAAAAACTTTAGGATTTTGGGTAATGTAGGTGTTTTAGGGTTGAGAAGGCTATATATAATATTAGTATTTAGTAGGATGATCAGGGGAAGAGCAATTAGATGAGATTCTAGTAGAATTTTAGAAGACCAGAAATAAAGCAAGTGTGAAGTAGTTAATTATGCTGCTTAATGCTATTTTTAAGATGATAAAAAATGGTTGATGAATGAAGGTGGAGTACAATGGTTTCATTATACAAGAACAAATGTGATATTCAAAATTGTAATAATTACAGAGGTATCAATTTTCTAAGTCACACTATGAAAGTTTGGGAAAGAATGGTACTAATGAGGGTGAGAGAGGTTTTTCCATTTTGGAGAATCAATTTGGATACATAATCCAAGATAGTGAGGATGATGATGTCACACATTGCATTGGGGTGAAAAATATAATATGGAGGCTTGCCTCTAAAGTCTTGTGTGATAAGAAGGTAAACTAAATAAACTTAAAGGTAAGTTTTATAGAGGAGATATTTAATCCGTCCTAATTATATGATATGAAGTGTTGGCTAGTCCAGAACTCACATATTTAGAAGATGCATGTTACAAGAGATGAGGATGTTGAGATGGATGTATGGACATACTAGGTACGATAAGATTAGGAATGAGGTTATCCTGGAGGTGGGAGTGGTCTTTGTGGTGGACAAGATGAGGGAAAGCAAGACTCAAATAGTGTAGGCATGTGAAGGGGAAGTCCATAGATGAATCGATTAGCAGGTGCGACAGGCTATTTGTAGGGAGTTTACGAAGGGGTGGAAGCAGGCCAAAGGTATTAGGTGATTATATAGAATATGGCAAAACTTCATCTTACCGAGGACATGACTCAAGATAAGAAGGATTGTATGTCATGTATCAGGGTAGAAGGCTAGTAGGGGTAAAGTGATGTCTTGCCTTGTGAAGGTTTGGGTTTGTTAGTGCATGTCGTAGAACTATTCATACACTTGTAGTTCTGGCCACTATAGAATCTCACGTAAAAAAATAAGAGAAATCAATGATTTTATTGATAATTAAAATTGTGAGTACAAGCTCCTTATATAGGAGTGAATTATAGAGTCCTAAGCTTACTACACTTAGAGTTCTACTACGATACAAATACATAATTTACAAGAGTAAAGGTTATCCTAGTCAACTTCAGTTAACACAAGATATAGTAGCCTAGTCAACTTCAGCTAACACAGTAGTCCAGTTCTAGTGTGATTCTAACTATCTTTAATAATTAACAGTTGTACATATTTATTATACCATATTATGCAACTTGTTCCTTGTCTTCATCCTTCATTATCTTCAACACTTCCCCTCAAGCTAATGCGTGGAGGAACAATTACTCCTAGCTTGCTTCTAATGCCAAGAAAAACTTTCTTTGTCAATGCTTTGTATGAATGTCAGCTAACTAATCCTTGAACCTCACAAACTAAGTAAGAAGTTGACCTCTGTCCAGCTTTTCTCGAATAAAATGATAGTGCTTTATTACATGTTTGGTTCTAGCATGCATTACTAGATTGAGTGTCATGTACAAAGCACTCAAGTTATCACAATATAGTGTAAGGACTGACTTTATATACACTCCAAAATCATGAAGTAGATATATGATCCATGTCATCTCTGTGACAGTAGAGGCTAGTGCTCTATACTTAGCTTCAGCACTTTATCTTGCTCAGGAAATATAGTTGGCACCCAAGTAGATGATATAGCCTGTAGTAGACCTACTAGTAGTTGTGCATCCTCCCCAATTAGTATCTGAATATTCATACAATACAACCTATGAAACAACTACCTTTAATTGGTTCATTCTCCCGGATGAGATAGGTTAATCTCATCACCTATATCAACTACATCATTTGTGTCCTCCAAAGGCAATGAGGTGGTGAAGGGAAGTAGTGGACAAGTATTGATAGGGGGATCCATTGCAGTTAGTCGTGTTGTTATTTTAGATTCAATACTTATAGTGTGGAAGAGCTTATGTGCTCTGATACCATGTACAAATCTCACGTAAAAGAATGAGAGAAATCAAGGATTATATTGATGAGTAAAACTGACGAGTACATGCTCCTAATAAATGAATGAATTTTAGAGTCCTAGGCTTGCTACTTCGAGTTCAACTACAATACAAATACACAATTTACAACAGCAGAGGTTAACTATTAATACAATTATAACTTATACTAGTCGGCTTCAGCTAACACAAGACATAGAGCCTAGTCGACATCAGCTAACACAATAGCTTATTCCTAGTGTGACTCTAACTCTCTTTAACAGTTAACAGTTGTACACATTGATTGTACCACATTGTGCAACTTGTTCCTTGTCTTCAACCTTCCTTTTCTTCAAGAGTCATATGTTTTTTATTCTGTTTTGATCATCCCACTATTTTGTTGTTGCTATTGTTCTTTCTTGTAGACTTTACACTGGTTTTCTTATTAGTACAACTATGTTTTCTTCATTTTTTTCATCTTATTTTACTTGAGTTTGATGCACTTGAGCCGGGGTCTTTCATAAACAACCTCTCTACCTCCACGAGAGGTAGTGGTAAGGTTTGCGTATACTCTATCCTCTCCAGACCCTACTTAATGAGATGAAATTTTACTGAATATGTTATTGTTGTTGTAGATGATCAAGATTTTGATGAAAGTAATAAGAACATTGTCATTTTTCCTTAGATGTTATCTGGTTCGATTAATAATAACACATCATGTTAAGTGGCTTAGAGGCCCTCTCTCCATACTACAAGTAAATAAAAAAAATTCCTTGAATATGGTAAAACAAAACATTAAAATTGTGGATTTCAACTCTAATATTTAGAATAAATTGATTTGGACGAGTCAATATCAGTCCATTGGCATGAACTGAATAAACTTTGTTGGACCGGAGTCTAAAGAACAAACGAGAAAGTGTCTTACTATTCCTCGAAAGCGCTATTGTCATATGATATATAGGCAATATACACGTGAAAAGTTCAAAATTTCAAGTGGAACCATTTGCATGAGTTGATTTTTCTTTCAAACCTCTCATTTTCCACCTTGGACATCCTTTGATTCTTTATTTTATATATACATATGCGCCTACTATTTATGTGGTGCCACTCTATGTCACTCTCTACTTCTTTCCTTTATGGTCCTTCATGCAATGCAGGATCTATATACAATGTTTGTTCAAGAAAACAAGCTATAAATCCCTACCAATTACCTCCTTTCAAGACAACCTTTGCATTAATAATAATGCATGAGGCATATATGTGAGAATGACGTATTTTCTCTGTTTCAATTTATTTGTCTTACTTTTCTTTTTTGTCTGTTTTAAAAATATATTTTGTTTAGCAATTCTTTTGTTCTAACTCTCCACATGACATGTTTAAGACTACAAGATTAAAGGATATTTTGGTACATTCTAACTTTCGATTCTTGCCACATTTTGCACCTGAAATGAACATGTCTAATCACATATGTTAGCTTATCCACATAAATTATGCTCAAAGCATATAAATTTACGTGAATTGATTCTCAAAACTTAGTTAAAACATGTCTCAAATATGGCACTTGGATATACAAATTAAAAATGCCCTAGATCAACATGTAGAATCCATCTCTAGGATATTTAGAGTGAGTTGTTTGGCTGTTCACAATGCCATGGATTCCTATTTATCCCTAAGAGTGTTCTATTTTATTTAGACAGAGTATTATGTTTAATTAGTACGCCTACCGTTTGGAGTGTAAGTGTCTAGCTATCATGTCTTAGATAATGAATCTATAAATTTTAAATTCTGATTCCATCTCTTTAAATTCTGATTCCGTCTCTAAATTCTTGTAGACGTGATCCTAACAGATTGATTGGATAAGTCAATATCAGTCAATTGGCATGAATTGAATAAACTTTCTTGGAATGGAATCAAAAGAACAAGCTACAAGTGTCTTACTAGTGCATGTCATATGGTATATAGGCAATGTACACGTGATTTCAAGTGGAACCATATTGAATGAGCTGGTTTTTCTTTACAAACCTCTCCTTTGCCAACTTGGAGATCCTTTGATTCTTTATTTTTTATACACATATGCGCCTAATATTTATGTGGTGCCACTATAATCTATATGCCATGTCACTCTCTTGCTTCTTTACTTTATGGTCCTTCATGCAATGCTGGATCTATATACAAACTTTGTTCAAGAAAACAAAGTTATACCTACCAATTACCTTATTTCAAGACATCCTTTGCTTTAATAATATTTCATGAGGCATATAAATGAGAATGATGTACTTCTTCCGTTTCAATTTATTGTCATATATATATACTAATTCCTTTTTTCAGCATGTGTCAAAAAGAATGTCTCATTCTTTTTCTTTTTTGCTAACTCTTTAATTCTAATTTTTTTCACAAAGCATATTTAAGACCATAAGATTCAAGGTAACTTTGGTACATTCTACATATTTTTAGTTTCATACCACTCAAAAATCTGTTTTACTTATTAAAACTCAGTGTCAAATCAAAATCAGACAAACAAATTTGAAACGGGGGGAGTAACATATTTGTCTCCACGAGTAAATAGGTTGTCACTCTCCTCCACATCTTTTACATATATTATATTCCGGAACACCCATGTGAAGAACACCCTCTCCCATCAAAAAGAAAAGCCAAAACCCTAAGCCCTGCAATGTGAAACTAGAGTATAATATTCTTGCACTACATATATATGTCACACTTGTGCCTTCAAAATTTGTATAAAGTTTATCTTTAGCATGCTAAGCAAAAGGACCAATCCATCTTTATCAAAAAAAGAATGATTTTTGGTACCCTATGGAAAACTACATGTAAACAAAGTTGGTAAAACTATCTTTTAAAAAGGTAGTGCAACTAGTAGAGTATGATCAATAAATTATTTCCATGGTTTCTTGAAACGAAGGAATATTTATAATTTTTTTCGTTACCTAAATGATTCTTGGGTATAAAGATGATGATTACATATTCTAATCACATATTAGAAGGCTTGATTCACAAGCTAATTACGTTTTGAATTGGTAGAAAGAATTTTATGATCCCCAATACTTGAACTTTTTTTGGCCAATTATGCTATTTTTGTTATCAAATGGAATTTCTCTAATAAAGTGACATTTTTAAGCATCCTTAGTCTATCTTAATTAAAGAATGGTATCATTCATATTAATTTATCAATTATGGTCCCTCTTACAAATATGAATCTATTCTCCACAATATTGTTTAGTTTATACAATATAAATCTCATTGGATATACAAAAAGTGAGGGCTAGCTTCTTCAAATTGGTATTTTTCCAATAAACTTATTTGAGATTTTCCCTTGCAAAGTAATGTATGTTTGACTATAAAAGGGAACAAGGTAGGTTAAACTCAAGGGGTGTGCACTATTCGGATTAAACCGAATTACCAAATCAAATCAAACCGAATTTTTATTTGGATGGGTTTTTTGGATTTTTGGATTGGTTTTAGATTAATACTTTGTTTGGTTTTTTGGTTTAGTTTCGGATTTTAAAAAATAAAAACCGAAAAAAACCGATATATATATATATATATATATATATATATATATATATATATAATGTTTAGGTTTAGAATTAAGTTGGAGTTAACCACTTTTGTCCCTTTTTGGTTATTGCCTTTCATGATGATTACGTTTATATTTTATGTTTGAATTACATCTATAATACTATAAGTATTGTGTTTTAAGTTTTACTTATGATTTATATTAGAAAGTATATTTAAGGGATTAAATATTATCACTTTGGATAGATTATTAATTATTGACATAACCAAATAACCAAACCGAAAAAAGCCAAACCGAATAGAGGAAAACCAAACCAAACCAAATTTATTTTGGATCGGATTGGGTTACACTTTTACAAAACCAAAAACCGAAAAATCCAAACCGAATAGTGCGAAACCAAACCGAAAAACCGAATGCACACCCCTAGGTTAAAGGCTAAACTATGATTATTTTTTTCTAGGGCCTAAGGTTTATTCTCCTAAAATATGTCATGAAAAATTGATGGACTATATGTATATAAAACTTTAGAATAAAGTGGTAAAATTATGGAATTAAGGATCTATTCCATTCATTACGCACGAACACAATAAGAAGCCAGAATTGTCATATCCATTACATTCTTAATATATTGATAAGGACCCTCTTGATTGTGTCATAACAAAGTGGAGATGAGAATTATATTACGTAAAATAACTCTTTACCTAATTTAAAAGAATTATATAGTGGTTATAAAAGCTTATATTTGATACTGCAAATCCTTTTCATTTATATTCGAGTTGTTTCCTGGATGATCACTTAAATTTTGAAAATTGTCTATAAAAATCATTTTTATTTCTTTTCAGACTATTCAATTACTAAACACGTCAAAAGTCTTATTCTCTCGTAATAGACATATCATGTCATTAAATCTTTTTTTTCCTTCAAATAATAGACCTTTGTAACTCATTTACGTAAATTCATATTTTATATCCAATCAAATCTGATCGGGTTAAAAAGTGGCAAAGGAATCAAACCATACATTCTATTAAGCATACTCAAACCAAAGATTATATCTACCGAACCAAATCATACTTTTTTATAAAGAAGCAAAAAAAAAAAAAATCAATCCAAGTTTTAATTATTCATGTCACAAAAGTTTTATGCAATTTATCAGAATCATTTTTCATTTTTGTTATTAGCCCTCTGAATTGATCCAATATAATATATTCTTCGACCAATAAAAACATCGCCTCAATTCAGAAAAAAGAAGAAGATATGTATACTTCATGCAAGAAATTGTTGGAGTGATACCATGTTGAAGCGTATAACCATCTCAATAGAAATAGTTTCTTCATAACAAAGATCTTCAAATTGTTCATTCCATGGGCATTAATAACAACTACGCACTAATATAATAATTTAAAACATAGATTTTAACCGGGTCACGTTTGATCAATATAAGATATGGATGTGGTTAAATGAGTTTGATGAACTAAATAGGTTTGTTATTTTTAAAATGATATATATTCTAATGACATAACATGTCATAAGGAGCTAGGGACAAAATAAAATAGAGGTGTTTCGTATTTTTTTAGTAAAAAATAGTGATAGTTTGAGTTATTTTATTATTCTAAAAGGAATAAAAATAATTTTCATAAACAATTTTTAAAATTTGGGTGACTATTTAGGAAATTAACTCATTTATTCTTGCACACATAATTTAGATTTTCTCCATCCAACAGATATGCCAATCTTTAAAAAAAATATGATTCATTATAGACCATCAATTTCAAAAACAAAATTTGTTTTCTTATATTTTGTGTCTAAATAAATATTTTCACTTAAATCTAAACGAAGGTGATATTATATGGTGACATTATGGTCTGTAGTTTAAAACTCCACGGCTAATCATACGAATGTTTTTTGTAAATTACAATTTAAAGTATAGCACATACAAAGGAAAAATCCTTTTTGCCAGAAAATTTGGCCAGAATGGTAAAATAACATATTTCACACTATGTTATTTTATCTTTTTGAATATTTTTACCCTTTTAACTTTAATACATTTTAATTAAAAAATTGAAAAAAGATCAGTTTATTTTTAAATAAAAAGAATATTATAAACTTTTTATATTTCTGATCAAATTATGACCAAATTTTCTGGTCATTAGCTAGGGGTGTCAAATGGGCGGGTTAGGTTGAAATTGGAGATATTAAAATGGGTTGAAATAGAAATTGGGTTGGGTCTTGACCCGCCCAAGTTTACTTTGGGCTCAAATGGGTTGGGTTCAAATGGGTTGAAAAATGGGTTGGGTCTTGACCCGCCCAATTTGACCCGATTAATCTCAATAATTTTAACATAGTAATATTTAACTAATTTTATAATCACAATTCAAATTTAGCTCATTTTTAAAAAAAAATAGAAGTAACAAATGGATAGATAAATTCTAAAAGATGTTAAATAGATAATAATTCATACCTTTAATATAGGAACATATCTTATTAAAGAGTTTTAAAACGGGTTAAAATTAGAGATTGAATTGGGCTCAATTGAGAATTCTCTTAAAATGGGTTAGGCTGAATGGGTTGAGATTGAACCCAATTCAAATTATCTTGAGCCAACCCTTAAAATTATGGACGGGTTACCTATGTTTGGGTTCATTTTGACACCCCTAGTCTTAGCATTACATACAAAATAGAACTGTTCTGTAATTTGCAGCATATATCTTCATACAATTTGAAAATAGCAATTATGAATTCTGCCCGACATTCACTTTCTAGTCTATCGAAATCCAAGAAGAAAGCAAACATCATCACATAGAATCCAAGGCCCATTTCTCTAGTCCATGGGCTCAAATGATTGGATTGGGGGTATGAATGCTTTATGTAACTATACAATCTTAAAAAGGAGAAAAATTTCATAAATACTTGGGAAAAGAATACTTGTATTTCAAAGAGGAAAATTATTTATAAGCAGCTTTACTTTCATACCTCCCATGTTTTTAACTATTAATATGTGTTTAGTGCTTGATATCATCAAAGAGAAAAAACAGCATTTCAGTGAAAACACTACTTAGTTATTCCTTATACTATTAGAGTGTGTGTATATATATATAAATACGGATGGCATCAAGGAGGAACATGTAGTGTTTCGGTGAAAAGATTACTCAATTATTGTTTGATACCATTAGAATATATAGATACCATCAGAGTATACATCAATAAAAACTCTGATGGTATCAAGGATGAAGAAGCAGTGGTTCAGTGAATAGAACAAGGAGGTAGTCGGGTAAATAGTTTGGACCGTGGGTCCAATTTGGGTAAATATTTTGCCTAATGGGTCCAATTTGTGTAGTTTACCCTAAATACCTATATAGTTACTCCCTCAATTTCAAAATAAGTGAATTGGTAAGACATTTTTCATAGTTCAAATTAATTTATAGGTCAATCTTCAAGAATAATTTTAGAATCTTCTTCCATTTTTACCCTTCTTTTGGATTTTCTATATGATGAGTTCAAGAAACTTTAATTGCATTGAAGTATTGACAATTCAAAAAATAAAAATGGAAAGTAATTTTGAAGTAATGTCATAATATTCTTTTCTTAAAAGATGTGTAATATCTTAACAATTTATTTATTTTGAAATGAAAGGAATATTATATTATAGGCTGAATCACCTAGCCTGGTGATAGTTTCAACATATACAAAACTGCTAAAATCATGCATTGTGCTTTTTTAGAATATTACGTATTTCTAATCCAAAAATAGAGCATAAAAATTGACCTTCTCTTTTAACGTCTATGAAGAGAAAAAAATCAAAACATTTATTGATTTTAAAAGATCGAAATTAAATTTCTACATTTCAAGATATATATAAGTTTTCTTATAAATATTTGTATGTGTTTTAAAGTTTTAGATATGATATTTGTATATGTGTTTAGAAGTTCAAATTTAAGTAAACATTTAAGTATATGATATACAAGTATACATTTGTGTAGTTCTGTTTTCTACTCTTGTTATACCAAGTATCTATAGGATTTATATGATTTTTCCCTAAATATACCGCACAACAAAAATAATTTTAGTTGTCAATATATATATATATATATATATTGTTATACAATATTTATACATTAGAGCAATATATTTTTTTCAATGAGTTGACTTTTTTAAAAATTCCGACCAATTCAAATCTCATCTAAATAGTCCTAAATTTTAGATATGAACTCCTCTTGATGTTTCAAGTATTTTAATATATTATTCACTCGAAATAATTCATATTTGGGCAGGTCGAGTTTTAAAATTTGAGCTTCGAAGCTCTTCGTAGAAGGATTTCAATGGATATCAATTCAAACCTTCTTCTAAACAACTCAAATTTTAGATATGAGCTCCTCTCTATATCTCGATTCTTTTGATATATTATTCACTTGAAATGATTCACGTTTATGGCAAATCAACTATTAAAATTTGAGCTTTGAAACTTTTCAATGATGGATTTTAATGAACATCAAGTCAAATCTTTATCTAAACAACTCAAAATTTGATTGCTACTGAAGGTTTCAGTCCTAAATTGACGGGTGGCCCTTCATCCTTACGTTTGCTCGGTGTGCTAAGTAATACTCCAAACATAGTGTATGCTAATAAATTGAATAATAATGATAAATTTGATAATACTGACTATTTGAATAGCTCATAAAACTGAATACTGATACTCATCTGAAAACATCTTATGCATGTGGAACTGAACAACAAAGTATAAAGTAAATCATGAAATTTATGTATTCTGACTGAAACATGCAATTCAAAAAACACAAGTCCAAAGGCATGAAATTTACTTGTTCTAAGAGTTCATGAAAATATACTTAAGCAAACATAGTGATATTTAGGGAAAAACATGTATTTATAGGTTAGTAACAAAGAGAAACTATAACACATTCAAATCTATGTTCATCATAATAATCCGAGATTTCTATATAATTTAATGTATGAAAATGCAGGATTTTCTTTAGGACTCAATGGGTGAAAGGATACCCATTAATAAAATCTCATATACCTAGAAATAATCACTGAATTTGAAGCTTGAAGGTGAATAACCCTAGCTTTCGACTTACTAACTGAAACTATAGATGTAGGGCATGAGGAAGAACTAAGTTCCTCACTATGATGTCCTTACAAACGTAACCTTAAATGATCGACAAATCTTGATAAAGAATCCTACTTGATGAAGAACGATCAAGAAGCCCTTTCTTGAAATTTTTGAATTAGCTTAACGAAAAATCTATATAAGTTTTATGGTAGATTCTTGCTTAGGATAAATAATCACATATTAGAATCACTTGGGGATTGTGATAGTTTGCGTGCCATGATTTGGTAGAAATAGCTCTTGATGGACTTGGTCAAAAATCTAATCTTGAACCCTAGAGTTGAGTTCTTGATTTCACTAGAGATAGGAAAATGATTTGTTGTTAAAATCTTGTAAAAATTCTAAAATTTATGTTGTGAAATCTTGGAGAATGCTTACCAAGACATACTAGGGTTGAAGAGAGCTTTTGGAGACTGTTGAAATCGACAAAGGGGTGAAAAGTATGAAAAGAAACTCAAAATACTATTTTAATAAAATTTGGAAATTTTGATATACAATTGATATACATGATAAATGGGTGATGTACATGGTCTACGGACCCTTTTACGGTTCGTAAAACGATTCACAACTAGTGGAATGGTTTCGTGGAAACAAGTGAAAATTTTAAGTCTCTAAATCCATTACACATGCTAAAACCACGACCCGTAGATACTTTCACGGCCGGTAATTTTCAGTCATAGTTCCTCGAACAGAATTTCTCTAATAAAACGGTCATAACGTTTTACTCCGATTAACAAACGGACGATAGCGTTGGAAAGAAGACACATATAACTTTAATTCGGTATGTAATGGACAACTAAATCTTCATATTTTACAAGATATGTTCATTCGAAGTTGACCCTTACATGATTTCATGAAAAACTTAACGAGTAGGAAAGATTTTAAACTCGACTTAGTGCTACAGGTCCCTAATGACTCTTAAACTACTTTTGATATACTTCCTACACTTGAGTATGAGGTCCCTAATGACTCTCAAAACTACTTTTGATATACTTCCTACACTTGAGTATGAACCTTAACACACATGAACAAGTAGGAATCATCCGATACGATTCTATACACATAAAATACGGTTTGAATACTAGCTTAATTTTTTTTTAGGTGTTACACCTTGTGTGAAGAAATGGTATCTAATTATGATGAGAAAGAATATTGGGTTGACAAATGTGAAAGGTATCCTTTTCACGAGGTGAATACCAAGAATAGTTTGATGTGAGGTGTTTTCCATAAACTTTTATCATTTATATTTTGGAGTTAATTAATTTGGAGACCATCAAATTCAAAAAGAGCGAGAATGGTACAAGTATATGAATATCATAGACAAAAGAGGGAAATTTCTCTTAGCACATGCTTTTTCTAATCCTCACCAATGAGTTTTGAGCACTTATTTTAAGTCCCATGAATGAGAAACAAAACATATAAAGGAGCAAGGGAGTGAATGGTTGCAATTCTAGATTGGAAAAATAAAAGAATGTGTGGAATGAAGTGAGAGTTTCTACAAACATCATCTTAATTAACCTTCTTACTTGTCTTTCTTCTCTTTGTAAGAATTCTTGATAGAAGAACACAAGTTTCAACGGTTGAGGTGTTTGAGAAAATGGAATTTTTGACCAAAGTAAGCCATTATTAAAATTAATTTATCAAAATAATACGTTTTTTTAAAATTTTACAAAACTAGTATAAACGTAGGTCACAGTAACGTTTTATGTTATATTTTATTAAAAAAAATTCAATAACAAAAAGATAAAAACGTTATTGTCAGTAACGTTTTATAATTCGTTACTCTGAGGCACGTTTTACAACTAAAACGTGACTCACAGTAACGTTTTTTTCTGGAATTTATATATGTGAATATTATCTATATATGAAAAGAGAAGAAAAGAGAAATTAATATATATATATATATATATATATATATATATATATATATGTGTGTGTGTGTGTGTGTGTGTGTAAAATATATATATATTCATTTTAATAGTGGAAAGTTTAATAAAGCTGAATGAGGCATGTACAAGATTGTTCTTTAATTTTCAGTCATTCCAGAAAAAAACGTTATTGTGAGTCACGTTTTAGCTGTAAAACGTGCTTCAGAGTAATGAATTATAAAACGTTACTGACAATAACGTTTTATGTCTGTTTACTCTGTCAAATTTTTGTCTTTTTATTATTCATTTTTTTGAATAAAATATAACCTAAAACGTTACTGTGAACTATATTTATACTAGTTTTGTAAAATTTTTAAAAAACATATTATTTTGATAAATTAATTTTTATAATAGCTTACTTTGGTCAAAAATTTGAGAAAATGGCAACGGAAGTTGTTTCTCAAGGTAAAGAAGAATATTCTTGTGAACTTGAAGGTACAATAGTTAAACCAACACTTCAAACATTTTGAATGAACAACGTGTGAGTGGTAGTTTGTCTTCATATGAGCTTAATGATTATTTGTTATATACTTATATATTACTCTCTCTTCGTTTCATATTATGTGACACATTTTGGATATCGAGATTTAAACAAGTTTCTCTTTGACCATAATTTTGTATATATCTTTTAAATATTTTGAATTGTCAATTATTGTGACTTACAATACTTTTTACATAGTTTACAAATATATAATTTCATTTCAAAAGTATTAAGATTTTATGCAGAAATTTTCAGACAAATTTAAATTGTTTGACTCTCGAAAAATGAAATGTGTCACATAAATTGGGATAGAGGGAGTAGTATATTACTAATGTTATTGTTGCAAGTGTCCATACATTAGTTGATTTTATTAATGATCGAATTGATTCTCGAAATTCTTCTTTCGAGATCGATTTTGTATTTACCTAGTATCAACACTTGTGATTTGAATGATAGTACATTATGATGTAAAATTCATGTGTGATTTTTTTTGGTCAACTTTTAGATTCATGAATAATTCATGTGTGATTTTTCATCGAGTCACTTCTTTAAAAACTTGAAAAGTGTTTGGAATGCAGGCAATAAATTTGAGCTTTAACCACTTGCATCCTACCAAACGCTCCTTATTGTTTGAGTTAATATCTCAAAAGGTTACTAAATTATGAAAAATTATCTTGTAAAATCACTAAACTTTATTTTATTTCACTTAAATCACTCAACTTAACACTTTTATTTTCTAAAATCATTAAACTGCATTTATCATTAAAACAAATTTGACATGACAAATTAAATTATTTTTTATGCCATGTAATCATGGACCCCATAAATAAATAAAATTATAAAATTTATTTATTTTAATGTCATGTAATCATGGACCCCACAAACAAACAAAATTATAAAATTTAGTCATTTTTATGTCTTCCACTCTTAAATTTTGTTTTTGCAATAAAATCCGTACCCTTTTTTTTTTTTGAGACTATTACAGACAAGTAAAATTTCCTTTTTATCACCAACAATAAAAAATTCTATTCAACATTGAAAATAAATGTTAAATTCAATGGCACAGACTATATTGCCACTGAAGAAATGAAGGAATCCATTTACTTGTGTTTTGCTTATTTATACAAATTTCATCACATTATTCCTCGAAGAAATTAAGGAATTCATTATTTATGAAAAATTTCAGCATCAACAACCTTAAAATAGATTTTACAGTGCCTCTTTGTAGATGAGAATTTTGGGAAAAATAGAGAAAGTAGAAGAAGCGGGAAATTTGGCAAGAGAAATAGGGTTTTAGTCCTTTAGAAGAAGGCAATTTGTGGGTGGGTAGGTGGGTATATTAATAAATATATTTTATAATTTTATTTATTTGTGTGGCCATGATTACATAGCATAAAATATATTTTATAAGATAATTTTTCATAGTTCAATAACCTTGTAAAATATTAAGTCCTTATTATTTCTAAGAATATCACGTTTAATATTTATACATTTCATTATAAATATATATACTGAGACCATTGCGAGGCATGGCAGCCCAGCCGACCTACATAAATCCGCCCTTATAATCTTAGTTGCGAAGCAAAGTTGATGAAAGTAGGGATGGCAATGGGGGCGGGACGGATGCTGGGTGGGTTGAAGTGAATTTTTTTAAAATTAATGTGGGACGAGGTGGATTGCGGGTATATGTGATTTTATGTGAGTTCAAACTTAATTTTAACTTTTTACATGTTATAAGAGTGATAGAACATTATTTATTAAGATAATTTCATTAAAGCTACTAAAATATTTAAGATAATAAATAAAAATGGCTCAATAAAAAATAATACAATTTCTTACATGTTTCCCAATTGACCTCTACAAAATAAAATTTTAAGTCACTATCCTATTAAATTAATAAAACTTAATGAAAAAATGAACTTATTTTTAGTATCAAACATAACTAGAAAAAGAAAATATGAAAAAAATTATGCGGGGCAGGTTCATACGGAACGGGGCGGATTAAAATTTTTATGAATTAAGCTCAACCCGCTCCGCCCCCGCCTTACACCGCCCCATTGCCATCCCTAAATGAAAGTGCTTACATTCAATCCTCATCAGTTTAGAATTTCATCCATGCATCAATTATGTATCACAATGAAACAATTTTATTTTTTTTATTTTTGGTAATTAGAACTTTTCTTAATCACCAAAGTAGTGTTTACAAAACTAAGCCAACATTACTCTACTAGCTATCTCAATAAAACTAGTTAGCTGCAACTAACAAAATCAACAGACTCTAAAAACTACAATTATCTAGGAATAGCTTGGCTGCTACATTTGCTCTAACACAACACACAGAAGCAATTATTCGGGCTATAACCTCCACTGTGGTCTCATGTTTCTCAATGATTCTTGTATTCCTCTCTTTCCATATTGCATATATATATTCTGTATAGATCAACTTCAGGGCTTGAGCTTGTTGACTTCTCTCTTTAGTCTTCAATATGATCCATTGGTGTCTTGTAATAATGGTACTACTAGGCCTAGGTGGTTGATTTATCCATTGGAGCAGTCTCCTCCACAGCATGCTAGCAAACATACAATCGAAGAACAAGTGATCTCTTATTTCTACTACTTGGTGACACATAACACACATAGGATCCACTTGTATTCTCCATTTTAGCAGTCTGTCCGTTGTGAGGAGCCTATTTTGAACCTGCAACCATAGTGTAAAAATTGCTTTTGGCCTTGCAGAGTTTCGACAAATAAGGCCTCTCCATTCAACCTTTGGATACTGCCAAGCATTTGCTGATAAGCTTGTCTAATCACACTTTTCTTTCCCGCAGCTCCATTATGCAGTAGATGCAGCGAATCTTTCATCCCTAGAACCTTCCTGACCATCCAACAAGCTTGATTAGGCACTCTGATCTCCTCCATACTTTGCCCTTTGATGTAATAGCTGTGAATCTATTTAATCCATAGCCTGTCTTGTTTTTGTTCTATGTCCCAGAACATTTTTAGGATGGCTGCTTTGTTCCACACTTTTAGATTTACCAGATTAAGCCCTCCAGTAGATTTTGGTGTACACATCTTGTCCCATGATACAAGTGCCTTCTTAGTGATCACATTTGCTTCTGACCAAATATAACTTCTACAGTATGCTTGGATTATTTTCATCACTTTAGCTGGCAGCACAAATATTTGAACCCAATAAGCTTGCACTCCAAATATCACTGTCCTAACTAATTGTATTCTCCTTGCATAAGATAACTTTTTAGCTGTCCAGGAGTAGATCCTTGCTACAATTCGATCCATCAAAGGTTGCCATTGAGCAATGCTAAGTTTCTTGGTGGCCAATGGCACCCCTAGATATCTGAAAGGTAACACACCAAAACTGTACCCCAAGTCCTGTTGGATTTGCCTCTGAACCTTACTTGAAACCCCTCCAAAATACATGACACTTTTAGATAGATTAGCTTGTAATCCTGAAGCTGCTGTGAATACATTGAATTTATCATGTAACATGTGTATAGATATTGAATCTCCTCTTGCAAACATCAGTAGATCATCTGCAAAACTTAGGTGTAATCTTGAGCCTGCTGCACTTTGGATAATATTTGAATTGCTTGTGATTTGCCAAATCATTTAAATTCCTGGTCAAATACTCCATTACTATAGCAAACAAAAAAGGAGACACAGGATCTCCTTGCCTTAGCCCTCTAGCTGTCTCAAAAGGTTTAGTCAGTTCTCCATTGATCAAGAAAGAGTAGGAAACAATAGTTGCACATTGCATCACCCAATCAATAAACTTCTTTGGGAATCCCAAACCTGCCATTACTTGCTCTAAGTATCTCCGATCAACAGTGTCATAGGCTTTTTGGATATCCACCTTTATCATGCATCTAGGTGAGACATTTTTCCTATTATAGGCTTGGACTAGCTCATGTGCAAGGATGATGTTAACTGCCCCTTTTAGGAATAAATCCAGCCTGAGTTTTTGAAATCACAGTTGCTATCACCTTTTGGATTCGATTAGCCAACACTTTTACTATGAATTTATACAAGACAGTACAACAAGCTATGGGCCTATATTCTTTAATGTTGGATGTGTTTGGTACCTTAGGAAGCAGTGTAACAACAGTACAATTAACAGCTTTGTAAAGGTTACCAGTCGTGAAGAACTCCATTACTGCTTCATTGATGTCATGTTTAATTACTAGCCATGCCTTCTTAAAAAAAAACAGCATTGTATCCATCTACCCCTGATGCCTTATCATCACCTATAGAACAGAGCCCATCATAAATTTCCTTCTCAGTTACCTCTGCACATAAAGCCATTGTTAAGTGTGACTCAAGGTTGGGCCTGTCCTCATGATGGTCCTACCTACAGTAGTAGTAGTATTTGTCATAGCAGTCCCCCACAATGAAACAGTTGATCGAAAGAAGTTAGAGAACCAAAATAATCAAAACTCAAAATGGATAATACATTCATGGAATATTATGTTTAAATGTTGCTTTATTTATGTCATCAAAAAATTCATAGTATTACAATTTTCACAAGAACTAATTTCTACTCATGAAATAAAAACACTCGAATTAAAAATAAAAAAAGAATCAGAAATCAAATCCACCAACATCACCAAATCCACCATCATAACCTCCTCCAACATCTGAGATTGCATCTCCAATTATCATTCCTCCAAGTGCTCCACCAAGCAAACCCGCCCCTAATCCTAACGCCAAATTATTGTTCTTCTTCGGCGGTCGTTGCACCTGTGGATACCCATATCCATGTCCACCTTGCTGTGGTGGATATCCATACTGCGGTGGCGGAGGATATGCCGCCGCCGGTGGATATCCATATCCATATCCTCCCGCCGCCACTGGAGGATAACCCACCGGTTGCGGTGGATAACCTGCTGCTGCAGGTGGTGGATATGCCGCTGCAGGTGGTGGATATGCCGCTGCTGATGGTGGATATCCCACCGGCGGTGGAGGAGCAGGTCCACTCCCACCACAAGCGTAGGTCGGAGGCGGTGGGTATAGCCCACTTGGACCTTGCTGCGGCGGCGGTGGATACACAGAAGTGGATCCCACCATCGGAGTTGGATTTACCGCCGGATAAGCAGTAACGGGGTTTTCAATTTTAGAATCAACGACAGTATTACCGGTGATCTTATCACTAAATTGATAGGAAAAAGTGAGTTGACCTTTGGGTTTACCGGAAGGTTTTCTGATTTGATAACTTACAAATTGTTTACTTCCATTACTACTATTGGAAGATTCGAGAAGCTCTTTGATGGGTACATCAACTTGTCCAATATCTTTATCTCCAAGCGCCCTTTGACATCGGAGCTTGAAAACAAGATGCAAACGGTTTTGAACAGCAGCGTTATCATCTATGGTGAACTTGATCGGAAAATTCCAGGTTGGGTTATTGTCACCGTCATGATCAACGTGGGTTTTGGTTTTCTGATTAGATCTGTCGTCATCGGCGCCGGAGATTGAAACGACGACGTATACATCCATTTTTGTGATGAGATTGACCTTGTTTAGATCTTTACCGGAGACAACATTTACGTCTAATGTGCGATACTCCATGGTTTTTTCAGTAGTGAAAATTTGAGATAAAAAATGGAGTTATGAATTGGGGAGATAAATAGAGAGGCGAGGTCAACGTGTTTGCGATACTTGGCTGGCGACTTGTTCAAGGAAGATGATGATATAAGTAACCATGGTTGTAATTATTTATCCATATATTAACTATGTATGGTTAAAGACTACTCTGAACTCTCACCCCCACTTTCGGGTAAAACTTACCTGCATCGGGTGTATAAAATAAACTAATGCAATTTTTATTATTACGTGATTTAATAAAGTAAAACACATATTAATTAATTATAGTTAAATAAAATAAACTATAAATTTAAACACATAACATATATGTATTGGTTTGATGTGTACATCCGGTGTCAGTAAGTTTTCTTTTTCTCTTTGTTTTGCCTTAACTTGGCCTAGAGGTATTAATTTATTTGTTAAAGATTTTAAATTAAATGACTCTCAAAAAATTAAAATTTGCCACATAAATATAAATTGAGATAAGGAGACTACTTAATTAAATATAAACTAAAATAAATGGAATAATATTTAATGCATCGTATTTGCACGCACAAGTACATAACTTATTTTTGTTGCAGATACAAACAAACAAAACGAATGGAATATTAATATTTGTACGCACAAGTGAACAAATGTACTTTGTTGAGATAAAAAGACACTATTTCCGTCCCATTTTATGTGGCAATATTTAATTGAGCACGGAGTTTAATAAATAAATAAAGGCTTTAAAATATTTATCAAATTGCCCTTTAAAAAGTAGACTCACTTTTCTCTTTCCTCATAAATGTATTGAAGTACTATTTTTAAGATTAAGTGGGGCCAACAAGAATAAAAGAGGAATTGTATCTTTAAATACTTACCATATAAGAAAATGTGATATTCTTTTTGGGACTGACCAAAAAGGAAATAATGTCACATAAAATGAGACGGAGGGAGTATTTGTTAACAATAACATAGTACCCAAAGTCACTTTTAAAAAAATAAACAGAAACTAGAAGTAAGGAAAAGTACTAGAAAGTTTTAGTCAATAACAACCAAGGAACCTAATAAAAAATATTGGAGAGACTTTTGTGGCAGGATAAAAATATATATTTGCTTAAAAGATTTTAAAATATATAAAAATAAGAGAATTCAACATCGATTTATTAACTAAATAATAATAGTTTAATTTTTTAACGATAAGGATTTCAATAAATCAAGTTTTGATAACTTTGCTCTGCCTTTTGGGAATTAGAAGAGCAGTGTATATGGACAATTTTGATTTTGGCATATGACATTAGGAATGTTCTATGAACCCAACACCAACAGTTCATGTTTCATGTTTAAATACTTCTTCTTAGTTACCTTTAGTACAGAGTCCGTGTCTTTGGATGATTAGCGACTAAGAAAAGTCTTACTTGATATTATGGTCCAGGGTGTCAAATAAGAGGGTTGAGTTGAAATTGATAATATTAAAATTGGTTGAAATAAAAATTGGGTTGGGTCTTGACCCACCCAAGTTTTCTTTGGGCTCAAATGGGTTGAGCTCAAAGTTGGATTGGGTCATGACCCGCCAAATTTGACTCGTCAAATCTCAATAATTCTAAGTTGTTTAACTTTTATAACCATAATTTGAATTTTAACTCAAAAATATTTATAAAAAAATAACAAATGGATAAATAAGTCCTAAAAGATATAAAATAGATAGTAATTCATACCTTCAAATTGGAACATACATTACATTAATGCAAATAAAGAGTCATAGTTAAAATTGAAATTAAATTGGGTTCAATTGATGATTCTCTTTAAATGGCTTAAAGCTTGAATGAGTAGAGATTGAACTCAATTCCTCTTCGAATATCTTGAGTCCAACCCTTAAAATTTTGGGCGAATTGGACGGGTTATCTATATTTGGGCTCAATTTTTACACCCCTAGTATGACCTTTTAAAAAGGGTAAAAAGGGAAATTTGTGAACCAAAGCTCTCATTATACGCAGGTTCGAGGAAGAATCCGGACCACAAGGACCTATTCTATCGTAGGTGATTTTCAAGATTTGAACCTGTAATCTCATGGTTATATGACAACAACTTTACCAGTTACTCCAAAGTTTTCCTTTCAGCATGGCCCATTAAACAAGTAAAAAAATTAAAATTAAAAAAAGGTAGCAAGAGTATCTGGTCTATTCTAGAAGTTGATTAGGTTATCTACCATAAGCACCAAAATTACACTATATAACCTAATGTAGGAGATTTTCCATTTTCTTTTTCTTACAAATACAAATGTTATGGAACCAAATGGAAAAACACAAAGAATTTACTTTAAGTTGGTCCACGAGGGCTTGGTCAATGTATATATAGAACTATATATATTCATTTAGGGTGGATATGGCATGGTATGCCGTGGTATTAAAAAAATGATATTTTATTTTGAAAAATATTATATCATTTGTCATACAAAACTAATTCTATATGACTTAGTATTTTAAAGTTCAATTTCAATATTCTATAATATAATAAATTATTAGTAAATGATAATCTTTCAATTTTGACTTACATATAGTATCTATATAAATAGATAATTATGATTTTGATATTTTAAAAAATAGTTAATTAATTACCTCACTACACAACCTTTTTTTACCCTATTTTCTATTATTCCCTACTAGGACTGGGCATAATATGGTTAAAACCAGAAAAACCGACCGAACCAATTCTTTTTTTAATTTCAGTTTTGATTATTCGGTTATTTCGGTCGGTTTCGATTTCAATTTTGAATATTTTGGTTTTTCGGTTTGGTTTTTGGTTTTTAGCTAAAATAATTCGGTTAACCAAAAAACCGAAATTATACATATATTCTTTACACCCCTTAATTAAATTACTTCAGTAGCCCATGCCCAGCCTGCCCATTTTCAAAATTAGGCCCAAATTCCAATAGAAATCCCTAAACTGATAACCTGAAATCCCTAACACAATACAAATCACAGTAAGCTCTCATCTCTCAACTCTCATCACTCGTCAGTCGTCTCGTCTCAGTTACGACTTACGCCGCAGCTCGTCTCTCAACTCTCATCTCTCGTCTCTCAGCTCGTCGTCCGTCATCTCTAAAGTCTTAGGCCAGCCGCTACTCCTTGGCACCTCGCTGAGTGCTCGCAGGCCGCAGCCTGCAACTCCTCAGTGCTCGCGACTCGAAGGTTAATGCTTCTATATAAAGAATATCAACTAAGTGAGTTTGGAGAGCAAAAGCAAAATTGTATGGCATAGATTGTTGGAGTTTCGAGAGTATTGTTAAGTGTTGATTGTTATTTGTTATAGAAGTTGATGTTGATTGTTGTATTATTTGAACAACAACACAGCCACAACCCACATGTCACTGTTAATTGGTAAGTTGCAAGTTAAATGTTGTTGAAATTTGAAGGCAAAAGACAAACTGTATGGCATAGATTGTTGGAGTAGTTTGGAGAGTATTGTTGAGTGTTGATTGTTATAGAAGTTTGTTGATTGTTGTATTATTTGAACCGCAACCTACAACACCCACAGGACACTGTTAATTAAATTTGGTTATACCGAAAACCAAACCGAAATAAATCGAATCGAAATTGTAATAACCGAACCGAACCGAATTTATTTCAGTTTGGTTTGGTTTCATATTTTTGCCAACCGAAAATCGAAAAACCAAATCGAAATTTACAAACCGAACTGAACCGACCGAACGTCCAGCCCTATTCCCTACCATTCCAAAAAAAAATACAAAAATCCCTCTTTTTCATAATTTCTCTCACTTTTCCGGATACATCACTATAAATTATTACCCCAAGACTTTTTTTCCCTTTTTTTATGCCTAAAATTACATATCATCAATTATCTCCATCACTCTATTTTTGAATTTCAAATCTTTTCTCTTTCTGATTTATCAATTACAAATTATTGAAGAGGTAGTTATTCTTCATCTTCTTCATCATCTATTTTTTTTCTTTCCACTTCATCAAGTAGTTGATTTTTAATTTTTATTTTTTTTAGCTTTTTCATCTACAAATTTAATCAAAGAAAGATGCATCTTCAACTTTAAAATCGATTGTGGAAAAAACGCCCAAAAAAAGAGGAAAAAGCCGAGTTGTTGGGGGCTCCGGTAAAGGCTTTGAGTCTAGATCCATGGTTGACGTCATTGTTGAAAGTGAAAAAAAGCTACGGGAGTTGATGTAGCTCAAAAGAGAAAGTGTAGAAGGATTTCTTCATCATTTTTTTTGCTTTCAGCAAATCAGATTGACCTTTTTTCCGATTTTTTGTTGTTCATCTTTTTCTGATACATATGGGTTCAGATCTTTTAATGTATCTAGTTGATTTTGATTCTTAAATTAATGTATAATTCGTTTGTTTCACCTTTATGATACATTACAATTTTATCATGTACAATATATCATTTTCAAATATTAGTTTTGATACATAACCCTAATTTATTAAAACACAAATTAGTTTGTATCATGTTCATAGTTATGTATTGGATACACAAATATTACAAATGTTGTTATCTTTTACTACCGACACATACACCCAGCCTTATTCAACTAGTAGAAGGCTATGTATCGGTAGACACTATTAAATATTATTGTTGATACATAAACACTAATGTTTTATAACAAAACCAGTTTGTATCATATTAATAGTTATGTATATGACAAATATAACATAGTTATGTATCAGATGTTGTGATGTATCGCATGTTGTTAAGTATCTGAAACACTGTTTTTATAAATAAATCAGTTTATATCATATTCATACTTTTTTTTTTGTATATAATACATAACTATATAAAAATTTTGACTTTTTTTGAAACTTTTACGATTTGGGAGAGAATTTGAGAGAAAAAAAATTGAAATTTAAATTGTTTGGAGCTATTATTTGGAGAGATTGACATCAATTTGATTTGCATGATTTGGGAAACTGACAGTTAATTTTATATTTAATTTCTTTTTTAATCTCAACAAAGTAGTTGTATAATGTTTCACAATTAATGTATCCGGATAAAAGTTATGTATCCAGATGACTGATATTTGAAGGGATTTTTGTAAAATAGAAAAAAGTAGGGATAAAATGTAATTTAGGTCTTACGCTATTGGAATTATGTAAGTAATACTTTAAAAAATGACTCAATTATATCATACTAATACTTTATAGATATAGAAATATTCAAAAGAAAGTACAAGTAATTCTCTTTAATCAATTACATAAAAAGACATTTAAATCAAACAGAGTGATCAAAGTTTCAGCGTCTAAATAATTAGTTTTCTACTAATACTATTTTATTTATAATAATAATATATGAATTCTATATCTAACTATATATGTCAATATGATATTGAATATTACAATATTTCAAATTTTTTTTATAAGTATCAAATATTATATCGAATATAAAAGAAAAAGTAAAATGCATATCAAATGTCATAATATCAAAATTCAATATAAAAAATTTCAATTTCAATATCTATCATACCATACTCACAGGGGCGTAGGCACATGCAAGTTAGGGTGTCCACTTGGACACCCTTCGTCGGAAAAAAATATCGTTTATATAAGTAAAATGATACATAGAGTGATTGAATAACATATTTTGGATATCCTTGACACAATAGGTTATTGTAGCCCAATAATTTTAGACCTTTTTAAAGAATTTCAAACACCTTGAATGAGTTAGTGGTCGCGAGTTCGAATCTGAGTAGAAACAATTTTTTACCTTTCTAAAAAGACCTTAGCAACAATTTTTTGTCACTGCATACTCACCTCTAATTTCAGCACTACTTATTCAAATTATTACTCTCTTGGTCAAATAAAATACTGTTAGCCAAGTTTAAGTTTTAAAACTCATTTTTTATATTAAGTTTTACATCGATAACAAAATTCTATTTGAAATAGTAACATCAATCGTTCTATTAATATACTAATTGTAAAAAAGGAATAGAGTTTGATTTGCTTTTTAACTTAAATTTTTTAATTTGTTGTACTTCTTGTTATCCTTTTATATTCGGTAAGCAGAAAGAAATTTTTCCTAAAAACATATATACATATCTAACATAAAATGAAAAATATTTAAAAAATAAAATAAAATAAAATTGAGAGTGAAAAGATAAGAGGAAATAAATTATTTATTTTTTAAAAAATAAAAATAATATCTAAAAAGAATTAGAAAGAAGTGAGTGGTTGGGGGAGGTAAAGTTTTCTTACAAACTTTTATAAAAGATTTTTTTAAAAAATAAATAAATTGGAGGGGTGGGGATGAGTGATTGTCCTGGGATCCGGGGGTTAGAGTAGGGTAAGAAAATGTCACGATCCAGATCATCGTGATTGACACCCACACTAACCCTCCGGTGGAAGAACCATAACTACTAACTAACTAATAATTTAAAGCTACGGAAGCATGTTTAAATAACTAAATAAGGAAGTTCCCATAAACTTCAACAAAAGATCTAACAACTAAACTAAACTAATGAAGAAGAAATAACCTAGAACCTGAAAGTCAATGTACCAAAGTTCTAACAAGATTCATAAGTCTAAACAAGAAAATCATCTAAAGAACTAGTCCAAGTCCGAATAGGATGGACTAAACAAAAAGAGAACTCAAGGCAGCCCGGAGGAACTGGCTCACCCTTGAATTTGAATCGGCAATCACTGATCTTCTAAGCGAGGTCTGTCAATAGCCGCCGGAAGATGCCTTGTACTCAACAAAAATAAGAGCAAATGCAATATCAGTACACAACCACCGTCTACTGGTAAGATCACGCGGCTATCCCACTAAGTGTAACATAAACAAGTTAATATAACATTAAGATCATGCAAAATATCAAACATATACAATATTGAATATCACATGCTCAATAATATACATTTATAACAAGTCATTGGTCCTCTCATGGAACCCAAACCCAAATTGTTAGTGCACCGGTTCGTGGTACCTGATCCAATAGTTATGCCGGAACATGGCAATCGATCCCATATTTATGCTGGGATGTGGCAACCGATCCCAATTAGTATGCCGGAACGTGGCAACCGATCCATTCAATACACCACAATCACAATCACAATCACAAGTATATTCTCAATAATCATACAATCAAGAAGTGATTCATGGCATTATAGTTATTCGTTCATACTCATTTACAATTAGCGTGATCAACAATGCAACATTCGCATATATACATGCATCATAATGAAGCAAGAACCAACTTCCATCACACAATCATGAAATCACAACCATCACCTACCTCGAATCCAAGCTTAAATCCCCAAAGGCACTTGAATCTTCCCTTTCCGGATTCTTCCCGTTTGTTCGTGGTCTGAAAACATACAATTAACGCAAGAATCAATAAACAAGACCTAATTACCCGGATGATAGTCAACATTATCAACCCTAGGCCAACCCAAGATCCCATTACCCAAATTAAGGTTTTCCCACCATCCAAACAATTCCAAAAACCCTTCCCCAACAATAATCACCCAAGAAATCAAGTTCTATGGACCGAAAAATGGATTCGGGGAGTGAAACCCTTACTATTAGCCTCAAGAATGGTGGAAAACAGTCAAGAAAAGCCCTGGGTTCGTTCCTTAGCTCTCAAGTTTGAAAATTGCAGAATAATACGATTTTGCGGTTTATTTCCGACTTTAAGTCGCGTCTGTCCCGCTACGGAGGGACCCATCCCGCTACAACGGATGCACGGAGACAAAATGTTAGAATTTGAGTTCCAAGCCCCCATTTCACCACACACCTTCAACCCTTGACATTCAACAACTACCGGTTCATGCTAAGATCATTTTCGGGAGTTCTACTTACCCGAATTTGATTCCATAAAGTCGTACGGGTTCTTTAACGTCTTAGCTATCCACTCATGTAATCCAATTGATAATTAGATCTCTCATTCGTTACTAGATTTCCCTAGGCCTTACTGACTCCAATTCGTCCAAATCTGGACTACGTTAAGAAATTCCAAGTTACTACCAAAAAGTTTTCTGACCCCAATTCTTTCCCCATTGGCTTTTCCCAAACAACGGAATCGGGTCGTTACAGAAAAATATTATTATTATTATTTTAAAATAGCACTTTTTAGAGATAGTGATAGTTTAATCTTCAACTTTTAACTAATATTAATAATTTATTTAATCTTTGTCAAGGAAATGTTATGTCTATTTGGAATGCCAAGTGATATTTTTTTAAAATAATAAAGTGAGAATATTTAAAATAATAAAGTGAGAATATTACACACACCACTAAGGTGTGTTTTTAAAACTAATGAGTGATTGTTTAGATATGAAACTTGCTCTCTCAATTGTTTAAAAGAGTGTAACGACTCGTTTGGATTCTCTCGGCCATGAAATGATGTCCTTAGTTTTCGGACACAAACTATTTTACCATCTACTATGATATCTTTGATATTCTCAGACTTAATATTCGGGGATTAGATGTCCTTGATGTGATGACTTTCAGATATTGGGAAGCGATAAGTAATAGACTCTAGTGGATTTTTATTTCTTACTTTAATAAGACTTGAGTTTCCGCATTATTGACGTATTTCATTAGTTGAATAGCTATTCTAAGTGAGGTTTGTATTCGTTGGTTAGCCCACCTAAAAGGTTAAGTGTGGGTGACCCGTTTTGTATTGTAACAAAGAGCTTGTTTGGAAAAATTGTTTATTTTAAGAAACATTTTTTTTAAATAGCTTTTCAGAAAAGTTTTTTTTTTTTTTGAAAAAAAGTAATTTGTGTTTGACTTTATAATTCATTTGAAAAGTGCTTTTGATAATCAAATTATGTTTGACTAATCTTTTTCAGAAAATACTTTTGAGAGTCAAATTACGAAAAAGGACAAGTAATCAATACACTTTTAATATTAAGAATATTTTATAGAGATAAATTATTTTAAATATTTATTATAAATTTTAATTAAATTCTTATTGTTATTAAATTAAAATGTATATAAATTCAAATTTTCAATCAATGTTATACATATATGAATAAAAATTAATTAAATATCGATATTTTATTAACAAGATATTTTAAATATAATTAAAAATATCAAGCAAAATAAATTTAAAAATCACTACATACAAAAAAAAAAATCACAACAAAAATAAATAAATATTAGGGATATAATGATAAATATGTATATATGGTACGGATATAGTGATCATGAAATAAATAATCTATTTCTGCTTCTATTTAAAAACAGTTTTCCTGATTAATCAAACACCTTATTTTTCAAAAAAATATTTTTTTCTCAAAATAAATATTTTTAGCCTCGAAACAACAATATCAAACGAGCCAGAAGTATGAAACTAAAAAATAGATATTCAATAAAAAAAAAAAGTCAATAAACCGTTTAGATGTCTTAGAGCACTTGCAGTAGATCAGTGTGTATATGACTTGAGGAATCTTCTGTGATTCCAAGAGTGTGAATGCATGGACAATTTGGCATATGACATTTGGAATCTTCTATGATCCTAACACTTCATCTTTCATCATTGAATACTTCTTCTGGCTAAGAGTGTCTGGTATATTCAGAGAGGTGGGTTCGGACGAATTTAGTAGTTTTTTTTGTAAATTATGTATATGTATTAGAAAGTTAAATAAAGATATATGTATATTAACTTGTGATCTTCCTAAAAAAAATTGATTGATGACTCCATCGTAAGAAAAGGGTTGTGAAAATACTTTTTACACTAATTGTGGGTTCGAACCCCACTATATCAACAAAAAATTCTCTTTTTTTTAAAGGAAGCATGTTTTGCAATATTTTTCTCTTTTATCCTAAAATTTAGAACCCTCAAATTCTTAATCTTGGTTGTGCCTTTGAATATATTATTTTCAATTTTCGTGGTATAGTTGAAATTTTGTGAGTTAACTAAGTATTTCTTTGATTGAAATATTTTTTTCAATGTTTTTTTTGAATATCTTTAGTTATTACTCCTAATTATCATGATTTATATTACTTTTTACGTAATTTTCAAATATATAAATTTATTTGAAAGTTCTTTTGCTTCTATATCTGAATTTTCAGTCAAAATTTAATAGTTTGAATTTTGAAACTCCGGTGTTGGACGGAGAAAATATAAGTTGATAAGGATATCTACCATCGGTCAACACGAAAACTACAGTCACCTAATGCAGGAGAATAATCCATTTTCTTAGAAAGGACCTATTTTCAACGTCTCAGTGACATTTTTTGAATTTCAATATTCATACAAATTTACCTTTGATCATAAATTTTTCATATATCTTTTAAATATTTTAAATTGATAATTATTGTTACTTATAGTACTTTTTGCATAATTTATAAATATATAAATTTCGTTTCAATTATTTTTAAAGATTTCAAACATAAATTTTTAATCAAACTTAAATTATTTGATTTAAAAAAAATAAAAAATGTCACATAAATAATAATGGGACCAAAGAAGTGGACAAGGAGCACTAAGAATTGACTAACAGTTGATCCACAAGGGCTTGGTCAAATATATAGAACTTTTCCAGTTGCTATTTATTCAGGTTGTTTATACCTTCTTTGTTCATCTTTTACTTTATTCATTATATTATTTTTTGATGTCTAACTATATATGTTCATTTATAAAATCAATCAATAATTTATTATTATTGACTTGACACATGGATTAAATGATAGGAGTGATTTTACCAAATTACCTTTATTAAATGTAAGTCATCTAAACATTGAAAAATGAATACTCACTCCATTTTAAATTAATAGAATTGTTGAGACATTTTTCATTTTTCAAATTAACTTAATTGTTCAATTTCCAAAATTATTTTTAGAATGTTCTTCCAATTTTACCCTTCATTAGTTAGTATTGGAATTAGTTATTAATTAATGTTTAGTTGTTTTAATCATAAATTTGATAATAATTAGTAAGGGTAAAAATGGAAAGTTACGTCTAATTTATGTCTTAATCTTCTTTTCTTAAAGAGTGTGAAACACCTCAACAATTCAATTAATTTGAAATGGATGGAGTAATATTTAATAGCAAGGGTAAAATAGACTCAACATGATAAATTATTCATTAGTTTTATAAGTTAAACAATATTATTGGATATTTCAAAATAGTAAAGTAGACAAGTAAAAATAGACGAAGGAATACAAAAAGATGCACTTTAGCAAAACAAAAATATAAACAACGTCTTGTATATGAGGTCCATTATGTGCAATGAGATGGGATACCTCCAAAATATATTCTGCAAATGTGCACTTATGGAAAATGATCATTCTTCAAAGAGGCAAAAAGGTGATTTCTAAGTTTCCTTTTTAGAAGTTCGAATAGCCAGATACCCCATTTATCAATTGTGAAAAAGACTTTAACAGGACTTGGTAAATTAATAAAATAATTGAAACTTAGAAAAGCTAATTAGTGGACAACTTGATTTGGTTCTCTAATTCTTAGCCTTCTTCAATTCTTCATGGGATCATATTTGTCACAGGGTATATTGTCAAATCAAAACAGATCACTTTGAAACCGAGGAAATAACTTACAACTACTCCTCTTAATTGTAATTCAATGCAAATTGATGAAACCATGTCCCAATACTATTCAAAAGCAATCATTTGCCCAAGCTTTTAATCTCAAACACTAGGGTACTAGAGTTATTAATGACCAATTCTCTAGCCACATGTTCAACTTGCCAGATGAGGTAGTGATATAGATGCTTTTGTCCCACTTTCAGCAGATTACCAAACTCGTACTTAATTTTAAAAGGCAAAGTCATATACGGCTCCTTAAAGTTGTCCACATATTTCACTTAGATACTCCAATTCAACCGTTTACCTATTGAACGCTTTTACCTATACAAAAATTGTTCCTATTAGACACATTTTGATAATCAACAAAAAAATGTCAAGAGTGTGTGATGCACTTGCCATGACATGGCAAACTAACTAATTAAAAGAAGCCACGTGTCTTAAAAGATGTCATGTGTCTTTTGGGCTCCAAAATAATTATAATTAAAAAAATAAATTAAAATCCTAAACTATGTATGTTGCAACCTCCGCCTCCGACTCCGACCTGCCCATTCCCCCCACTTCATCTTCTTCCCCCTTTTTTTTTTAAAAGCTTAAATCTCCTAAATTTTTCTACTTCTTTTTTTAATTTATTTTTATTTTTAAGCTTATATTCGATTCATGTTTGAGTTGATTTGACAGAAAGAAAGAGATGTGTGGTGGCAGTGTTTTTCGATGAACAAATTAAAATTTGTGATTGATTGTTTGAAAGGCTAAAAAGAAAGATATTGACGACGATAGATTTGGAGAAAAATGAGGTGGTGCCAATGGTGGGAGGTGGGTTAATGGTTGGTTAAAAAGGATAAAGAAGATGATGGCCTGAAAATATAGGGAAAGAAGATGATGGTCTGCAAAAAAAAGGGGAAGAAGATGATCGGAGAAAGAAAGGAAAGGAGAAGTGTGGATATGGTGACGGAAGATCTGATTAAAAAACAAGGTGGCGTGGAGAAGAAGAATGATTGCATCTCGAGAAAGAAGGGGAATGAACTTTAATGGTGGGACACCGGTGATTGCGGTGGTGAGAAGGTGGTTGCAATGGTGGTTGAGTCAAAGAAGAAGAAGATGAGATGCTAATTCAATTTAATTTTTAAAAGATAAATCTTTTAACGTTAAAATATTGGAGAAAAAACAATTCACGCGCCCCATTTGCGTGACTCACAAACGATTTGCCATGTAGGCAAAAAATGCTTAGACGGTTCAAATCTGGGGTGGTAGAGGTGTTCAATAGGTACTAGGTGTAGTTGAGGTGTCTAAATGAATAATGATGACAACTTTGAGGGGCCGCAGATGACTTTGGCCATTTTAAAAATACAATCTAAGTTAAATGAATAGACACTAACAAAATATTATCTTTACTTGAATTTAATATTTCAAAAAAGAACTTTAAGAGTTTTAAGTGCTAAAACTACTTGATATATGGCCACAACAAAACAAAGAAAAAGTCGTGAGTTCTCTATATTTTTTTTGAGTGTTTTTGATGGCTTGTATGAATCCACCGCGAGTCAAGAGATCAGGTCCTTGACTGTTATTAATAGTAGGAAGAACAGTGAATGCTTAAAGTAAAAAATATAAATGTTTGGGTGAAAACCTCCTTACTCAAGGGAAGAAAAATCACGACATATCACATAGAATTTCTCAAAAAGTCCACTAACTTCAAGCAACTTGTGAGTACAGACTTCGATAATCACAAATGATTAAACTCTTAATCCGACACACCTTGTAACATCTCTATTACAAGACACAAAGCAATACCTTCAACAACCACAAAGCGACTGGCTAACTCTAACTGACAACTCAACTCAATAATCGATTGAAACTAACACGATCTACTTTATAACATAGAAATAGATCTATAATGTAAGAGCTCAACACACTCAACAGGGTTAAGAAAAAAGGAAAGCTCTTAGGCTTTTAAATTTGAGGCCCCAACACACTCAAGGAAAGCTTTTTGAATGTCTTTTTTCAAAAAATATTATAATTATTATTTATAGAAAAAGTAAAATTTTCTGATAATAGGAAAGAATTATTTGAAGAAGTTTGACACATCTAGACTATTACGTCTCGAAAAAGATTCGATGGATTGGTTACCTTCTCAATTGAAAAAGAATTATTATAAGAAACGGTTATTTAAAAAAAATTATTAACAATTTTGCATCTCAAAGAGCTAGAAAAATAGACTTTTAAAAAAAATCTTAAAAGTTAAAAGTATCCGCTCTATTTCGACTTTGTGCCACTAATGAGCTTGAGTCAACTCTTGCATGTTCATGAAGGTCGTTGGTTTATCTTAAACTCAATTTGTTTCGATCCAACGACAGGAACCAAAGTTTTCCGCATCTTCATCTCTTATTAGTGAGTTAGACTTCTTGAACTCCCTCCTAATTTTCATGATGTAGGAATCCTTTGACATACAAAAACTTCTAAAAGTGGTTGTATATATATATATATATTTATATATATATGTAAAAGAGCCTAAAATACCTCTCAAATTGCAAATTGGTACAAAATTATCTTTTTTCTACTTTTTGGCCTAAAATGCCCTCGACATCAATTTTTTGGCTCTAATTTCCCCTCATCTTTAACAGATTAAATGATAACCTCAATTAAAAAAAAATCATTAATGACTTGTCACTATCCTTGTGGCTACCCTAACAATTAATTAAACTACCTAAAAAGACCATATACCCATCCGCTCCACCCAAAAGCCCCACTTGTAAAGTTACCCAAATCTTTTAACACAATCCTTCATCTCCAAAACCTTTTAACCTAAAAAAACATATGTTCATCTCCAAATCTCCTCTCTTCTTCAACGATCTTCACTAGAACTCAAACTTTTTGGCCAATAATTTAAAGTTGCTACTCTTCGTGCAGTGTATGAATAATACCCTCACCCATTAAAGTAGAAATTTCTCTCCTTTTAAAAATGTCGACATCTTCTTTTGTTTATTCTTCTCAACAATTACAGTCCCATACATGTAAGTGTGCATAGAGTGGAAAAATATTTTACTGCTACGATCATTGAAAATGGTGGGCGTTAGTTCTGCAAATGTCGTCATCTTGGATCAAACTCTTGCGGCTATTAGATTTGGTTTGAAGAAAAACTCTCACCTCATGTCTCAATGATGATTCATAATCAAAAAGTTGAATTAAATTCAATTCTTAAGGAAAGAAACAATTTAAAGAAAATTGAAGAGGATATTGTGGTGTTGAAAATTCTGATTTGAAAGATATGATTGGTACTAATAAAAGTTTAGATATGGAGTTTAAGAATGATAATAAAAGTGTAAATTTGAAGAAAGTGGACCACTTGGATGGTAAATTTTCAAAGTTTGAGTTGGAAGTGTATCATTTGATAAGCTTGCTTGTAGTTTATTAGGTTGTTATTATTGGTTTGTAGCTGTCAAGATGATGCATGTAGTATGATTTGTGTTACATTAGTATTATTAGTTGGTTAGGTTAGTTTAGTAACTTGGAGTTGTTTTCAAATGAAAGAGATTTGCATATTTGAAATTTGCAGTTTGATGGTAATGAAATTTTTTGCAGAAGTGTTGTTTTGGTGTTATGTCTAATGAACAATTTATAGTATTTTTTGTACAAGTTTATCTTATTTGTTAGCCTAGAAATGTTGTATTCTGCATTAACAAATACAAACGTAATGTAAATCGATATAGTTCACAACTCACAAGACATACACTCTACACTCCACAAGACATAAATAATGCAAATCATAATATTTATATAGATAGACATAGGTTCAGCCCAAAAAAATATTTATACCCAGTGTCAAAACATAAGCACACAAAGCGACCAGTTTCATGACTGATTCTGTCACGATCCAGGGGTACCCCTAGATGTAACAAGGCGTACAAGACCACGAGAGGGGTCATATATACAAGCCACTTAGCATATCATAACATAAAGTAATAGAAAAGTGCGAAAATTTAAAATATTTTCCAATACAATCAAAGTCTCATAAAATGAAGCGGAAGTCTTTAACCTTGTCTCAAACTATCTAATACATGAAAGTCTTAGGGACACAGCCCATACAAAAGTCTAAACATACAAGAACGCCATAAAGGAAAGGTGATCAAGCCCTCGATGCTCAGTTACTGTACTTTCTGATAGGTACCTCGAAGTGTTGCATAGACCTGCTTCACGGAGAAGCATGTTGATACGAGTTAATGCGCATAGGTGAAACCTACTTCATCCATGCTGCAATAATTACCTGAGAATTTTAAAAATATCCTTAAGCATTCATGAGGCTTGATTTGGCCATTACTCCAGATATGTTGGTCTTTGATATAGTAGGTATGCACCCCTTTTAACACATAACTTTTTGCATAGATTCCACAATATCTTGCATATTGCAACTTTATTCCAAGTTTGGATATGTAGAATATTGATCCCTTTTTGTTGTTCGTGGCAAACATAATTGTTTCCATGACACCATAGCTTTCTTAGAGGTAGTGCTACATCTGGTCCATATATAGGAATGTTTGAGTACCTTCTTGAGTAGCATAAATATTTTAGCCTAAGATGTCTGAATGGTAAATAAGATTAACTTAATCAGCTAGACCTTTCCAACATAGCTGAAGTCCAGTAATTGATGCTGCTGCTTATCATTGTATCAATCAATGGTACACACTCTTGATGCTTATAGTAACCTCAAGATATTTGAATGGTGAGGAGCCTTTCGTAAACCACAACTTGACCAAAATAGACTGTTATGTGTCAAGATTCATTCTCCAAAATTTTAAATTCTTGATTTTGTCAATTTCATTATCACTTTGTTTTGTTGTTTATTATTTCAGGGGTTGATAGGTGTTGTTAGTCGGTTGCTTCCAAAAGCACAAGGCACATAAAAGTCAAGACTTGAAAAGGTGTATAGATGGAGAAATTGTTGTGGTGATTTGCTTGGAAAACATATGACGAAGAATTTCAATATCAATTAAAAAATCATGAACTTTATGTTTGAACAAGCTTCTGATCAAGATCTGTTATGGTACCCTACACAACACTGTTGCACAGCCTATTTTGACACAAATTTGCAAGAATCATGCATGTAAAATAATTCTACTGAGTCATTTAACAAATGAATTTTGAAAGCAAGGTTAAAATCAATTATTAAGATGTTGAAAAATATCATAATCAAGGTATTAATTATCTGTGTTTTTTCATAACTTCTTAACATAATATATTTTCACTACGTTCTATGTTTATCATTGTTATGTATAAGTTATGAATAAGTTGAAAGATCTTGAAGAAGAGGGTAAAAATGAATAAGAGATTTCAGTCCATATGCTATATATGGATCTTTATAATGATTACAAAATCATTGCATTCAGTCTAATGGAGATTGACATGTTGTGAGTCTTGTTAGGAAGAAATGCACATGTAGGACATAGAATTTGACAGAAAAATCATGTCCTTATCCCATTAAAGCTTTAGAATATGATAAACAAATCATTGGATGAAATGCATTGGTGGTACTGATCAATAGAGGCTAGCTTATATGTTGGTGTACCCATATAAAACTCAACCACTTAAGGGTGAAAAATTCTGAAAAGTGTATCTCTCGCATGCTATGGAGCCACGAGAAGTACATAAAATGGTTGGTAGATCAAAAACTAATTATTGTCAAAAAGTGAAAAATGACTGAAAATGTCATGTGGTCACTGCAAGGCAACAAGTTACAATAAAATGAATTGTCCGCTGGTAAATTCATTAATTCCTTAGTTAGTCAACTTTTACATTGTTTATTTAATAGTCTAGCTACTATGTCAATTTTTTTAGATTGAAAGAAGAGCATAAGTTCTTCCAGATGTGTCACTATCAATACCACAACCAAGTCAAGAATATGTCTTCATTCCAACTCATGGATTTGATCTCCTAGTCACCAGACAAGCCAACCAAGAATTGAAGTTGTTGGCCCTTCAAACTCGAAGAGGAAAGCAATGGACAAGATGTATGTACTACTTCAAGCACAATTTATCAATTTATTATACTTTTAAGAGCACTTATTGATGAAGATGAAGATGAGCTTGAATGTGAGAATGAGACCACAATAATTAGGCCTAGGACAATATGTGAAGCTAAAATTAGGCTTCAAATGAAGAAGTTGCATCAACTACCAACAGGGTCAAGAAAGATTAATTTCTCGGGTGAAGAGAGTGGTGTGAGTATGCCTATTAATTTGTCATACTCACCAAGAAAGTTAATTTGAAAAGGTAAATCATGCGTAACCTCAAATCAGTTGGCAATAGAAGAAAAGATTGGCAAACTAAATGCAAAAAGAGGCAAGCATTAGAAATGACAATTATGCATTATGTCGTGGTATTTGTTTGTTATGTAAAGACACAATGAAATCTTTTATTTTATTGTTGTGAATCTGTAACACCCCGTAGCCTTAAGAGGGAAGTTTAGCATGTTTTAAAGTTTCCAAGTGTCACCCACGAAGCCACCCACGCCACGTGGTTGGACCCACGCCTCGTAGGTGGGCAGTGTGGGTGGATACCAAGAGATTCTGCCTAAGGCAGTGACCACGGGAAGGACCCACGCCTCGTGGTAGGAGTCCGTGGATCCAAGCCCTTGTTGCCAACCTCAAGAACCCAAACCACGATTGACCAACACGGACCGTGAGTCCACCCATGGCCCATCAGCGTGGTCTCGTGGTTGGGACAAAATGGGGCAGCTGGGCGGTTAACAAACCATCATGTTGTTACAAAATCCTTGAATCCACTAATGATCATCAATGTTGAATAGGAAAGATTTGAGTGATAAACAGTTACTTGAATGCATATTAAAAATGTACGTAAATCAGGTTCTCGTGAGCTTCATCGTAGAGTAATTTGGTTCGTTTTGATAAGTTGTTGAATAACTAGAGGCGTGAACCAGTCTGTCCCTTTGGGGACTTCTGATATTAGAATTTTTCAATATATGATTCGGTTGTAAGCTTCATTCCCATCCCCTCGATGTGCTCCAGACCTTTTCTCTTGTTAAGACCTTAGTAAGAGGATATGTAAGATGACAAGATTTGACATAATCAATATTAATGGTATCACTTGTCAAATACAATCTTATATTATTGTGTTTCCTCCTTATATGTTTGAATTTAACGTTGTAATAACGGTTTTGAACTCTACCAATCACAACGTTGCTATCACAATGAATTAAAATAGGAGGAATTGATTTTTCAAAATAAGGTATTTGAAATAATAAATCTCTTAATCAATTCGCTTTCTCACTAGCTGAAGCTAAAACAATTAGTTCAGCCTCCATGGTAGAGTTAGCAATTATTGTTTGCTTTTTTTTTTATCTCCATCAAATAGCACCACCTAAAGTAAAGACATAACTAGTGGTAGAACAGGAATCACCTGATAAAGTGTTTCAATCTGCATCACAAAAGTCTTCAAGTACAACATGATATTATTTATAGAACAAACTACAATTTTTTGTTCCAATTAAATATCTCATAACTCTTGTTATAACATGACAATGTTCATTACCTGGCTTGATTGTAAACCTGTCAAGTACTCCTACTGCATATGCAATCTCAGGCCTAGTGCAATCAGTCACATATCTCAAACTTCCGATTATGCTAACATATTTCTTTTGATTTATTACATCATTTTCACTTTCAACAGAAAATAAGTGAACACTTGAATCAAAAGGAGTAGCAACATGCTTGCAATCAAGAAAATTATATTTCAAAATTTTCTCAACATAATGTGACTGGTCAAGGAAAATTTCATCACATGTTCTTGTTATTTTTATTCCAAGAATAAAATTTGCCTCACTAAGATCTTTCTTATCAAAATGGTTTCTAAGAATATTTTTAGCTTCATCAATAACATTCATGTTAGAGCCAATAAATCATCAACATATAGGCAAATAATCACATGTGAATTATTCCAAGACTTATGATATATGCACTTATCACACTCATTTGTTTTAAAATCATTTTCAATCATGCATGAATCAATTTTTTCATGTCATTGCTTTGATGCCTGTTTCAAGCCATATAGGGATTTAGTAAGTTTACACACTTAGCTTTCTTGGCCTGCTTCAACAAAACACTCGGGTTGATTCATATAAATTTCCTCATTTAGGTTTCCATTTAAAAAAATAGTTTTTACATCCATTTGATGAATTTGCAAATCAAAAATTACATTCATAGCAATTAAAAGTCTATTCTTGTTACCGGAGAAAAAGTATCAAAAATTCTAGGTCTTCTTATTGTTTAAAACCTTTTTCAACTAATCTAGCCTTGTATTTATCAATAGATCTATCTGGTTTCAACTTTTTTCGTAAGATCCATTTGCAACCAATAGTTTTACAACCCGGTGGTAAATCAACCAACTTCCAAGTTTAATTAGAAATCAGAGATTTCATTTTATCATTTACAATCTCTTTCCAAAAAAATAGAATCATGTGAAGATAATGCTTCTTTCAAAGTGAGAGGATCATTTCCAACATTAAACACATAAAAATCAGGACCAAAATCTTTTTCTACTCTAGCTCTTTTACTTCTTCTTAACTCAAAATCATCAATCTCTTTATTTTTCAAAGTAGAAATAGAAGAACAAGGTAGTGATAAAATATTTTGTTCAACCTTTGACCCCCACTATTTTTAGAATCAAAAGGAAATTTATTTGCATGAAAAATATCATCACCTGATTCTATTATAACAATATCTTCAAGATTAAAAAGTCTATAAGGTGTACTATTTGAAGTATAACCAAGAAAAACACAAGTAGTAACTTTCTTACCCAATTTTGTAATCTTGGGATCCATTAGCCTCACAAAGGCTAGACAACCCTAAACTCTTAGATATCCCAAACTTGGCTTGTAACATTTTCACAATTCAAAAGGTCAATTTAGATTTTTTTATGAGGCACACGATTCAACACATAACAAGAAGTCAAAATAGCTTCACCCCATAAATTTAAAGGTGCATGTGACTCAATAAGTATGACATTAGTCAATTTAACCAAAGTTCTATTTTTCCTTTCCGCTACTCCATTAGATGAAGGAGAATAAGGATGAGTATTTTCATGAATTATTTCCAATGATCTAACAAAAGAATTAAACTCATCTGACTCATATTCACGGCCTCTATCACTTCTAATTCTTTTTATTTTTCTTCCAAATCGATTTTCAACTTCATGGAGATAAACTTTTAAGTTTTCAAAAGCATCACTTTCATTTTTCATCAAATAAACATATATAAACTTAGAAAAATCATCAATGAAAGTGATAAAATACCTATTACTTTCACGAGTTAAAATTCCACCAAGTTCACAAATATCAGTATGAACTAATTCTAACAAATCAGATTTTTCTTTCAATTTAAAAATGAGGTCTTTTAGTGATTTTGTCTTTACTACAAGCCTCACACTTTTCAAAACTTTTTAACCATTGGGATTAATCCTAAACTACTCATGATTCCAACATAACGATCATTAATATGACACAAACGAGCATGTCAAAAATTGATAGAAGAAAGCATGTAAACAGAAGTAGAAACTTTATTCACCTCAACATTTAGTTTGAACATCCCATCACAAGCATACTGTAATGACCCTAAAGGTCATTTTTGGAATTTTTCATAAAATGACCGTTTTACCCCTCCTGATAGTTGCCCCGAGTCCTAATTGTTGTATTTTCGAAGTTGATTTGGAGGAAAATTGATGAAAATTTGAGTTTTTAAGAGTTAAAGTTTGGTTAAAAGTGCTATTTCGAGTCATTTGGAGTTTCGAGATTCGAATTGGATTTCTGTCGATTCCAGCGGTTTTAGAATGTCAAAACGGGTCTATAAGAATTTACGGAGTCGAATTTGGAGTTAAAACGAAGATTTGAGGTCCTAAGTTGCTAAAATTGTGAAATTTTGATCAAGAGTTGACTTTGGTCAACAAACGAGGTTCCGGTGCTCGAAATGGAATTCCGAGGGCACCGTTGGATTCAGGGGGTGATTTTAGGTCTAGCATGAGTCTTGGTTGAATTTTTAGAGTCCCCGAGTGCGTTTCGAGTTTTTCAGCCTAAAGTTAGTTTCTTGACGCCTTATCGGATACCGGGTCAAGGAGACCTCGAATTCAAATTCCAACAATTTCATTGAGTCCGAAATGTCATTTTCAAGCCAGTAGCATATTTGGTTTGTGTTCGGGAAGTGTCAAATGAGTTTTGGGTGAGCTTTTAAGCTTCTTGGATGCTTTGACACTATTTCAGCAAATTGTGGCAACTAAAGGGTTCATTATTAGTTTTAAAGGTCGAAAAATTATTCCGAAGGTTCTGAAATTTTGAGCATGAATTATAGGACTTATCCGCAAATTTTGGTGCATTTTTGCTAACCCGAGATTGGACTTTTATCGCAAATAAGAAATAATTGTTTACCGAGTAGAAATGATATTTGACTGGGCAAACGAGCATGAAATTGAGCTCCGATTGAACGAGCAGGTCCGTATCATTGTTTAAGACATTTACAAAAAAGAATCGGGTCATTTCACTATCGTATTAGGAAATTACGGCCATTTTAGTGAAAGATTAACTGCTGTTTTTCTGGTGCATAACAGTCATGTACTGTTATAAAAATCTCAGACTGTGTTCATTTGGTATTTTGAGCATATCGGGAGTTCTAGAGATCGGAATGGAGTGATTCTTACGGGTTTCTTCTTGAATTAATATGAGGGTTAGTATTCAATCTTCAATTCGACATTTTCTCATAATTTCTTTATCTATTTTTTTTCCTATCCGTAAATCTCTTGGGAAAAATTGGGGTTTTATCGATTTGGACTCCCTTTTTGATGAAAAAGGTATATTTACGATCCTTATGTTATGGGTAAACTGATTTTAACATAAAATTATTGATTCATCGATTATTTTCATCATATTAACCGCGTACAATTTGGACTTTTTCGGTAAAGTTAAAGTTTGATAAATTGAGAATTTCAAGGTCGATCTTAACTCTGTTTTTGATGAAATTTCATATTTGAACTTATCTAAGCATGGGTAAGATGTTTTTCAAGAGATATTTCATTTTCGAGTCGAGGTTTCGGATCCGAATATTTTAGGCTTCTTCAAGAATATGGATTTTCCTTCAAATTGAGGTTGTGAATTGATTTCAACTCCATTTTCAAATTGGTTTTCACCATTAGCTTCCAAATACTTTAAGGATCATTTTACATCTAAAATTTCCAAACTTTGGGTATCGTTTTCCGGTATGAGACTTTTGGACCGTTTTGCCCTTTTTCCCTAAATTTCTTGATTTTGGTGTCATTGGACTCGAATTGTGATTGTGAATAATTGTTTGAATAGATTATCGTGATCCGGATTATACTCGGAAAGGAAAGGCTCAAGTCAAGTAACTTTTGGAGTTCGTTTTAAGGCAAGTGGCTTCCAAACTTTGTAAAACTCTTAGACTATGCATGACTACTTTCCTAATTGTGTTGGGGAGTAATGGGGATTGAGGATGGGTTTTATTTGTTGATTGAAATTGTTGTAAATGAAAGATGGGGAATAAAACGAGCTAAATGTGTTATATGTGACTTGAATTTGTTGAATAAGTCATGTGATAACTGATATTGAGTGGATAAAAGAGCATGAGTAGGCTATGATTAATACAGACATTGATGTTGAGATAGATGATGTGTAATACTATGATGTGGTCGTGATATGGTTATGATTGAGACAGGTGATGTGTAATACTATGATGTGGTCGTCATATGGTTGTGATTGAGACATGTGATGTGTAATACTATGATGTGGTCGTGATATAATTGTGATTGAGACAGATGATGTGTAATACTATGATGTAATCGTGATATGATTGTGATTGATGACATGTGCATATTCATTATTCATCCCATGTGTGAACTATATGTTGCATGAGTTCTGAGACACTGATACGATGATGGATGGATATGAGACACAGGTGAGACTAGCTCCGGCTAGAGATATATGAGATGGACTAGCTCCGGCTAGCGATTTGGATGCCGATGAGATCTAGTTCCGGCGGTAATACATGGTCCATGTGTGGCCCCCATGGGTTCTGATTTGAGTATTCAGCGCGGACTGATTACGTCAACAGATGTGTATCGTAGGACAGACATGCATCACGACTACATGACATCATTATTGCATTTTGCATCGCATTTGCCTTATCTTTGTCTGTAATGTGTGGATTGTATCGGTTTACCCTTCTTATGTGGAATTTGATCTACTTGCTCTTATTTGTTGATCTGAGGTTGATGAGGATATATTGTTGGTGCTGGCTGTTGAATATGATCTGTTTAGTATAGGTTGGTTGGTTTGCTGCTAGATTGAAGTTTCGGTGGTTCGGTTGGGATTGAAAGGAGTTGTTTGTAGCTGCTAGTTTTGCTTAGTTTAGAGTTACTTGCGAGTACCTGTGGTTTTCGGTACTCACCCTTGCTTCTACACAATTGTGTAGGTTGACAGCTCTCTCTCAAATTCGGCTTAGTAGTTTCTTTAGCAGATTGAGCTTCGGGACATACTCGAGAGGTAGCGGTTCATTCCAGACGTGCCCTTGAGTTATCTTTACTTTCAGTTTTGTTCTATTCGAGAACTATACTCTGAGACTTGTATATTTTTATTCGAATTCTGTATTTAGAGGTTTGTACATGTGACAACCAAATTCTGGGTAGTGTTGAGTCTTAATTAAAGTCTTCCGCTTATTTATTATCTTTTATTCTCGTATTTCTACTTCTCTATCGTTGTGGTTGGGTTAGGCTGACGTGTTCGGTGGGAAATGGACATGTGCCATCACATCCGGATTTGGGGTGTGACACATACTTCTTTCCCACAAAAATACCCTTCTTCACAATTAGATATTGATCAGATTCAATAATATGTTTAAAGTCTGCCTTATTAAGAAGAAAATTAGGCATCAATTTTTTTCTCATGGAAAGGTATAAAGTACATCTTTCAAAGTTAATACCCTTCCAGAAGTAAAACACAATTTGACATCTCCCATTCCAAGTACTTGAGTTGTCTGAGAATCACCAAGCATGATGGTTTTGGGCTCCTCAAAATGAGTATATTTTTAAACCAGTCTTTGTCATAACAGAGATGACGGTTTGCACCGAATCAACCCACCATCCATCAACACTCTCAACCATGTTTATGTCGGTAATCACCGCCACAAAAGGTTCTTCGATAACATTTGCCTGAGGGTTAGGACCACGTTTTTGGAATTTGCAAAATCGAGTAATATGCCCACTCTTGCCACAAACAAAGCACGATCCCTTATCTTGAACTTGTTGATTTTGTGCTTGGTTATTTTCATCATTATTTTTCTTGGGAGGTCTACCAATATTTTTCTTAAATATTTTCTTCTTAGGATTCAAAGAAGTATTTTTGTGAGATTCAAGAGTAGCATTATTTGAAGTAATTAAATTTACCTTCGTTGTGATGTTGCTCTCTTCTGTTTGTAAAAGTGCTTCTTGGCCCCTTACCTCTTCCTCCATACGGATTTTCATCATCAACGTTTTAAGAGAAGTTTCTTTTTGTTTGTGGGGCATAGTTTTTTGAAATTCCTTCAAAGAAGGTGGAAGTTTATCTACTATGCCACAAACAAAAAGGTTATCTCCAATTTTGACCTCCTCGGATCTGAGCTCTCCAACAATCATTATAAAGTCTTGAGCTTGGTCTACCACTTATTTATTGTCCACCATTTGAAAACGAAAAAATCTATTAGCTGCATATTTTTTCGCTCCAGCCTCTTCGATATCATACTTACTCTGCAATGCTTTCCAATTTTTTCTTTACACTATAGTAAGTTCTATCATAATAATCATAAAATTATCAGATAGACAATTAATAATATAATACCGACACTTATAGGAATCACCATTGTACTTTTCCACTTTCTCTAGATGAGAAATAGTTTCATCATCATTCATAGAGGTGATGTCTTCTTTGTTAGGATTCTTCTTAGTTTACACATAACAAACGTTGAGAAGACTTAAGTAGAAAAATACTTTACCCTTCCATCTCTTGAAATGGTTACCAATGAACCGAAATGACTTGTTAAGATCTCCCATCTTGACTTCCACGATTTTTTCAATTGTAGCAATTATGAATCTCCTTAAAATTGTTAGTGAAAAATTACAAGATAACAAAAAATACAAGATTACAATTGAAAATAAAAAGAAGAAATAAAAATCTCTTCAGGCTGAGGCGCGGATATCTCGCTCTCTTTAAGGAGATTCAAGCCCACTGCAACAAATGTTTTTCACCCGTCCAGCAGTAGTCCTTCTTGACTTGTCCCCTCTAGAATACAACAACCTTAACATAAAGTATAACTCAATAACTCTGGACAAGAGTTGAGTCCAAAGCTCCACAAAAAGAAACACCTCCCTTCAACTAATAAAAACTCTCTTTTTTGACAAACTTTATGCACTCTATATTTATCTTGTATGTATAAATCAAATGGTATAACTTACATAAATCACATAGTGTAAAGAGTAAATTACATCATATTCATACTTTTTTTCTAATTACAATAATCCCTTAAAAGTTGTACCTTCCGGATACATAAGTCACCATCCGGATACATTAATTCTAATACAAGAAAAATCTTTCTGTTGCCCTAAAAAAGGAATAAAATCTGAAAATTAATTAAATCTCATAAATTACGCTTATGTCTCTTCTTACTCCCAATCATACATAGGCAAATCCTAATAAAATGAAGAAATTCAAAATTTCAAATTGTTCCCCCCGTTCAACGAAGAAACCTTTCATATTTGATTCAAAAACTTTTGTCGAAATTTTGGGTAAGCGAGGTGAGTTATGAAGGATACAAAAGTGATGAAATTGTTGTTGCACAAGCAATATCCTTTTGAATCTTCAAGTTCATCAAAGATCCTTTCAATTTTGATTCAAGATTATCAAAATTTTTGATATTCAAGATTCTTTCTTCTCCAAGTTCAGCGAAGATCCTTTCAATTTTGATTTAAAATTGTTGAAAATTTTGAATCTCAAAATTTTTCTCCTAGTTTATTGAAGATCCTTTCAATTTTGATTCAAAATTGTCAAAAAAATTGAGAAGATACATCATGAATATCTTTGCTACTTAGATTTTACTATTTATATATCTATCTTGTTTAAATTGATAATTATTGTATTTATACTAGATACATTAAATAAATAATGATTGTACATAAGATGTTAGATCTGAGATCGATACATTATTGTGTGGTAGTTGCTATGTAATTGATACATTTAGTATAAATTCGAATTTACGTATCATATCTAAAAAATTAGTGCATGATACATTACTATTTATGTATATCGTTTAAATTGATAAGTATTGTATTTATACTAGATACATTAAATAAGTGATTGTTGTCCATAAGATGTTAAATTTTAGATCGATACATTACCGTGTGGCAATTGCTATGTAATTGATATATTTAGTATAAATTCGAATTTACGTATCATAGCTAAAAAATTAGTGCGTGACGCATTACTATTTATGTATCCCTTTAAATAATTGATAAGTATTTTATTGTTTGCCTGGAAAGATATTTATCACTTACATAATGTATCATTTTATAGTTGATAATGATGTATCTGATACAATAAAGTTGTGAAAGAAGAATGTATGTAAGCTGGAATAAAGTGTATCTATAAATGTATCACAATAAATAAGAATTAAATTATCAATTAGATACATGAACAAACACAATCCATTAAAGAAATTTGATTATTGAAAACACCAGACAAAAGAGGAAAATATTAGACTGTAATGAAATTTTGGTGAAATTGAAATTAATATTATAATAAGAAAATTAGAAGATTAAATAATAATACAAGAATCCTAATTAGTTTCAATGACTGATTAGTTGTTAGAGTCCATAACCAACTCAAATTATGAAAAATATATGAATATTGTATTCTTTTTTTTTAATCAAACACCCGAGGTGAGTTTTATTAACCAAAAATAAAGAAATCAAATATAAATAACAAACCCAACAGTGATTTGGAAATAATAGAAAAACAAAACAACTACTAAACAAAAAAAAAAAAAAAAAGAAGGAAAAAGACAAAATAAAAAGAAAAGATGAGAGAAAAGGCAAGAACTTGTACAAATATTATATTAATTATTAACAAATAATAACAACTACTACTACTTCTTCTTTTTTTCCTAATTTACGTTTTAGTGTAAAAAAAATTGAAGTTCACGTAGTTTATTTTATTATAAATTTTGGAGTATTTTAAAAAATAGGTAAAAGACTCATAAATATTTTTTAAAAACTTTTTGGTCTAAAAATATCCTTAACCTACAAAAAAAAAGATTGATTTTGAATTTCAAACGTGAATGAGAAAATAACTATCAAGATTATGTGACTAAAAATAAGGATTCTGTGACTAAAAATAAGGAGAGATTTGTGAAGTGAAATAAAGAAGGGATAAATATTGGTTTTGGATGTTAGAATTTATATATCCAACTTTTGAGGGTTTGGGAGTAAATTAAGGGATTTTGGAAAATTTTAAAATTGGTAGGGAATAATGGAAATTATGAAAAAAAAAAGATGTGTATATAGGTAATTTATCCTATCAAATGAAGACCACCACTATTTATAGTTAGGAATGTCTTCCTAGCAATAAATAAAAAAATAATGGAATAATAAATAGTGAAGATAAATGATCTAGAGGTTACATAGGTTACAAAGAATAATAAATAAGAATAATGGAGATGTAATAGTCATAATTGACCACTACACACGTTCTGCCAGAAAAACACAACGGACAACAAATTTGCCCAACGTTTTCAGCAACGTTTATCCCTAATGAAGACTGACAATTAATCCAAATTCAACTACCAAAAGAAGTGATGCAAAATGCTGAGTAATTAGGCTATTATACCTAACTTCTGACAGATGTGCAAATAAGGAATTGGAAAAGCACTTCCACATAATTTTTAATAAGAATATTAAAATGCTTCTAAACCAACAAATATCATGTTCAATTGGAATTCTATATTGTATACAACTCATATCATGCATGATATTGTTATAAAATCCATGAATCCACTAAAGATCATCAGTAGAAAAGATATGGAAGGAAATGAACAATTGAGTCTTTCAGATCAAGAAGAGAAATCATGTGGTTCTCTTAAGGAAAATTATTCAGGGAATGGTGATGCAATGTAATTTGAAGGTCAAATTAGCTAGTTGAATTGCAAAACTTAATTACTATCCTAGAATTATACCTATTGTGTAGTTGTTTTGCCGCTGATATGTTAGGACTATGCCCAACAACCAGATACGCTGTACATATTTCCTACTTTGGTATAGAAAATGTCTCTATTACAAAAAAAATATACTTATATATATGTGTGTGTGTGTAGAGAGAGAGACTATAAATCATGAAAAATATAATTATTTTTTCTTAACATGTTAAAAGTGATAAATAAATAAATAAAAATATATTTTTAAAGTAGTGTATAAGTGAAATTTACGGAGTCTTTAAGAGAATTAGAGCATGTTTGACCAAGTGGCTAAACATTACTTATTTCTATAAGCACTTTTATTAAAATTATTCTTTTGAAAATTCCTTTGTAAAATTGGAAAAAAACAATTTGTGTTTGACTAATTTATTTGAAACATGCTTTTGATAAGTAGATTGTGTCTGACTATTCATTTTTAAATGTGCTTTCGAAAATCAAATTATGAAAAAAGACCAGTTATCAATGCACTTTAAAATTAAAATTATTTATACAAAAAATATTTTAAATATCTATTATAAAAAAATTATTTTAAAAGTACATATTACAGTTTTTAATCAATATGATAGATAAATAATTCAAAGAAAATATTAAATATTAATATAATATTAATCATGATAATTTAAACATAATCAATAACATTAAGCCAAATAAATTAAAAAACAATTGCACAAATTAAAATATATAATATATATAACGTAAAATAAAATAAATAATTTATTGTGTGAAAATGAAGAATAAAATTCATAAATAACGATTAATCAAACTTATGAAATATGCTAATTAATTAACAAGTGATATAATAGTAAATATGTATAAATGATTTGTCTTTAAAAAAATTATTTTCTACTTCTACTTTTCTAAGAAGCAAGTTTTTTTTACCTTCTACTCCTATTTAAAAGTCAAACACTTTAATTTTTTTTTCTAAAAAAGTGCTATTTCTATATATAAAAAACAAACAAACATGTTTTTGACCTCCCAACCTCTAGATTAAACATGCTCTTAATTGGCATAAATAACCTTGCCTTTCAACATTAAGATTGAATAATCATTTTTTCATATTTTTGAACTATTAATTTGATACCACATAATCAATTAAAATAATGACTGAAATCAAAACATTATTCTTTCTTCCAAGATTTATATTCATTACTAAAAACATCTCAAAAATTGATCTAAGAGAAATTGGGGAACTTGATCTATCAAAGAAATCAAGGAAAAATAGACTTTATTCCTCAATTCATACATTTTTATTTATTTTATAACTATTTATTTTAATGAATTGTCCCTGTGCATCTGCGTGATTTTAGGGAGAAAAATAATCTACTCAACGTGAATGTAAGCAAAATAAGTTTGTTCAACATAACGATTTTGAGGAGTCTTGTTGTTGTTTTTTCCTCAAAATCTGCTGGCTACAAAAACAAATTGAATATTGTATTCTACTAGCTAGTAGCATCAAAATCTATTTTGACACCTAACGTGGAACCCGCAGAAGCAAAACTTAAAAGAGAGTGCAAAATTTAAAAGTTACTTTTTTTTTTAATAAAAAGAAAAGAAAAGAGAGTGCAATCCACCACGTGTCATTCAAATAGAAATAAGCCACGGGTGTACAAATGATAAGGTGATCAACACTCTCACGTCAAAATAACCATGACAATTGACAACCAAAAACATGCTGCTTACCTGACACCTTTGACTAATATAATCTTACTATATCAAGAATATCAAAAGTTCACATAATTTTTTAATTGAACTACACAATCATTAAGAGCAGAATTGAAAAAAAAGTAATTAATTATTTCTTGATTGTTTAAATTGATAATTAATCTTGAACATCTATTTTTAGTATATCTGCCAAACAATTGTGGACGGAGGAAGTAACTAATTACCTCTACTCCCGTTTAAAAAAAAAACAACAACATATGTTTGACTTGACAAAAATAAATAATTTTATAATTAAAATTAATGTTTCGTAAAATGTATATCTAAAAATAAATTAATTTTGTGATTTAAAATATATCTCTTGAAAAAACTAAAATACCAAAACTGAAAAAAGAAAATAAGTTATTCTTTTTAAAATAGAGAAAATAATAGACTTAGCGTAAAATATGAGAAATAAATAGTTAGAATAACAATTATACTCCTATTTATTTCACTTACTTTCCTTTTTTTTTAAAAGTCTCTTTTATAGACGACTCTTTTAACTTATCACATAATATGAGGGGGGTTTAGATTGACCTAAAAGTTGATTAAACTTACTTTTAAGTCAGTATTTGATTTTAAAAAGTGTTTGATAAATATAAAAATAACTTAAAAATATGTCAAAAATGACTTAAAATAAGATAGGAGTGTTTGGTGAGATTAAAAATAGCTTAAAATAAGTTGAAAATAACTTAAAATAAGTTAAAAATCAAAAGTAAGTCTCCTCATATTTTTTTATTTTTTGACTTAAAAGTCATGTAAATTTGACTTTCTATCTTTAACTTAAAAGCTACTTTTTAAGCCAATCCAATAGATCGTCCACAACCTTAAATATTTTTAATTTTAAAATAAATTTAATTATTTTTATACATTATTTTCCATACAAAAATCACTATTAAATAAATAAATTAAAAGGAGACAAACAAATTAATATAAACTGAATAATAACTTCTAATGTGTTTCTTTTTTTAATTATTATTATTAGAAAAATAATACTCATATGGAGTCTATCCATCTAGTGTTGGCAGAGCCAGAAATTATATGCAATATAAGGCGGCTTATTTAGGAACAAGACAAGTGAAAGAAAACGTAGCGCAAAAATAAAGAAAGAGTGGCGTGTAAGGTTGATGACATCAAAAGTCATTTCACTTTAACATTTTCTCTGTTAACTCTCACTATCTTCTTCTTTCTAAGCTACGTATTTCAGTTGCAATTGCCTTTCAATGTCACCCATACATATATTTCAAAAAACAAAAACATAACAATTGAATGAAGATGGAAGAAATACCAACTCTTCCTCAAGACATCATCGTTGAAATTCTCATCAGGTTACCTCTCAAAACTCTCTTGAAATTTGTGTTTGACTAATTTATTTGAGACATACTTCTGATTGTGTCTGACTATTCATTTTTAAGAAGTGTTTTCAAAAGTCAAATTATGAAAAAAAAATCAGTTATCAATGCAATTTAAAATTAAAATTATTTATAAAAAAAATATTTTAAATATCTATTATAAATTTTTTATTTAAAAAGTACATATTACAGTTTTTAATCAATATAATAGATAAATAAATCAAAGAAAATATTAAATATTAATCATAATAATTTAAACATAATCAATAACATCAAGCCAAATAAATTAAAAAACAATTCCACAAATTAAAATATATAATAATAATGATAATAATAATAATATATAACGTAAAATAAAATAAATAATTTATTGTGTGAAAATGAAGAATAAAATTCTTAAATATAGATTAATCAAACTTATGAAATATGCTAATTAATTAACAAATGATATATTAGCAAATATGTAGAAATGATAATGATATTTTTGTCTTTGAAAAAATTATTTTGTACACTTGTTTTAAGAAGCAAGTTTTTTTTAGCTTCTACTTCTATTTAAAAGTCAAAACACTTTATTTTTTAAAAAAAGTGTTATTTCTATATATAAAAAAAACGAACAAACATGTTTTTGACCTCCCAACAGCTAGGCTAAACATGCATGCTCTTAATTGACATAATATAACCTTGTTTTTCAACATTAAGATTGAATAATCATTTTTCATATTTTTGAACTTTAATTTGGTACCACATAATCAATCAAAATAATAACTGAAATCAAAACATTATTCTTCCTTCCCAGAATTTATGTTCATTACTAAAAACATCTAAAAAATTGACCTAAGAGAAATTGGGGAAATTGATCGCAAAGAAATCAAGGAAAAATAGACTTTATTCCTCAATTTATACATTTTTTATTTATTTTATAACTATTTCTTTAATAAGTTGTCCCTGTGCATCTGCTTGATTTTAGGGAGAAGAATATTCTACTCAACGTGAAGGTAAAGAAAAGAAGATTTGTTCAACTTAATGTTCCTATTAAAAAGCAGCATATATAAATGACCATCAACGAAATTAGTTTCACAAATTAAATATACCTTTGTCCCTAATTACTTGTTCATTGTTTAATTGACGCAATGAGCGAAATAGTAAATTTATCATTTTATCCCTAGTAATTATGAAATGAATGAATTAAAAATTTAAGATTTTGTAATACTCGAAAATTCTAAAATATGCATAGTTCTATCGTTCATAATATAATCGGGAACCTTTATCCACTTAATTGATAAATAAATTGGTAGATATAGCTTTAGATTAATTACCACAAGTCACGAAGAAGTTTATATAGAAATAATACTAAATCTGCAAATAGAGTATTTTGTACTTCCAAATCTCTCATACACTATGTTGGAATAGTTATTATGTATTATTTTATAAGTATGCTATAATATTAAATTTAAATAAATATGGTATTTAAATACTATATCATATCATTTTTCATTATCATATAGTTTTAATTTTTTTAAAATTTTATATCAAGTCAAATTAAATCATTGAATTGGCCTTTAACGATTTTGAGGACCTTTGTTGTTGTTTTTCCTCAAATCTGTGGGCTACAAAAGCAAATTGAATATTGTATGCTACTACCAGCCTCAAAAAGTCAAAATCTATATTGACACCCAACGTGGAACCCGTAGAAGCAACAAATAGGCCACAGGTGTACAAGTGATAAGGTTATCAACACTCTCACCTCAAAATCGTTAAAGGCCAACTCAAAAGATGAAAGAAATACTCCCTCCGTCCCTTTTTAGTTGTCCACTTTAGAAATGACACACAGATTAAGGCAACAATGATTAACACAGTGAAGTTACAATTTTACCCTTATGACAACTTTTCACTTCAAAATTACAACCACTTATTTGAATTAAAGTGAAATAAATTGGAGGGAAACAACATACACTTTTACAATTTTCAAGAAGTGTAAATAAGGGTATAATAGGAAAAAAATTGTTGTCCTTTCTTGATTTGTCAAAATGGACAACTAAATAGGGACAACTAAAAAAGGAAATATGGACAAGTAAATAGGGACGGAGGGAGTAGCAAGTAGTAATAATTTACTGTGTGTGAAGTTTATTTAGATTTTAGAATTTTAATTGAAATTTTGTTTGTTCATAATCTAATTATGTCTTTTCACATCACAGCTCCATAATATATAGTATACTCTAGTATTTAATTTCGTGCCAAACTTAAATAATATTCCTATGAAGTCTATCCATCGAAAAAATTTACAATGGTAGAGGTCCAACCAACAAGTTGTGTGACCCTCTATTAATTAATTGACACTTGAATAATGGGTCCACTTTTTTATCTTTTTACCATTTCTTTCTGAATAGGAGAGAGATGGTAAAAATATAAAGAAATAAACACATTATCCAAGTGTCAATTAATCAATGGAGGGTCACACAACTATTGTTGGTTGGAACTCTATCATTATAAAAATTTTCCTATCCATCTAGTGTTGGCAGAAACTAGAAGGCGGCTTATTTAGGTACAAGACAAGTGAAGGAAAACGTAACGCAAAAATAAAAATAAAGATAAAGAGTGGCGTGTAATCACAATTGATATGACATCAAAACTCATTTCACTTTCATATTTTCTCTGTTAACTCTCACTATCTTCTTGTTTCAAAAAGATACGTATTTCAGTTGCAATTGCCTTTTCAATAAACAAAAACATAACAATTGAATGAAGATGGAAGAAATGCCAACTCTTCCTCAAGACATCATCATTGAAATTCTCATTAGGTTACCTCTCAAAACTCTCTTGAAATTCACGTCTGTTTCGAAATCATGGCTTTCTTTACTCTCAGATTCGCAATTCCATAAAACCCATATCAATTTTTCTATGAACAACCCCAAATTTACTGACTACACACTTGCTGCTGTACCCACTGTTTCTGGTTTGGGCAAAATTTGTCATGTCTACACTATACGCTCTGAAAATTCATCTGTTATTGTGTCTAAACATGAGTGTCCTTCTAAGACTCTGTCTCTCTCGGCTTGGATTTTGGGGTCTTGTAATGGGTTAATTTGCTTAACTACTGATTCGTTTAATTTAATGTTATTGAATCCGTGTACTGGAAAGTTTAATGTATTTCCTGATTTGATGATCGAGTATGAAGTTGGTGATGGTGGTGTGCATATTAGATATGGATTTGGCTATGATGCATATGCGGAAGATTATAAGGTTGTTAAGATGTTTAGTTTTCCTCGAATCGATAATGAGGGAAAACATGTTAATATGGTTAGTGTTTATAGTTTAAAGGGTAATTCTTGGTCAAGTATTCAGGGTTTTGATAGTGGTCATGTAAATGGAAATGTTGGTGTGTTTGCGAATGGGGTTTTTCATTGGGAAGGATGTTGTGATTATGTTTCGGGTGGTATTTCGTCGGAGATCGTTACGTTGGATTTGGCTAAAGAGAGATATGGGAGAATAGCTCTGCCTAGGTATGAAGGTGGAGGTATTCATTGGACATTAGGTGAATCAAGGGGGCGTTTAGTTGCTTGTTGCAATTATGAATCGAATAAGGCAGATATGTGGGTGATGAAGGAATATGGTGTAGAGAAAACATGGACTAAATTGGTTACCATCTCATCACCGGATGATGGTAGAGTTAATATCTCGCCGTTGTTTGTGGCAGAGAATGGTGATGAGGTTTTGGTGAAGCTTGGCACAGAGGTGACACTGTACAATTCAAGGAATGCATCATTCAAGCGAATTGCCGATTATGTGTCGACCGATGATTTTCTTCAAGTTCAAGTGGCTACCTACTTAGAGAGCCTTGCTTCACCTCATATTTAGTGAACCTGATGACAGGTTACAAACATCTTGAAGGCAAAGAGAGAGAGGGTAAATGATCTTCCTGATTGCCTGGTGCCCTGTTTTCAAATTTGTGTCATGTCATTGCGTCTTTTTGTATTTTTCCTTATCTTGTACAGGTTCTACAAATATCATGTTCAATTGGAGTTCTATATTTGTATACAACTCATATCTTGCATCATGTTGTTACAAAATCCTTGAATCCACTAATGATCATCAATGTTGAATAGGAAAGATTTGAGTGATAAACAGTTACTTGAATGCATATTAAAAATGTACGTAAATCAGGTTCTCGTGAGCTTCATCGTAGAGTAATTTGGTTCGTTTTGATAAGTTGTTGAATAACTAGAGGCGTGAACCAGTCTGTCCCTTTGGGGACATCTGATATTAGAATTTTTCAATATATGATTCGGTTGGATAGATTGTTGTTGTTACAATAGACACTTATTTGTTCAAAGTGGTTTTAGGTTTATTACCTGAGATGTAAGTCCTGAAAGTTTTCCCAGTACAAGTTTTGACATTTTCTCATCGTTCTGGTGCTCGTTGAGGGATGATCAACCTTGCAAACCTGCTATGATTGAGTTGTGGATAGATTGTTACAATAGACGCTAATTTGGTCAAGTGGTTTTAGGTTTATTACTTTGACGCTAGCATCACAGAGTACATTGGTTCTTTGGGTGGCACGCTTGTTATTTTTACCCATATATACATAGAGCTTCGTGGAAGCTTGCATGTGGCATGGCACCTCCACGAGCCTTAATAAATCTGCCTCTGCCAGGAACTAGGGTTATGCATCATTCTGGTGTTCGTTGAACACGCTTGCCCTCAAGGATGATCAACCTTGCAAGCGTGTATCTGTGTGTGTGGCTGCAAATGCAATGGTTGAGTGCGAATATCTATGTACAAGGTGTGGGTTGACATGCCCGAGTGTTAAACGTGGTGGGTCAGGTGGTTAAGGATCCGGATCCATCGTCTTAAATGTGAAATTGAGCTGTTGAAGTTGCTTTAGACAAAAATGGCAATTGGGCCCAAGTGAGTTGTACTTGACTCTTGGGCTATTTTGGAAATGGTAATTAGACATCGTACCAATCGACTAAGTTACCACAAACACACACAATAATACAACCATAAGCGTTGAAAACATGAATAATTGATAGGAAAAAACAAAGAAAGAAACTACTGGGAGTTGCTCTATTTGTTTTCATTAATGGGAGTCAAATTAGCTAACCATAGTTGAAAAATAAGATATGTGATTTGAAATCATAAAGCTGTTGTTTCAAAATGAAAAGAAAGGGTTTAAAAGAGGCTCCTTATACCCTTTCTTTTCATTTTGAAACAACAGCTTCATGATTTCAAATTACATATCTTATTTTGCCTCGTGAAATCCATTACTTTATTTTGGCATTATGCTAATTTTTGTTTTTCCAATAAAGTAATGAGTTTCATGAGGCAAATTTAGGATTTCTAGAACATGGCGATAACTACTTTTAAAAAAAAAGAAAGTAAAAGATGCATTAAGTAGAAACTGATCTCTAATTCTCAAGGTAAATCACTCGGTATTTTGTATCAATATTCTAACTTTATTATAACATGAGAGGCAATAAATAATATTATATTAATTCAAAATATATATACATAAAATATCTAGTTTTATAGAGAGATCACATATTCACGTGCCCAATTTTTAAGGTATGAATTTGCCCCTCTTGTAGAACCAAGAAAGGAATAAAACCATGATTTTCACCTTCATTTGGACAAGAATGAGGGGGAAAGATCAAACATTAACAAAACTCACATAACAATTTCTTTGATCCTCCTGGTAGTGTCAGCCATAGGCGGCCGCCTTTCGGGGTGATGGGATGTACAAGAAATAGCAAGATGCAGCAATGAAACCATTTGCACTTCATCACAATTCTGAAAACTAATCAACTCAGGATCAAACACTTGTGTTGTCCCCCTCTCTTCAACTATACATTTCACCCATTTAGGCAGGTCAATTCCCTCGTCGTTGATGACACTACTAGGATTTTTACCCGTTAGGAGTTCCAACAGAATTGTGCCAAAGCTATAGACATCAGCTTTCTGGGAAACATTTCGAATATCTGTCACCTCAGGGGCGTAGTATCCAGTCATTTTGGAGTTCGATGTTGAGGAAATCAACTGTGTTATGCCAAATTCAGATAGATATGCATCGTAGTAGTGTGTGAGGAGGATGTTAGATGACTTGATGTTGCCATGAGTAACTTTAGGGCCTAGTGAATGGAGATATTCGATACCATTGGCAACTCCTAATGCAATTCTGCTCCTTATTACCCATGTCAATGCTTCTTGTCCTTCGCCTAACAAAATCAGAAAGGTTAAAACTAACTCATAGTAATAGTAATTGGTTAGAATACGAAATAATTAATACTAGTAAAATTCTATAGTTCGTTTTCATAACATTTAATAGAATGTGAGTTGATAGAAGGCCTATTCAACTAAATACTAATTAAGGAGGCTTTCCCTCTACACAGAAAGTTCTTGTTGTACGTCCCTTTCTCTCTAATAATATTACATGGGTCCTTCATTAGTTGTGATGTGAACATCAGTATACACAACATCAAAAATTATCTTTAGCCACTATTAATTTACGACAATAGCTTAATTGTTGTTAAGGAGTATATTTTTAGAGGTAATTACTAGTGGCTTTTACATTTTAACACTCTTTGTAAATGCCGCTAAGCCTATAGCGACAGTGGATCTGATAACAATTAACTAATGTAAAAGAGAACTACCAAATGGTCTTCTTCCTTTCCTCTGTTTTCATACCATCTCTTCCACATAATTTCAGTTTTCATAGCTAAAGCTAAAAAACAATTAACTAGAAGCTAATCTAATCTAAGCCAAGAATTTTAATTAAGTTGATTGACGCCCTAACCAAAACCAGAGAAAACAAACCAATTAGAACTACCAAAAGAAGTAAGTAACAAATATTATTATTAAAACAACAATAAGCTAAAGTTTAGTAGAAATAAGATACTTACCATGCAAAATAGCATACAAACTTGTAGGCATAGAATCATAAACAACAAGCTTTTCATCTCTTCCATAATAATATGCTCTAAGAGGCACCAAATTCCCATGACTAATTCCTCCCAATTCGTCCACTTTTCCCCTAAATTCCTCTTCTGAAACACAAACATTTCGCAACCTCTTCGCAACAACTTCAACATCTCTATCTAAATATGCTTTATAAGTAGTTCCAGTTAACCCTTTCCCCAAAACCTCCGCGGACGCCATCAATAAATCCTCCAAACTAAAAAGCTCAAAACTTTCCCCAAAAAACACCATCCCTTTTGTCCTATCATCACAAACTTTCCTCTTGCTATCTTTCCTCTCCGAATAAACATTTTCGATATCATGATTTTCTGTCACCATTGAATCATGAGGACTCGAAAGTACTTGATTTGGCGTAGGAGAGACGTTCACTTGACGGAAACTTTTTTTACTCCTATAAATTGATCTCACTAACATAAACAAAACTAATAGTAGTATGAAGAATCCGATAATCGAGCCAATTACTATTCCAGCTATTGCTCCACCGGAAAGTTTATCCGATTGATTGGTGAGGTTATTGTTTTCAGGACAAGGACTAAGAGTGAAAGCAGAGCCACAGAGTGAATTTCCGAGAAATGAAGAAGCTACGAATTGACCTAAACTCGAAGGGATCGAACCGGTTAATCTATTGAAAGACACATTGAATTCATTAAGCTGTGAGAGGTTTTTCAAATCAGGAAGTGAACCAGAGAAGTTGTTATTCTCCAAATACAGAGTTCTCATCCTAGTCAGATTGTTAAACGCGTCCGATATCTCACCAGAGAACCTGTTCCCTGAAAAACTCACGCGTATAAGATTGTTCAGATTGAAAAAAGTCGTTGGAATTGAACCAGAGAAGTCGTTGTTTTCCAAATTAAGTATGCGTAGCTCTGTACATGATCCTATGTCAGAAGGAAGAAGACCGGATAAAGAGTTACTCCGAAGGCTGAGAGTACGGAGTTCAGTTAAGTTTCCGATGGAATTTAAGGGTATCTCACCGGATAGACCATATCCGGGGAGACGGAGATCAATTACACGGTTGATTGTAGTATCACATTTGACACCTTGCCATAAACATGGGGTTGAATTGGTTGTGTTCCACCCAAGAGTGCGGCCTTTGAAGGCCGCACTGAGGTGGAGTAGAGCGGCTCTATCCGCGTTAAGGTCCGAAAAGATCCCGGAAATTAGAAGAGAAAGGAAAAGGAATGAAAGAAAATGACTAGAAGACATTTTTTTTTTTTTGTGGTTTGGAAGTGTGGACGTGTTGCTTAGTTTAATTATTTTTTTGTGTGGATTAATAACAGAAATTCATCAATAGGAAAATGACCATTGATTATTAAAGTCAATGGCGTCTACTTTATGAAGTCGTCAGTTTGGACTTGTTCAAGCTTTCTGGGATTACAAGGAATTTTCATTTTTGGGTGTTATTTATTATTTGAAAGTATTTTAGGTGTTAAATGGCAAAGTCATGGTATAAAAAGTTGATGTCAAGAAAATTTAGGTTTGAGTTTGAATTTTGGATTGGTTTACGAGAAGTCAAGAAAATTTACTATTTCCTCTTGTCTTCTAGGGAGTTCAACATTAGAAACTGAATTTAATAGACTAAGTGAGTTGATCATATAGGAAAAAAATAGTGCTAAAAATGGATTAGGGTTTTATTCCACCAAAAAAATGAAAAAAAGGTTCGAGGAGAATTAATCGTATAATTTATCGGCTACCATGCACGTATGAAAAATAGAAAATTATTTTAATAGAGTTATTCTTATTTATTCCGAAAATAATATAGTAGTTGAATTTGTATGTGAGGTTTAAAGGATATGTGAATTAAATTGATCGGGATGCGAAGCTATTAAATAAGAAGTGAGATGAGACAATTGAGTGTATTAAATAATATTGTAGCCTGTCGATAAGACATCCAATGATATATTTGGTGGAGATATTCCCAAAAAAGTTTGACGATTACAAAAAGCTGGTGAACAAGTAACGAAATTGGTAGAGAAAAATTGAAAGTATTCAGTCAAGGAATTCAATGATTTACAACACATTGGTTCTATAATTATATTTCGATCATGCGTCTTGTTTAGCTTTGTCTTTGCTGATTCTTACTACCTTCCACGTGTCATGATTTTATACATCCATATGTCTTGACTATTTTTACCCTATATATATATAGCATGTTCTCTAGATCAATTTTTTTCTCTATGAAACTATACTAGGTATCTTTGAATATAATTTTTGAGGTTGTCCAGTGGAAGTTCACAACAATTGAGAATTCAACGCATTTCCCTATTATTGTTCTCCCTCCGTATAAAGACGGTTACGCCTTGGAAATCTCTTTTCCTAATTATCAGATCAGAGAGATTGAGAGTTTGTGAAAATTACACAGAGATCCTAAATGAGGCTTGTTGTGTTGTGTATATAGACAAAGTAGTGAGTTGTGTTTATATTGAACTACACATGCCAGAGCTTCTGCATTGCTATTGGTCCACTTTAAAAGTTAGTTAGAGTTTTTTAGTTAGTTACAAGTTGTTTAGTGGAGTCATATTAGTTAGTATAATCCTCTTAGAGTTTTTTAGTATATAGTTTTTTAGAGTTTTTTAGTATAATACAAGTTGGTCTTAAATATGCTATGTGGAAATTAAAGTCAGAATTAAAGAGACGTTAAAAAAGAAAAGAAACATTCTATTTGAAAAGGACTAAAGTGAAAAGTAGGACAAACAAAGGAGGAAGCAATATATAGGTAAAAAAAAAGATGGAGCAGCATTGAACAAAATGATTTGTAATTAAATCATTGAAATGAAAAGAGTAGGTAAAGAATTATGAAACGAAACTGTCTCATAATTCAAACTGTCTATATAATTCAAAAAGGAAAAGAGATTTGTGACAAATCTACAACTACGTCTAATAAGTTAAATGAATAAGTGCATTCAATTTGCACTAGAATAAACTACATCACCAATATAATTCAAACGAAATTGCCTTCATCTCTGCCAGCTCTCCACTTTCGAGTTCCACACACCGATGCTCCAAGTCAAATTTAGTGACTTTTACTTCTTTTAATTGACTATATTTGTGACGCTTGATTTCATGACAAGGAGAATTCTTCATATATATTAAACGATCCATGAAACAAGATATCATTTCAATACTTGATTTTTCTTAGGATGACAACTCCATAGCAAAGCATCCACAAGTAGTGTTGGGCACTTGTCAGACGATTCTATACGTACAACTAAATCGTTCACTTTGGGGGTTGCAACTGTATGGTGCAGCACCAAATCTTTCAAGTTGATCTCACTGCATTCCTCAAAATTAAGGGAAACTAGAGACCAAGAGCTCGACTTTGATAGAAATTTCCTCAATTCACCAAACCATTCAGCATTCAAAATTTTCAAGCTATCGAGACATAATTGTGATTTCTTCAGTTGGCGACACCTTTTTGCAACTTTAAGCTCAGGAATTTGATCTTCATCATACTCGAGTGATACCAAATTTGGAGCATCAATCTCCTGTAATCCCTTGCAATTCTCAATCGCCAAGAACTTTACGGATGGACTCCCGCAGATTTTGAACCTTTCCAGCCTTGTAGAAACGTAATCTAATGTCAATCTCTCGAGGAATTGAGATGTAGAAATAAGGCACTGGAGAAATCCTTCAGATATCCTCATATCTATTAGCTGTAAAGATTTTAGATTTCGACATTCAACAATATCCAATACAGGGGAATCTTCCAGAAAACACCCAAAATAAGACAAGTGTTGTAGAGTCGGTGTCTGGATTGTAACACTCTGGTTCTTGCAGCAACTAATAGAGACTGACTTGATATTTTGAAGATTTCGCAGCTCAATCTTTGTCAATAAACGACAATGCTCAATGATAAAATCATCAATCAAGGGACAACAATTGAGCAGAGCTCGAAGCATGTTGTCGTCTAATCCAACCTCAGTTAGAGAAAGCTTTCTCAAAGAATGACAGCTTATCACTTGAGTAGTAGTAATAGACAATGAATGATCCAATATGAGATTACATCCCAACAGAACCAATTCTCTTAAAGATTTTGGTGCCAAGAATGTGAAAATAGGGAAAGGGTATGAAGGGAGAGAAACCTCACACGACAAATCTTTTACACCATTCTGAAGAGCAATGCCGAGCCACTTATCCATTTGAGGAAAAACAAAAGGACGATGAAGAGATAAAATTGTAACTGAAAGTTGAAATTTTTCAATAGGGATTTTTGTTTGCCTATATCTCTCCATGACTTGATCCACAATTTTCCTATCATGAATATTGTTGCCATGTTTTGAAGACAATAAGGTGAATTCCAAGTTGGGATGAGTTAACCAAGCTTGTAGCCATGTTTTGGAGACAAGGCTCAACTTGGCTGATTCTTGAAAACTAAGATAAGAGAGTTTTTTGTGAATAACGCATTCAGACAACACGTCCATACTAGTCATGACTGGAATTCGATACAGAGTCTATGAAATTATGTTGTATTTATAGAATGCAAATTGTGTAAGTCTTGAGAAACCCTTTCCTAGACAAAGTTGGTTAAGCTCTTCCTTTTTCGTTAAGTATCTTATAATTAAGAAAATTGTGGTTTCCAAAAATAGTTTTTTGGTATTATGCTTTGAGAAATTTTATAAATAGTAACTTTAACTTCTTTTTTTAATTGAATCTTGACCCAGTTAGGCCGGTTTTATATATGTAAACTACTAAAATTGTTAAAAACTAAAAATATCTGACCATTCCAAAAGTGGCCGCTCAATAAATTAACTAAATTAAACAAAAAAACAAGTAGCAAAAATAAATTGGAAACAAATTTCTTCTGGAAGGGTCCAAGAAACAAATAGTAACTTAAACTTGTTTTTTAGGTAAAACTGTTTTCTTCTTTTTCATCTAAAGCAAAAAATATTATATTGATTTATGTACTTAGTTAATAGTTATTTCGTTCATACAATTAGCCTAATATATGTTCTTTAACTACGTCTTTTTTCACTAAAGTCATGCTTTTGTTTTCTTTTGAATCCGAATAAACATCTTAATATTTAAATCTGTATTAAGATTTAAACTTCTAAATTTGAATGCGCATTTAAAATATTTAAGATATTGCATTAAGATCTAAATAGTTAAAATTGTCTATTTTTTCAACATTTTAATGTTTAAAAATTGCCTTTGTTTAAGGAATATAACTATAAATATAAATAAAATACTAAATTAATTAAATCAAAAGAAAAAGCAAAGAAAATAAAAATAATAAAGAAAATCAATAGAAAAAAGAGAGAAAACCCAATGTATGAAGGTAAAAAATTAAGAAAAAAAGATTTAAATACAAGGTAAACTATATATTTTTTAATTATGTATATTCACTTAGATTAAATATACAAGATAAAGAAAATAAGAAGATTTTATAATAAATATTTTAAAAAGGTTAAATAAACATATACACAAAAAAAACTCTAGAAATCTGAAAAATCCTTTAGTAATTTATTTAGGCTAATATAGTTTGATAAATAATAAATGAATATGTGAAAGAATCTCAAAGAACATCAAGAAACACTTTATAAAGGCAGCCAATTGTTTCTATTTTCAGTGAGTAATTTTTCTTTAATCTTACCTCTTGATTTCTTTTTCATCTTTGTTTTTTCTCTTAAAGTAAAATTTAAATGAAATAAAAAATGGAGTATGTATAGTTGATAGATATATGTCAGAACTACAGACTCGCCAAATTTAATTCTCATTATCGTCAAACTTCGTAGGATGATATGTGAAGACCATCATCGCCATTGTTAATGCTAGTTGTTATACCTTTATTTTTCACCCCGCACTTACAAGAAAAGACAAAAGTTTTGAAGAAACAAAAAAGAGTTTTCCAATTAATGTGATGTTTGAAAATAAATTATTTGTTATTCAGAGTCATCACTTGGAATTGAGTTTTGGTGTTCCAAGTTACCTTATATAAAGAATAAGTACGAGAAGCTTTTGAGAAAATAAGAGCAGATGGTTGTTCTGTCGTATTGTATTGTATTTATACATTTTGTACATATTGACATAAGTATAAGAGTCCTAATCTAATACCAATTCTAAAGGAAGAGTAATCCTTTGTTACAAAGAATGAGCTACGACAATTGAATTTAAAATTAACTACAATATTTGAATTCAAATAGGTGAGGAATCTCTAATAGCCTCCTGCAAGAACATGTTCTTGATCGAACCATGAGCTTGGATCTAAGGTTGAGGAACCGAGTTGTGCCAACAACTTTAGTAAAGATATTTGCTATTTGATTTTGAGATGAAACATAGCGAACCACCAAAGATTGATCTTCAACCATCTCTCGGACAAAGTGATAATTGATGCTTATCATGACCAACGACACTGACCTACGGTATGAGTGTCTACGATCGTCGATAATATAATAACCCAACCAAGGGTTGGGGTCGTGTCCCAAGGGAGCGGTTTTGAGAATTAATAACCAATTAGAATTTCATTCAAGTTAGTCGTAGTTAAAACATTTGCGATAAAAGACATTGTAAATTAAAGGGGGTGACACAAAAGTGTCAAATATCAAAAGGGGGTTTTGTAATAAGTATTAAAACAACAAAATAAACAAGAAAATCAAGTATGGGGTAAGGTTCTTGGGATGTGATCGCAATATAAGTTGAGATAAATTGTTGGGTACATGCTTTCAATAGGAAATTTGCAAGACAATAGTGACTAGGCTAAGCTTTAAATGGAAATAAGTTCCCTCTTGGGCAACTTACCCCGTTTCAAATGTGTTCCTCTCGGACATCATTTGCCGCATGAAGACCAGCCTACGTCTTACCTCACTCACTCTCTCGAGCTGAGTGTTAGAATATGGGACTAGGGCTCACCCTCTCGGGTTGAACCTCATGTCGACCCACTCCTTAGGCCATCAATCTAGTGATTTTGGTTTCGCGACCTCCCTCTCAGGCAAGCTAAAAACACATGGGTGACTTTGTATTTGCAACTACAAACCCTTTAGATTAAACCACAACCACTAGGTGAAATCACCATTAAAATACATCTAACCTATCAGCAAGCAAGACCCAATAAGAATATCAACCCATATTTGCTAAATCACACCCAAGAATGGGGGTTTTTAGCCACACATCAAGAAATAACAAATTACACCTAAAATGATAATGAAATCAAATGGGTATAAGAAATTAAACCTTGATTTAAGCAAATGAAGAAGAATGGATAAGACCCACTTCCAACTTGGGGAAGACAAATTCCTTCTTTCTTCAAGTCTTCCAAAATCCTCTCCAAACTTGAGAGAAAAATACCAGAAAGATAATCTAAAGTAAAAATTACAATAATGTTCAGATCCCTAAAAATAATAACTAAGGCTAGTATTTATGGTTTTCAGATTTAGTGCTGCGGCGGACTGATCAGCGAGGTTAGTAGGAATTGCCGATCGATTCGGCGATTCGCCCATCATCTGGTTCATCGCCTTCTGTGCTTGCCTACAACATCTCTGCGTCTTGGACCATTAGGTGATATTGTACTGTTTCGCGGAACTGTTCGGCGACGCGCCGACTGCTCCTTTTCATCACCAATTTGATCCTCTTTCTTCAGGGCTCCGCGTACTAGAACAAAGGTCGAAGTACGTCCCTTCAGCGATTCGCCAAGTATGTTTGGCGATGCTCAGGCTTCAGTTTCTTCGTTCTTTTCAGCCTCTTTGTTCCTTTTTGCGCCTAAGTGTCCATGCTTCCACTCAAACTTCAAATACTTGAAACTTAAGAGTTTTTTTATCAGATACTGGGATAAAAGAAGCATTTGAGGACACTAATTCTATTAAAATATAGCCCTAAATGAGACTAATTTGTGGACTCATCAATAATCAAGACGAATATGCTTTGATCGTTGATGGATGATAGGATTCCGAGATAAAAACTGTGCACTAAGATTATCACAAAGAACTATGGGAGCTGCAGTAAGAGGAGCATGTAGTTCACTGATAAGTTGTTGTACCTAGATTAATTCAGTAGTTGCCAAAGCTAAAGCATGATACTCAGCTTCAGTGCTTGAGCGGGCTACTGCCTTTTGTTTGCGAGAAGACCAACTGATCAAGTTACCTCCATAAAATAGTGCAAAACCATGTTGGGAGTGACTATCATCAAGGTCAGAGATCTAACCAGCATCCGAAAAGACTACTAGAGTAGAATCAGACATAGGTCGTAGGAAGAGGCCATTATGGAGGGATCTTTTCAAATATCGAAGTATGCGTTTCACAGCTGACCAATGAGAAATGTTGGGTGATTGCATAAATTGGCATACTCGATTGACTACGTAGGATATTTGTGGCCTAGTGATAGTTATAACATATTGAAGGGCACCAACAACACTACGATATAAATGAGCATCATGCAGAGGATCACCAAAAAGAATAAGTGAAGATCCAGGTTCAGTCAGACTAGAAATTGGCTTAGCATCAACCATGTTAGTGCGACGAAGTAAGTCGTGAATGTACTTGCCTTGAGATAAAATAATCCCATATGATGTTGGAGTTACCTCAACACTAAGAAAATAATTTAATGAACCAAGATCCTTGAGAGAGAACTGTTGATCAAGAGAGTGAATAAATGTAGTGATAAAATTACTATCACTGCCAATTATAATAAGGTCATCCACATAAACAAGAACATGTGTTGTGTGCTTAGAAGCTTGCTGCACAAAAGAAGATGAGTCAGATAAACAAGAGCAGAAACCAGTGGCGAGGAGAAAAACCTTTAACTTATTGAACCAAGCACGTGGTTCTTGCTTGAGGCCATATAAGGCCTTGTTCAATTTGCATACAAAATGTGGCCGGTAAGGATCAACGAATCCTTTTGGTTGCTCCATAAATACTTGTTCAGAGAGATCACTATTTAAGAATGCATTGTTAATGTCAAGTTGCCGAATGGGCCACTTATTTGTCACAACTAGAGACAAGATAAGCCGAATGGTTGTGGGCTTAACAACGGGACTAAATGTATCGAGTAATCAACAACCTCCCCTTGATTGGTTCTCATTCCAGATCCATTCAGCTGCTCGAAAACCTTTGGTTTATGTGATGCCTCATCTCCATTCGGCACAAAGCAGTGGGTTGCCAAGTGATGTTTTGACTAACCCCAAAAGTGAAGTTTAGGTGTTAACCCGCGTCCTGCCACAACGTTAACTAAGGCGTTGTTTGGGAGGCAACACAAAACCCTTAAATGTTTTAATTTTTTTTAGAAATAATGGTGTGTTGATGTTGTAGGTTTGGGTGTGGAAAGTGTTGATAGGTGCAGGTTGGCGAGAAAATGTTCCATTCAGCGCATCGCCGATTAGGTCGGCGATCCCGATGAAGACTATTGTTTGGCTCTTCACTTTGACTGAAGGTCCTATAAAACTCGACGAAGTAAGTAATAACTCGGCGTGTCGCTGAGTGGATAAACGGTTGCGACTAACGTCGCCGAACGGACGCGAACTAGATGGGTATTAATAGCCAAAGGTTTTAAAGTTTCGAAGTCTTCACTTTTACCCGATTTCAAACTTCGCAAATTCTCCCTTAGTAAGTATTTTCAATACTTTTGCATTCCAAGTATTTTGGTCGTCGATTTGCGCTTGGAGTTGGATTACATTGCCACCGAGCACTTCAAATATCATTTTAATCGGCAAATAAGGTTAGTTTTATGAACCCCGAACCTAATTTTTATTCATTTTCGTATGCAAATGATATTATCGTATTGTCATGTGCTTGGCCTCTCTGAGGAGATTAGATTGTTCAAATGCCTATTTTTATTCGAGAATCTTGCCCATTTTGTCTTGATTTTTGAAATCACGTATGCTTGTGTGTTGAAATGATTAAATTTTGTGTAGTTGCGCTTGCATTTTGTTTAGTTTGGCAAAACCGAGAGAAGTTTGAGTATTTCGGTGTGATGGGTGTTATAGATCTGAGCTTAATTTAACTAGTGCATAGTTTAATTTTTTTCTCGGAGGTTGCGGGGTTAAAGTCGAGAAGATAGGTTGGAAATAGGGACGTTGGGCCATTTGGCGAGCTGAGTCGAGCTCGCCAAACCACTCGGCGGTTTGCCTAATGAGCCTTTAATTTCATGCTACTCATGATATGGTTTTGTAGCTTTCGGCAAGAAGTCTTTGATCGCTAAAAGCATTCGGTGACTCGCCGAAAGTCCCTTTGATCGCCTTTTGTCTGCACCCCTGAACCTTTGTTGCACTGTATCTTTTGGCGGATAAAACCTTGTTCGCCGAAAGAAGTCGGCGACTCGCCGAAAGAATTTTCCCATCACCAACTTGTTAACATTCTTGAGCCAACTCCTATTGACGAGATCGGCCTAGCTCGCCAAAGAAACTTGGCGATTCGCCGATCTGTTCGACGAGTTTTTTTTGCAATTGTGTCCCTATGAATTTTATTTAGTTGTTCTAACTTCTTCTCAATTCTTTGCATAAATGGCTAGATATAATGCAGCGAGAAGAAGCAGGCCACCCCAAGGTAAAACAAAAGGGATTACAATCAACAAGGACGCAGCTGTATCCAGAAACAAGGTTGCTAAACTTTCCACAACTGGTGGGAAAGGCAAGGGCAAAGACAAGACCCTTGAAATATCAAATGCAAGCATTGACAGTGATGACTTTTATAGAAATGACCCCAACCAATCTAAAAGTGAAGGTGTGGGTTCTGATGAGGATGATTTGTTAATAGCACAGAGGGCTGAGAGGCGAACTAAGAAGTGGAATGATCCATTCAAGGTCAAGACTCCCCAGCCCACCACTACTACACCTCCAGTTCCAGAGCAGGCAATGGTATTAGCGCCTCCAGTACAAGGCCCTCCGCCTAAGTCAATGAATCGAAAGGCTAAGGGGCTGAGGACAATTTTGGAGGAAAAACATATGTCCATAGACGGGGTTATAGACAGGCATCCAACGATAATGGAATGCCTGAGATATCACAAGTTCCAAATCTTCACCAAACCTCGTGGCCCTTATATTCTAAACTGGGTAAGAGAGTTCTACAGTGCATACAATGCACTAATACCCCATAAAAAGCTGCTAGCAGTAGCATTCAAAGAAGTGGACTATGTGGTTGTTAGAGGCAGGAGGGTGAAGTGTGATAGTGGGGCGATCAACGCAGTCTTGGGAATGTCTACGAATATTAGCAATCACTGTCAGCACTTGATCAGAACAAAGAAGCTGGATGAGACGAAAAAGTGGTTTGCCCCACTAATTTCAGACGGGACTCCAAGTGGTTGGCGGAAAGAGTTCCGATTGAAATGAAAGAACTAAACATAGCCGCAAGGTTCTGGTTCAGTTTTATTAGCAGCATAATTATGCCGTCCCAGAATGAGTTGATCATTCGCCTTGCGAAGGCAGCTTGCCTGAGTTGCATCATAGAGGAAATTCGGATAAACTTAAGTACAATCATTGCTTCAGAGATACTCATACGTGCAAGACAAATCCGAACCTCACTTATATTCCCAATATTGATCACAGAATCATGCAAAGAAGCTCGGGTACCTCGAGATGCCACGAAGGATGTGGAAGTGATGCCCACAACCTCTACTGATATCCGGAGGATCGAAGCCGAGTACCTTAAGAATCAAGCAGAAAGGAAGAAGACAGCATCGGTGGAGTTAGTAAACACAGAATCATCACCTATAGAGGTACCTCTGCCTACTCCGGCCTCTGAGCCTTCAGGTATATCCATTCCCGTTGTTACTTTTGCTGATACTCCAGGTTCTTTTGTTGTTGCACGGTCTCCCAGACCCACTGGTGTTGTTGTTGTTTCCCGGCCTCCACTTATTCAGGCTTCCCTACTCCGGATGGGACAGCTGGCCCTTTCTGTTGATCGTCGGGCTGCCAGTCTAGAGGCCTATGTTCCAGGCATGATCCAGATTGCCCTAGCTGATGATGTGACACCTCTGAGCACTACCATTGATGCCTTAGCGGCCAGAATAGCGGTGTGTGAGCACAACCAAGGGGCCATAGAGGAGGTGACGACTTTAAAAGCTGTCATTGCTGAGCTGCGAAAATATGTAGACCACCTAAAGTCCACCGATGTGTCCATGGTCTTTGGAACAGTGGAAATTCCAGACGTGCCTGAAATGCCTCAGACCACCACTGGACATGGGGATAAAGCGGAGCAGACAGCCGATCCTGAGTTAGAAGCAGAGATTGATGAAGAGATGCATGAGGAGACTGAGGTAGCTACAAATTAAGACCTGACCGAGACGAAAGAACTTATGACAGATGCTGATGTGCATGCTTCCTTAGCACCTGTTGCTGGATCCAATGGAGTTGGTCCTTTTGGGGTCACTCCGGGCACTGAAGCCCAGACAGAAGAAGCGACCTTTTAGCTAGGATCCCCTATTTACCTCCCTCCCTGTCTTTCTTTATTTTACATTTTAGATTGTGTGTTAATTGCATTTGAGGACAAATTATTTTTTTATTTGTGGTGGGGTGAGGCTCACCTTTTGGGTGCTATTTGTGACTCGTGTTTTTGTGTATATATTTGGGTTGTTCTATTTAAATTGTGTTTACACTGCTTTCTGTGGATGTTTGAGCTTGTGACTCCTTTTATTTTAAATTGCAAAATGATTTTGACTCGTCCAAAATTTTTTGCCACCTCTCATGTGTTGAATATGGCTGTTCTTTTGCAAAATTTAAGTCTCGGTTCCGATCAATAATGATGACTTGAATAGTGCTCTCAATCGAACGAACATAAATGCGCGGCTACGATGAGGCCAAATGAAGTTGCATAGACAATATGTGAACTATTTGCATCTCGTTATTACTAGCCTAGTATCGAATTGAGTCTCTTGTGATGATCATTGCACACTAGCGAAAGTGTGGAGTCTTGTTTGACTTACATTGTCAATACCTAGTGTGATGAGCTTACCTGTGAACTATGCATGATGGATCCTAGAATTTGGCCCGTTGGTCCGATCAACTAAGTGATGATATCTCTTGATATGATATTAGGCAACTTCTAAAAGTGTGAGCCAATTTGACATATACTTTTTTTGTGGCCTACCTTGTGAGTGTGTGAACCTCTTTTGAACACCCCTTGAGCCTTACCTTTCTTTGCAAGAAACTTGATGAAAACAATGACCTTTCTTTATCCATTACCCATAATCCTCGCGAAGTTGTGGTTTGTTTGAATAGCCAACTTATGCCAAAAGCCTAAGTTGGGGGTGTGGTGAAAAGAAAATGGATAGTCAAGAAGTGCAAGGAAAGTCTCCTTTAACCCATGGTGTTAAGAAAAATGGAACCCCTCCATATAAAAAAAAGAGTGAAAAAAAGAAAAAGAATGAAAAAGAAAAGTTGTGGAATAAAGTTGAAAAGTACAAAAAAAATGGGGTTTCCAAACAATCCATGGGAAGTGACAAATAGGATAACTTATGAGCATTAAAGAAAATGTTAAAGGAAGAGGAAATGAAGTGTTATGAGCACCACATTTCATGAGAATGAAAGTCACTGAGCCTAAATGACCATACCTTTGCACTCAGCCCCATTACAAGCCTTGAAAAGACCTTCTTGATCTTGAGTGAGTTGAAGCAAGTGTTGATTGGAAAATACGGGCAAACCTATAGGTGAAATTATGCATTGTTTTCTTCTTTGTGAGTGTGAGCGTTGCATTTGATTTCAGAACTCCAAATGTTTAAACCTTTGTGTGTGAATATAGAATCATTTCTTGTGTGAGGGCATTTGAACACTTTGGTTGAGCTTGAACTTGCATTTGAAGCAAGTATTGTGAGCATGAGAGTCTTTGGTATTGGTGAGTCACAACTTGAATCTTTGATTGCACATTTGATCTTTGCATAAGTAAATTGAGTCTTGTTGTGTGCATTCATGATTGAGCCTTGTGTAAAACTGTTCGAGATACCCTTTTTGAATGGCTGAACTTGAGTTTTCTTGAGGACAAGCAAAAGTTTAAGTTGGGGGTGTTGATGAGTCCACAAATTGGACTCATTTAGGACTATATTTTGATAGAATTAGTGTCCACAAATGCATATTTTATCTCAATATCTGATGAAAACCCTTAAGTTTCAGGTATTTGGAGTTTGAGGGAAAGCATGAACACTTCTTAGCAAAAAAGGAACAAAGGCAACTGAAAGAATGAAGAAATGAAGATTTGAGAATCGCCGAACTCATTCGGCGAATCGCCAAAAGGTCTTATCCTCGCCTTTTGTTCCAGCGTGCTAAGCCCTGAAAGAAAGGATCAAATCGGCGGTGAAAAAGAGCAGTTGGTGTGTCGCCGAGCAGTTCCGCAAAGCAGTACTATGTCGCCTAATGATCCAAAACACGACGATGCTGAAGGATAGAGCAAGACGACGATGAAACCTACCAAAGGGTGGATCGCTGACTTGATCGACGATCTCGACAAACGACGCCGAATGATCCGTTGAAACACAGATTTTTGAAAACTATAAAAACTCGTTAAGAGTTGTAGCTTATCATTAGATTTTTCATATATAATTTTTAACATAGAATTTTGAGTTCTAAGTTTGGAGAGGGTTTTAAAGAACTTGAACATTCAAAGGGTTTCAACTCCAAGAATTTGGCCTTGGGTCTTGTGGATTCTTCATTCTTTGCTTGTTTTGAGACTTAAATCTTCATACCCATTTGAATGCTAACTCAATTTGGTATAAATTTCTATCTCTTTTACATGTCTAGCTAAAACCCCAATTCTTGGGGTGTGATTTTGTGAATATGGGTTAGATTATCTGTTGGGTCTTGCCTGTTGATGGTTTATTTTTTGTGTAAATGTGATTTCGTTTAGTAGTTGTGCTGGAACTTAATGAAATTGTAGTTGCAAATACGATTTCACCTTTGTGTTTTCGGCTTGCTCGAGAGAGAGGTCGTAAAACAAAGACTACTAAATTGATGGTCAGTGGGAGTGGGTCGACATGAGGTTCAGCTCGAGAGAGTGAACCCTAGTCCTTCTCCCACACACTCAGCTCTAGAGAGTGAGTGGGTTAAGGCGGAGGCTGTTCTTCATGTGGCAAGTGGGTGTTCAAGAGGAACCCATTTGATTCGGGTAAGTTGCTCGAGAGAGAATTTACCCCAACTATAGTCTAGCCTAGTCACAAATATTCAATGGATTTATTATCAAAAGCATGTCCCTAATCGTTTAGTTTATCCCGTATTCCTATCACATCCCAAGAATCCCATTTCCTTGATTAGTACTCTTTGCATTTTTGTTGTTTTTGCTTATTTGTCACAAACCCCCATTGATAATTGACGCTTGTGTCACCCCTTAGATTTAACATGTTTACATTCGATAATGTTTTTAGCTATGACTAATTAGAATTTAATTTAATTTTTCTATTAATTCTCAAGCCCAGTCCTTGGGACTCTACCCCAACCCTTGGTTGAGTTACTTTACTATTGTACGATCATAGACACTTGCATTGAAAGTTGTGTCTTGATTACGCAAACATCAGTTACCAATCTAACAATAAGACAACACTTCATACTTTGAAATCAAGTTATTCTAGAGGAAACCCTTGACAACATGTCAACAACAATGATCTGCCTCAAGTATGACAGCGGGGAAACCATTGCAATGTTGAGTACCAAAAAATCACTTGCAAACAAAAAAATTAATGATTGATCCATCGCTATACTAAGCCCTCTATTAACCGCGAGAATTGAAAATGGAATTGTAAGGGATGGAAATTTCTTGAATCTCTAGTAGCAGGGTTTTAGGTGAACAGATTTGAAATTGCAGTGACAAATAAAAGACCTTATGATAAAGGGCATCGTTTATTTGAGAGGGTTGACAAATAGTAGACGTGGGCCTAGGTTATGTTTAATGTTTACATCTCTTCTAGTAGTAACGTTTATTTATTTAACGTCGCCACCTCCTTTAATTTTTTTAGCTGAATTTTTAAAATAAAAATATCCTAAAACATTACTGAGAAAATATTTTATAAAAAAATTAAAAACATATTATTTTGATGAATTGATTTAAATAATGGCTTAGTTTGGTCAAAAATTCAGAAAAATAGTGCTAAAAATAGATTATGGTTTCCATATATTCCTCCAAAAAAAAAAAAGGTTCAAGGAGAATTAATCATATAATTTATTATTCGCATGCACCTACGAAAAATAGAAAATTATTTTAAGTGAGTTATTCTTGTTTATTCCAAAAATAATATAGTAGTTGAATTTGTATTTGAGGTTTAAAGGACACGCGAATTAAATTGATCGAGATGGAGAAATATGTAAAGCTATTAAACAAAAATCGAGATGAGACAATTGAGTGTATTAAATAATAGGGAAAATAGTCAAAAATACTCTTCAACTTTCATTTATTAGTTGATTTTATTCTTACCATTAAAATAAAATTGTTATTACCATCGTGGTCTACAAACTTGTGACCCGTATCCCTCAATTGGATGGAAAATCCTAAATCAACAAAAATAACTCGATTTTACTTAAATTACCCAATTTTAACTCGATGTGACCCACCTAATCATATAACTCATTTCTTTTACCTTAACTAACAACATTTTTTCAATTTTCTTTTCTAATAATTATGTCCAAAACCCCAAACCCCTAAATCAATCCCAATTTCTCACAAAACCACGGCACCTCAGCTTCTCACCGCCCACACCACCTACTGCTCCGACCACCGCTCCACCAACAAACGCTGTCGAGCAACTTAGTCCAGCTGCCGCTCCATCATCGAACCACTCCCTCCTCTCTCCCCTTTCGGTTTCTCCTCCGGTGTTCCACTTGCCACCTTCATTGTCCAGCCAGCACCACCAGCGAATCAGAAACAGTATGTCAACACAGTCAAATCTTCCATGGTGATTTTTTTTTTAAAAATGGATGGTGAATTTTGTTGAAAAAAACAGAGTTCACTGGAATTTGTTCACCTGGAGATTGGATGTGACATTGCGAGAATATGTTGTATTGGCTATATCCTGGCTTCACAACAGGACATTGATTATTTTGTTTCACAAAGTGTTCACGTTGCCAATTAGTAGATCAAAGTGATCATGAATGTGTTGTTCAATGAGTCCTTCACTAAATTCATATTTTCCTTCATATCACTCTCTTGTCGTGTTTGACTGACAATAATTGAATGTGGACTCACACAGAGATGAAGAAGATTAGAGAGATGGGTTTGTAGTTTTAATTTGGTGGTAATTCTAAGAATTGAATCGTACCATCAATTCTTGATTTGTCTCTTTGAAGTTGAAGTTCAACCTAGTAGTTTCAGCTTAGACCATTCATTTATATATATGCTAAAAAGTCCACTAAATAAGTACAAACGATAGAGTTCACAATTGAATAGGCTGTGGTAGAATTTTGAATTCAAAGTCATAAAGTTCAAATCCTGAATCCCTCTGTGGGCAAAAGAAGGATGCCAATCACGCATTCTTGCAAGTGTTGATCCCATTGACATAGACGCAAATATATGATAGGCCTTGAACCCTGAAACTATACTAGGTGTGTTTGAATTTTTGAGGTTGTTCAATGAAAGTTCACATAAATCAAAACAGTTGAGAATCCAAAGCATTTAATTTCCCCTATTATTGTTCTCCCAACCTAAGGAAGAAACTAATTAGCAGATCAGAGAGTTTGTGAAAATTTAATGAGGCTTGTTGTGTTGTGTATATAGACTAGTATTGAGTCACATGGTTAGCACATTAGTTGGTTTACAGTCAGTATAATATATATAGAGTTAACTATGTAATTGCTAAGCAAGCAAATATAGTGCATTCTCTCCAATCTAGACTGCAATGTAGTTTGTTCAACAATATTTCAGTTTGATTTGAAAAAGACTAAAGAGGAAAGTAGGACAAACAAATGAGGAAGCAATAATGCAATATATAGTTCAAAAGTACACTGAACAAAATGAGTTGTAAATCATTGAAACGAAACTGTGTTGAAAAGAGAGGTCTCATATATATAATTCAAAAAAGAAAACAAAGTTGTGGTAAGTCTACAACTACGTCTAATACGTTCAGTACAATCTAAACTACATCACCAATATAATTCAAACGAAACTGTCTCCGTCTCTGTAAGGTCCCTCATTGCCAGCTCTCCATTTTCGAGTTCCACACACTGATGCTCCGAGTCAAATTTATAGACTTTTAATTGACTATATTTGCAACGCTTGCTTTCATGACAAGTAGAATGCCTTGAATTCTTCATATACATTAAACGATCCATGAAACAATATATCATTTCAATACTTGATTTTAGGATGAGTCTCTTAGGATGACAACTCCATAGCAAAGCATCCACAAGTAGTGTTGGGTATTTGTCAGACGATTCTATACATACAACTAAATCGTTCACTTTGGGTGTTGCAACTTTATGGTGCAGTACCAAATCTTTCATGTTTATCTCACTGCATTCCTCAAAACTAAGGGAAACTAGAGACCAAGAGCTCGACTTTGATAGAAATTTCCTCAACTCACCAAACCATTCAGCATTCAAAATTTTCAAGCTATCAAGATATATTTCTGATTTCTTCAATTGGCGAGACCTTTTTGCAATCTTAAGCTCAGGAATTTGATCTCCATCATACTCGAGTGATACCAAATTTGGAGCATTAATCTCCCGTAATCCTTTACAATTCGAAATTGCGAAGAACTTTAGGGATTGACTCCCGCAAATTTTGAACCTTTCCAACCTTGTAGAAACGTTATCTAATGTCAAACTCTCAAGGAATTGAGATGTAGAAATAAGGCGCTGGAGATATCCTTCAGATATCCTCATATCTGTTAGCTGTAAAGATTTTAGTTTTCGACACTCAACAATATCCAATGCAGGGGATTCTTCTCGAAAACACCCAATATAAGACAAGTGCTGTAGAGTCGGTGCCTGGATTGTAACACCCTGGTTCCTGCAGCAACTAATAGAGACTGACTTGATATTTTGAAGATTTCGCAGCTCAATCTTTGTCAATAAACGGCAATGCTCAATGATGAAATCATCAATCAAGAGACAACAATTGAGCAGAGCTCGAAGCATGTTGTCGTCTAATCCAACCTCAGTTAGAGAAAGCTTTCTCAAAGAATGACAGCTTGCCACTTGAGTTGTAGTAGTAGATAATGAATGATCCATGAGATTACATCCCGACAGAACCAATTCTCTTAGAGATTTTGGTGCCAAGAAAGTGAAAATAGGGAAAGGGTATGAAGGGAGAGAAACCTCACAGGACAAATCTTTTACACCGTTTTGAAGAGCAATGTCGAGCCACTTATCCATCTGAGGGAAAGCAAAAGGATGAGCAAAAATTGTAACTGAAAGATGAAATTTTTCAATAGGGACTTTTGTTTGCCTATATCTCTCCATAACTTGATCCACAATTTTCCTATCATGAATATTGTAGCCATGTTTTGAAGACAATAAGGTGAATTCCAAGTTGGGATGAGCTAACCAAGCTTGTAGCCATGTTTTGGAGACAAGGCTCAACTTGGCTGCTTCTTGAAAACTAAGATAAGAGAGTATTTTGTGAATAACGCATTCAGACAATCCGTCCATGCTAGTCATGACTGCAATCTGATACAGTGTCTGTGGAATTATGTTGTATTTATAGAATGCAAATTCTGTAAGTCACAATCCAATAAGGAAAACTATAAGTTAAACCCTTTCCTAGACAAAGTTAGTTAAGCTCTTCCCGATTTTTCCTATTTTCGTTCTTTTTAGTTTAGTATCTTATAATTAAGAAAATTGTGGTGTCCAAAATTAGTTCTTTTGGTATTATGCTTTGAGAAAGTTTATTAATTGTAACTTTAACTCTCTTTTTTTAATTGAATCTTGACCCAATCAGGCCGATTTTATATGTAAACTACTAAAATTGTTCAAAAACAAAAAAATCTGACCAGCCGAAAATGGCTGGTTAATAAATTAACTAAATTAAACAAAAAACAAGTAACAGAAATAAGTAGCGCAAAAATAAATTGGAAACAAATTTCTTCTAGAAGGGTCCAAGAAATAAATAGTAACTTAAACTTGTTTTTTTAGGTAAAACTGTTTTCTTCTTTTTCATCTAAAGCAAAAAATATTATATTGATTTATGTACTTGGTTTACTGTTAGGGTATGTACTATTAATTATGTGTTTAGACATAGTATTTTAATAATTTTCAAAATTAAATATCTAAGTGGGAGATTGTTAAGGTATATACTATTAATCATGTATTTAGATATATTACATTATAACAGTTGTGATGGTTAAAAGTCTAAGTGAGAGATTGTTGGGATATATACTATTAACTATATCTTAAGATATAATATTTATTATAGAATAAATATTTATTCAGTTTTAATAGATCATATATTCATTTATGGTGTCTATTTACTTATATAGTAGATGATTTAGTGTGTAGAGTTTTAGCTTATACACAGAGGATTAAATCATCGATTCTTATATGTATAAAGATTTTTGTTCACAATCTAGGATGTAAATTGGACATGTCATCGGTACGATTGTAGCACAAGATTATATGTAATTTATCTTAATTATGGGAACGATATGGTTCCAACTTCTTGTGCTAGTGCATTTTGTATGTATTGAACGGGACCGAGTAGAGGTAGTTTTTTAGACTGACTGACAAAAACATATTCTCTAAACTATTAAATGTACTTATATTCTTAATCCTGATATAACTATTATGATCTGTATATATTAATTATCGTTTTGATTTATTAAAAGGTGAGATTTCGAGATGGGTCAATATGCTTGGTAGATTGGATGATAATAATATATAGTGGTGAAATAATAAGTTAGTTAATGGAATTCATGTCTCATTATAGAGATTGATTGATATGCCTTTTTGAGAAACTTATAAGTTTTCATCGTGTCAAACCTTGCAAGTGGATTTATGAATCCGACACATGAAATAAGTTAAGTAGTGCTCTAAAGAAAATTAATCATTGAATTAAATTCGTCAGTAATTTAATTTATTGATTAGTATATGTAATCTTAACATGGGGAATTACACAAGTGTTTAATGGAAATTTCGAAATATAAATAGAGGAGTGCAATTACGAATTTCTAGTGGAATGATTTGTAATTTATTATGGAAAGAATAAATTCAAATTAATTATTTAAATTATTTCCATAATAGGAAGCCTCAGTAATTAATTATGTGGTCCCTACAGTGCCCATATCTAACTAAAATTCAGAATCCTATTTCTAAAGAAAAAAAAAGGTCAGGCGTGTGTTTCTTGTTTTTTCAAGAAAACTGGGTTTTCTTCTCCTTTTTGGATTGGGAAGAAATCTCTACAAATAGAGATTCTCCTAATCTAGAAAAAGATTGAAGGTTCCTATTCATATTTGCCCACAAAAGTTTTGAGAGAGTTCGGATGTGAACTTGGGATCACTGTAGAAGACCATAGTTGTTGTCTATCTTGTGGATATATTCGCTTGAAAGTCTGTTTAACTTGGGGATTCGTTTGAAGGTATCTCTGCTCACGCTTCAAGATGTATTTATCGAATTAAATTTCAACAAATTTATGTGCTCTAGCATAAACGGTATTGGTTATCTATTATTCATGTAAGCAGAATGATCCTGATATGCTTCCGCTGTGCATATAGTTTTCTAACATTTACATGTTTTCATGTCACTTAATTTATAGTTATTTCGTTTATACAATTAGCCTGATATATATTCTTTAACTACGCCTTTTTTCACTAAAGTTGTGCTTTCGTTTTCATAAAATTAACATATCTGAATCTGCAAAATGCACATCTAAATATTTAGATGTGTATCAAGATTTAGACCTTTATCAAGATTTAGACTTTTAAATCTAAATGCGCATTTGATTATTTAAGATGTTGTATTAAAATCTAAACACTAAATAGTTAAAATTGTCTACTTTTTTCAACATTTTAATGTATAAAATTAGTCTATGTTTAAGGAATAATAAATATAAATACAAATAAAATACTAAATTGAAATCAAAATAAAAGGAAAGGCAAAGAAAATAAAAAGAATAAATAAAATCAATAAAAAAAGAAGAGAAAAAACAATGTATGAAGGTAAAAAAAGAAAAGAAAAAAAAAGGTTTAAATACTAGATAAATGAAGTTTTTAAAAAATTATATATATTCAGTTAGATTAAATATACAAGATAAAGAAAATAAGAAGATTTTTAAAATAAATTTTTAATAAATTTTTAAAAAAGGTTTAAAAAACATATACACAAACCTCTAGAATTTGAAAAATTCTTTAGTAATTTAATTTATCTAATTTGGTTTGATAAATAATAAATGAATATGTGAAAGAATCCCAACGTGCATCAAGAAACAATAAATGGAGTCGAGCTAACTGCATAGGCAGAGAGAAATTTTTCTAAAAAGCCTAATAGTAATTAATTGCATTGGAAACGATGAATCATCTAATACTTCTTTCATTTTAAATAATTAGTTTTAAATTTATATTTTTGACTTTTAATTTTCTTTAAAATTATTTAGGGGTATATATGATTCTTCTAATAAAGTTCAAGGTATATTTTAAACTTTTTCATACATAAATTATTTTTTGACTTCTTTGATTATAATTATTTGAGTTTCTTATTCTTATTTTATTTTTTTCTTTCATTCCTTTTAAAACTATTTTTTTGTCTATATTATAATTTAATTTTTGTATTTGAAGAAAAAAATTTGGCCAGCTATAATAAGTTTACAAGAATATTAGTGAAACATAAATAATTTTGATCAACAAAATAATAAATCTAAATTAGTCATTGAAATAAAAAAAAAGTCAAAATAAAAATAAAAATTGAGGAGGATTAAATATACTCATATGGTAGTGTATATATATATATAATAAAAAAGTAAACTAAAATTAATTTTTTTCATTTCCGTTAGAGGAAAAGGGTATATGTGAGCCATTTGTATATAAGTAGGGGTATATATGAGCCAATTTCATAACGAGGGGTATATCAGTTCTAAATGACAAAGTTGAGGGGTATATCAAACCCTTTTCCCTTGAATTTTTAAGGTGTTTCACACCCTTTAAGAAAAGTAGATTAAGACATAAATTGAACATAGTTTTTCATTTTTACCCTTAATAATTATTGTCAAATTTATTGAAGTCGTCACATTGAAAATTCAAATGAAGGGTAAAATTGGAAGAATATTTTAAAAATAATCTTGAATATTGAGCAATTAAGTTAATTTGAAAAATAAAAATATCTCAATAATTCAATTAATATGGAATGGAGGGAGTAATTAATATGTAGTTATTTTAATCATAAATTTGATAATAATTAATAAAGATAAAAATAAAAAGTTATATATAATTTATGTCTTAATCTTCTTTTCTTAAAATGTATAAAATATCTTAATAATTTAATTAATTTGAAATAGAGAGAGTAACATTTAACCGCATTGAAAAGGATGAATCACACTCTCAAAGGAAACACTTTATAGAGGCAGCAAAACTGATTCTATTTTCCTAAAGGACGCTTTTCAGTGAACAGGTAATTTTTCTTGCTTTTTGGTTTCTTTTTTCATCCTTTTTCTTTTCTCTTAAAGTAAAATTTGCATCAAATAAAAAAGGAAAAATTAGTAAATTAGTCACAATCCCTAATATAATTATTAAAAATATCTACACTTTAAAATAATTTTTTAAAAATGTCAATATTGTAGAAAATAAATTGTATCTTAATATAATTAATTTTCTTTTCTTTTATTTCTCAAATCAGTTCCACATTAGACCAGTTTTTACCCTACTATCCGATATAAAAAAAAACCTCATTACGCACTTACTCCTCTTCTAGGTTTTACCCCAATCACTCCTTTCTCTATCTTCCTTTTTTCACCATTGTTATTTCCTTCCTTGCTCAAGAAAATCAATTCTGCGAATTTCCTACATTTTGTTCAAGAAATACACAATTAATTAAAAATATTTTTCACCCATTGATAAAGATAAATTCGTATTCAACAAGTATTTTGTGAGTGATTTTGTTTTCATATTCATCAAGTATCTTGTATTTCGGATTTTCTGTCTTTTAAACTGAATTGTTCAATTTTCTTGTGAGTTTGTTTTCATATTCAGCAGGTATTATATGAGATTTCCTTCTTTTATGTATTTAAGATATTTCGTCTTTTAAACACTATTGTTCATTTTTTGTGATTTTGTTTTCATATTTGAGATTTAGTAGATTGTAGTAATATATATTGACATTCATACATCATATATTATTTGATTTTTTTAATACATTCATATTTAATAATTTCGAATTTTGCTTATAGGACTTCTAATACACAAGAGAATATAAATTTGGATTCTGGTTTGGTGAACAAAAAATTGAAATAAAGGAACATAACAAAAGGAGGAGGAGGAGGAGGGAAGTAAGTTAGGCAACCCTACCCGCCTCAACCGATCTTAGCTCGGACATGCAAACAGCCAGTACTTACTCTTTTCCCTTGGACAGCTAATAAAAACTAATATGGCCCCTTCTCAAATAGACTGCCCTTAGGACTCTATTAAGTGAAGTCAACCGGTCATCATGGAAAAACTACTTCTCTTTCAATTGGCGTCTAACCATCTTCTTCTCACTAGGACCGGGTTGGTCTTTCTGATCAATCAGAAAATGAACTGGTGTGAAGATCTTGAATGCAAGAGTGATTTTGCCTTCGTGGAAAAGAGCCTCTTCGTTGCAAGCGGATATTATCCAACCTGCGGTCAGCTGGGGAGGAGGGGGAGGAGGAGGAAGATTCATACCAGAATTGTATTTATAGTAATTTTTGTTTGTTAATTATTTTTTTGTTACTCAATATTTGTATTTTTATTAAGTACCCAACACTTGTGAATGCTTTGTTATGGAGTTGTCATCCTAAGAGACTCACCCTAACATCAACTATTGAAATGATTTCTTGTTTCATGGATCTTTCAATGCATATGAAGAATTTGAGGCATTCTACTCGTCATGGAAGCAAGCGTCACAATAGTCAATTAAAAGAAGTAAAAGCCTACAAATATGTCTCCGTACATCAGTATGTGGAACTCAAATTCCTACTAAGTGCTCACTCAATTGGACAAATGTTTGTTTCTACAGATTTATCGTGCATTCTATTGCCTATTTATTATCCTAGATAAACACTAGTATTCCATTTTTAAATAGAGAACACACTGATTTATTTGTTTGTTGTACCTTTCCTTTTGATGCATCTGTATCGAAAGATGGGGACAAATCGTTTGAATATCAAGGGGATTGCTCCAAGAAGTCATGTAAAAGAGAAACTAAAAGGAAGAGGAGGGAAGAGTCTCCACCAGATAAAGCCATTACCCAAGGAAAATACAAAATGCAGGTATGATGTAGAAGAAAAGGCATTTCTCAAAGGTACAAACTCCATAGTTTGTGAATTACATTCTCAGACAAATTGTCCATGCTAGTCATGACTCCAATCTGATACAGATTCTATTGAATTTTATTGTATTTATAGAATGCAAATTCTATAAAGGTAGAATCAGAAATAAGGAAAACTAAGAGGAATCCTTTCCTACAAAAATATAGAAAACTTTATCAAGCTGAAGCAACCAAGAATTAAACAAACCCCAACAAACAAACAACAAAAGCAAAGAATCTAAGATTAAAAAAAAAAGAGCTAATGCACTATGGTTGAGAGTCTCCTTTGCTTTCATGCCGAGAGTGCAGCTTTTCGCCTTCCATTTATATTGTCAACTGAAAACAGTACCCCTTCTTAGTTCTTAGAGCTTTTACTCATCAGCATTATGTAATGTAACTCACTTTGTACCAAATTAACTATGACATAGTGCTAAGCACAGATAGAAAATTGTTGATTCCGGGTAGCATTACTGTATAAACTCATCCCTGTCTGATTTTGTCAGCTTGAATTAATTAGCAAAATGATATTGAACTCCAATTCTCAATCTTGTGCTGCCCTGCAGAAGGTAGTATTCAAAAACCAGCAGTTCCTTTTCCACAATAAATGTTGGCACTGTGCTTTTTCTTTTTTTGATGACAAAGGAACCCAAATTACACTAGACAAGCCCCGTGCAACTGAGAAAGCATGCAGGGGGTTTCAAACTTGTGACCACCTATTTGAAATATCCCTTGCTCAACCAACTCGTCCACCCTGGGGGTATGTTGCAAACTGCGGTTGCACTACATTCGAACCATTGAGTCAGTGAAAGTGCAGGATAAATAAACTTTGGAGGAACTTCCAAGCTGACTTAAAGATTCTAAAAAGCCAATTTTGTTGGTGTCACCTACTTTTGTAAAGGATGATATTTTCAAAGAACCAACTCCAACCATAAGTGTCATACTAACATCATAGGGCTTTACTCCCTTTGATGATCCAATTGTCAGCCTAAGAGCCAAAATTTTCGCTCTTTCTTCTTTTGGCCAAAATCCGGAATCATCAAGTAAGACTTTGTCAGTTTATCACTATGCACAAGACCACAAAAGAAAAACCATAGCACAAATTTCCATCAGTCATTCATCTATCCATAGCTTTTCAAACTTCCTCAACAAAATGTGGCGAAACAAGACTTTTCGTGTACAAACTAAATTGAATTTTATAACCATGATGGATCTGAACCTGAGGATGCTTGAAAGTATTGTGTGTTGAATTATATATCAATAAACTTGAACGGTGTTGCAGTAAAATTTCATCATTATGAGAGATGAAAACTGGAAAAGGCGAGTGCTCAATAGCTGTAAAATAAGGGATTGAAGCCACCTTAGTCCACGACTCCACAAGTCCATATGCCTTCATTACCCACACATCCATCCGAACCTTATAATAGTCACAAAATACACATAGATTACCACCTAAAATCCCTAATTCCCAATCAAAATTACCATAAACAAGATCAGGCAATGCTACATTTTCATATCTCTCATCGACGAGGTTTAATGAAGAGATAAACCATGAGTCATTCTTATCACTAACACGAGTAGCAATCCAATGAAGTCTTCCATTCACAAATTTAGCAGGATCGTTGCAAAATATAACACCGGGGTACTCTTGAATCATTTTCCAAGAATTAGTTCTTAGACTATAAACCCTAAACTCATTCTGAAATCCATACTCACTATGCGAACTTCCCATAACTTCTACAACTTTGTAATCATCTTGACACTCATTATAACCAATACCATAAGCCAAATACGAACTACAATGCACATTACTTCCTGAAATTGGCAGTTTCTTCGACTTTCTTATAGACGGATTCCATAGAAATAGATCATGAGCACCACCAGAAATACAGAGCAACCCCTCACATGAACCCACAAAGTTATAATTAACAAGTGGGTCTTTGCAAGGAAAATCAAGGTCATCAGGTACATGTGGAGATTCTTGATACATAATTGCATAAAGAGAGCAAGTGTAAAATCTTAGGGTATGCTCAAAAGAAGAGCTACTAAGAAGGATGTCGTGAGCAAAATCTTGTTTGTTGGTTGAAAATTCTAAATGGGTTTTGATGAATTGACGAGTTGAGATTAGAGAAAGCCAAGATTTAGAAACGCACCTCATCATCAACAAGGATTTCACGGGTAGCCTTACCAGTATTTCAGATATTATTTCTGGAGGAAGAAGTGACACTGATTCTGATTCATGCGCCATTGATGTTGTTGCCGAGAATTTTATATGCTGAGCTTTAACCCATTTGCAATGTTGCAACCCCTTTCAATGAAGTGAGATAGGCAACATGAGGTTTTAGGTTTTCAATCTTTAGTAAAGATACCATATTAATTAGGTGATTTTTCTTTTATCTGCTTTAATTTTATGGATTATGGGTGTTCATGGTTCGGTTTGAATCGATTATTGGCCAAAGTCAAAATCAACCCAATACAATCAATTTTTAAATGTCTAAAAGCAAACCAAACTAAACGAAAAACATAATTGTTGGTTTGGTTCAATTTTTTTATTTGAAAGTAATAAATTTGTTGAGGGCATAGACATCTCGATAGACACACACCTAATACATGAACAATCCACTATTGTGGATTCAATTAGGCAATACTAAAGCTATTTTAAAGTGATTCTATCAAGAGAAACGGTGACTATGTAATTTAAGGTAGGGTAGGTAAAGATAAGGTAATGGATATTTGATGGACGTTGTCTTAGGATTTTAATAGTTGGGTTAAAATTTAAGTGTTGGGCTTCAGAAAATGATAAAATTAAGTATAATTTACATAAATCTCATAGTGTAAAGAGTAAATTACATCTTATCCCTATTCTTTTTCTAATTACAATAATCCCTTAAAATTTGTACCATTTAGATACATTAATTCACCATCCGGATAAATTAATTCTAATACAAGAAGAATTTTTCTGTTGCGCTAAAAAGGGAATAAAATCTGAAAATTAATTAAATCCCATAAATTACGTTTATGTTTCTTCTTACTCTCAATCATACAAAGGTAAATCCTAACAGAACGAAGAAATTCAAAATTTCAAATTACTCCCCCCATTCAACGAAGAAACCTTTCAGATTTGATTCAAAAACTTTTGTCAAAATTTTGGGTAAGCGAGGTGAGTTACGAAGGAAACAAAAGTGATGGAATTGTTATTGGACAAACGATTTCCTTTTGAATCTTCAAGTTCATTGAAGATCCTTTCAATTTTGATTCAAGATTGTCAAAAATTTTGAGATTCAAGATTCTTTCTTCTCCCAATTCATCGAAGATCCTTTCATTTTGAGATTCAAAATTATTCTCCTAGTTTATTGAAGATCCTTTCAATTTTGATTCAAAATTGTCAAAATTTTTGAGAAGATAGATCATGACTATCTTTGCTACTTAGCATTTTACTATTTATGTATCTTATTTAAATTGATACATATTGTATTTATACTAGATACATTAAATAAATAATTGTTGCCCATAAGATCTTAGATTTGAGATCGATATATTACCGTGTGGTAGTTGCTATGTAATTTAGTATAAATTTGAATTTATGTATCATATCTAAAAAAAAATTAGTGCATGATACATTACTATTTATGTATCTTGTTTAAATTGGTAAGTATTGTATTGTTACATGATACATTAAACATGTAATTGTTCCCATAAGTTGTTGTCACGCCCCGAGCCTACACCCCGGACGTGACTGGCACTCGAGAACCATTACTGGCTCCAAGCGAACCCTTGTATTGACTTACTTAATCAGCGGAAGACTTTACTCAAGATAAATATACTTTAAAAGAAAAACTAAACTGTTCAATAAATAACTTAGAATGTAATAAATAACATTCACTACCAAAGTGGCAACTTAATTCTCAACTTAACTGAAAAGGAAAAGTAAAGACTCGTGAACTAACATCACTAACTCTGTCTATGAAGCCTCTAAACAACAGAGATGGACGTCGGGACAAGACCCACAACATCCTAATGAACTAAAATATTGAAAGCAATAAAAAGGATCCTCCGAAAAGCTAGGAGGCTCACCAACTGACTCTGAGTGCTCAACTGGATCAACGAGGCACTGGATGCTGATCTGTTACCTGTGTCTGCATCATAATAAGATGCAAACCAACTGGCATCAGTACATTGAATGTACGAGTATGCGAGTTGGAATGCTAAACATAACTTAAGCTTGAAAAGAATCTGAAAGAAACATTTACCTTGACTTTAGTCAACTCCTGAATAACTTAACTCAATATAAAGCAATAAAACACATGCAATATATAGAAAGCTTTTAAAACAATAGAAAACAACTTAGTTCGTTAAAGAAAATGCAATATCAATTCAACTTTACTCATATATGAAAGTAATATAGTTTCTATGGGAGATTCTCTAACCGACAATCACCACTATGAGACTAAGTGGTAATACAACGTCTTGTCCATGCTGCCAGAACTGTCCTATACTTTGTTGTCATATAGAACGCCTTAACTAAGTGGATCCACTAGTCTATGCTAAAAAGCACTTAAGGAGTTATCTAAAAAGTATGATCCTTTACCCCTTAATGGCTACATGATTTATGGAGGCGTGAGTTATCTGAACTCAAACTTGTCCTCATTGCGGTGCTCAATACTACTCCCAAAATATATTTATCTCATATGTTTGTAAAAACAAAACTCTTTCTTTGGTTTGAGATAATTACTCAAAAACTTAGCTTAAAAACTCTCTTGGAAATCTCAGTTTCCTTTTTTACTCAAATGTGAAAACATTTTAACTCTTGGGAATACTTAGTTCCCGTATAATCCTTGAAGAATGAACTTTACTCTTACTCTTTACTAAAAACAAGCTCAAAGGCTCTTTTGGAAATCTCAGTTTCCTTTCTTGTTTAAATGTGAAAACATTTACTCTTTGGGAATACATAGTCCCGATATACTCTTTTGAAGAAATGACTTCAGTCTTTACTCTTTACTCAACTTCAAACTTAAGTCTTAAAACAAAGTTAAAACATTTGTAGAAGACTTTTGGAAGACTCTATGAACTTCTCTTGACTTGACTCTTAACTTTCCTTGAATTGAATTATGGATTCAAGGATTGTAATTTGTGATAGGAAAGATCTCATGATGTTTAGGAATAATTTTAGATAACTAAACATAAGAAATGATCAAGAAATCACTGCCTGGAAGCAAGTCCGCGACGCGGAAACGCATTTAATTTTTTGATCGCAAAATAAATTTTGAGGCAGAACGGTTTGTGACCGCTCCGCAACGCGAAGAAAATTTATGTGAACTCGTGGGACAAGTCCGCGACGCGGACTAGGGCACCAGATTTGCCCGACTTTTTTCTTCTTCGTTTTCCAGCCCCAATTCGCCTAAATTCGATTATTTTTCTCAATATCTCTTTAGATTCAGGTACCCACAACATATACACAAGAATCTAACTCAAACAACTCTAATAGTTGACTCTACAATCTCAAGAAACTCCTCAATCTCATCCCAATTTAAGAACAAAAGTAAATTCGAGAACACATATCAAGAACATTCAAACTTTCAACTTTTTAGGACGATTTCACGCTGAATTAAATATGTTTGGCGCGTGGGTGAATGAGCCCAATGCTGTGTGAATTCACATACTTTGTAGGGATCACCCCTTGACGAAATCCACGAGCCTAGCTTCAAGAACTTGACGATTCCTTGCTCCTTCTCCTCTTTTCTCATCTTCTTTTCTCTGCTCTCAAAGCCCTAACTTGTTTCTCAAAAGTGTAAACTGAATCCAATCAGTTTAGACCCCAACTTAATTACCAAAAATGAAATTAATTAATTGGGTGGTGAAAAGACCATAATGCCCTTCTAAAATCCGGATGGAACTTTCCTTATTTGTACAACTCAACTTTCAATGGGAATAACTCACTCATACAAACCCAGAATCGCGCAAACTCGGCGGCGTTGGAAAGATTATTCCAAGATCTTTTCTACGATATTTGGAAACACACCTAACTCATCCTGAGCTAGGAGTTATGGTCGTTTGAAGTTGACCAAAAAACTCAAACTTAACCAATACTCCAGATTTTTATTTTTTTCCAAAAATTACTCTTTCTAATTCTAGCTCTTTCTAGTTCTTTTAATTTGCGAGATGTTACAGTTGTTTGGTTTGAGATCGATACATGTAGTATAAATGAGATGTATCATGCCCGTATAATTTGACGTAGTTGTGTATCATATACAAAAAAAATTGTGAATATGATAACAATGTTTTTGTTGTAAAATAGTACTGCACATACACAACAAACATATGATACATAGTCAATAAATTGAGCCTACTGTTCGTGTTTTCCTGTTAAAAAAAAAGAATCGGAAAGAAAAAAATAAATGAAGAACTATCTCTTAATTAACTTTAAATCATTAATTGTAGGAAGAAAATATTTAAAATTCAAAATAAAGGAGTGATAAAGGTAATTGGTGATATAGTGGAGTGATTATAGGCATGAATAAAGGGAGAAAATAGTGGAGTTGGAAGATTGAAAGTTATGTATCTGGAAATGAGCGAATTTGAGAAAAAAGAGGAATTTTTGTAGTTTTTTAAAATGTTAGGGAATAATAGAAAATAGGGTTAAAAATGATGTGTAGTTAGGTAATTTTTCCTAAAATGTATTTAAAAACTTAAGTTAATTAAAATTTAACAAAATATTTATATTTTATTTATGAATAATATATAAATAATTATAAAATTTATATATATAATATTTGAGGTTTTTTTTTTGTAAAACCAAAACCAAACCAAATAATATGCTTTTTAAAATCTATAACCAAACTGTTAACTAGTGTAAATGATTGAGTTAGTTAACTAATCAGCTAGAGTTAGTCAGAAATATAGACAACTGACATTAGTTAGTTACAAGCTCATGTGATTAGTATAAATATACACAGTGTAAAGATTCAATGTATCAAGTTACATAATTCAATCAATACAATTTCTTTCTTCCTCACTACATTAATGTAAAGCTTAAAGCTCCAACTATGGAGCTATCATGGTATCAGAGCCTACGATCATAGAGACTTCATTATCTAGAAGAAGGATTAGATGCTCCGGTCTCATCATTCCTAAAAACTGGTGAATCAGAAGAAGTTGTTCATACGTTCCCATGACTAGAACTACAATAGATGTAGCTTGAGTTGGAACTACTAGCACTGGTAGTGGTAAAAACGCACAACAACAATTCCTGTGATTGATCACAATCATCATCTATTTCTTTAGAATACAGAAGTTTCAGGTAGTTCTCTAATCTCACTACAATTAACAGGTTCAGAAAACTACGCTTTGTGGATTAGGTCTTTTCGAATTGGTTTAATAGGTCGAAGTGTAAGCTAGGATTTGTAGATGGAAGGTTTCCTAAGTCTATGTTTGAGCCTGAATTACATTATCAGTGGGAAAAATGTAATGCAATAGTTTTGAGTTTATTTATTAATGAAGTGAGACCTGGTCTGCTTAGCTCTGTTGTATATGCATCTGATGCTAAAATGATGTGGCTAGATATGAGAGAAAGGTTTGACACTGTGAATGTATCCAGAATTTTTCAGTTGCATAGAGAGATTCATTCTCTCACTCAAGGAACAATGTCAATTGCTGACTATCATTCAAGGTTGAGAGACCTCTAGGATGAGTATGATGCTATCATGCCATGTCCTCAGTGTCCATGTCCCGAGTCCAAAAAGTTTGGTGAACATTGTGATTATCAAAGGTTATTGCAATTCTTAATGGGGTTAAATGAGTCGTATTACCCTCATGATGAGTTCTATTCCTTCACTCAACAAAGCATATGCACTACTTATTGATCAAGAAAGACAGAGAAGTCTAGCTAGTACTAGTTCCAATAACTCATGGATGATAGAAGGCACAACAATGTATACTCACAGACACAACATCTATAACAATGGAGCTGGTTCATCTAAGGTGTCTTCTGCCAAATCATTTTCAAGTGTTGGTGGTCACAATGAAAGATATAATCACAGTACTAGCTCTTCAGGAAGAAGCTACAAGGCCAGAAAAAACTTCTTACAATGTGAACATTGTGGGTGTAAGGGTCATTCCAGAGAACAGTGCTACAAAATAGTGGGATATCCTACTGACTTCAAGTCCAAGAAGAAACCTCTGAACACTGGGATGTATGCTAATCAGGTGGATCTCCACTCTAATCCTGGACAAGAGAACATAAGTTGCAGCATCAAAGGAAACAACACTTCAGGAACAGGTCCTCTTTCTGGAGCTTTCTTCACTCCTGCTCAGTATCAACAAATTATTCATCTTCTATCTAGACCAAGTGGTGACAACACAAAAGTTAAACCATCTGCAAACATTGCCACTACTGATGATTCGGGTAGTTCCCTATTTACTATGTCATGTAATTATACAAGTAGAAAATAGATAGTTGATACTGGAGCATCACATCTGACCTTGGCATTCTAAATAAAGCTAGGGATGTGCCTGAACAAGGAGAAAGTAAGGTTCATTTACCAAATGGTAAAGTTACAACAGTCACTTACATTGGAAGTACTTGTGTATTGACAAATCATTCTATATCTAATGTGTTATTCTTACCTGACTTCAGGTTTAACTTGTTGTCATTCTCAAAGATAACTAAAGATTACAATGCATGGTGTGTTTTTTTCCTGACTTCTGTCTTTTCCAGGACCTCTACACTGGTCTGGTGAAGGGGATTGGTAAGGAGGAACATGGTCTATACATACTACATGAAGGTCCAAGTCAAGCTCTAAGTCAGCTGGTCAATTATAGTATAACTAATTCTGTTAGTTCTGTTACTCAGTCTGAGTCTAGTAGTATATGGCACAAAAGATTTGGTCATGCACCTATTGGTGTAATAAAGAATCATGAGTGTCTTAAGACATTAGCAAGTACTGATCAACTTCATTCACTGTTTGTCCTCTAGCTAGACATGTTAAACTTCCATTTCCTATAAGTACTCAAAAGACTAATCATGTATTTGAATTGATGCATTGTGATTTGTGGGGACCTTACAGAGTTCCTACCTATAATGGAAATAGATTTTTTGTTACTACTGTGGATGACTTTAGCAGGTATACTTGGGTGTTCCTACTTGCATCTAAAGCTGACACTATAGTGGTACTCAGAAACTTTATCTAAAGCTGACACTATAGTGGTACTCAGAAACTTTCTTAAACAGGTCCAAAATGTATTCTCTACCACTGTTAAAACTCTGAGAACAGACAATGGTTGTGAGTTTTTTAATGGTGAGGTTCAGACTTTACTAAGTGAACTTGGAATTGCTCATCAGAGTACTTGTGTCTATACACCACAACAAAATAGTGTTGTTCAAAGAAAGCATAGAACCATTCTTGCCATGGCAATGTCTCTCAAGATTCAAGCCTCTATACCACTCAAATATTGGGGTCATTGTGTCTCAACTACTGTGTATCTTATCAATAGGCTTCCTTCTAGAGTATTAACCTATAAGTCTCCCTACGAAAAACTATATGTCCACTCTCCATCCTTATCTCATCTGAAAATTTTTGGGTGCCTATGTTATGCTGCATGTCCCAAAATTTCTGATAAGTTCTCTTCCAGGGCCATTCCTGCAGTGTTTATGGGTTATTCATCCATATAGAAAGGAGATGTCATGTATGATATTCATGCTCATAAGTTCTTTGTGAATAGGCAAGTTGTGTTTCAAGAATTTTTGTTTCCTTTCAAGCACACGCAAGCATTTTTAGATCCCATGTTTCCTATCCTTGACCTTATTTCACCAATTGATTCCGAGTCAGTATCACTACCTAGTGTGACTCCTGTAAATATGGATTCTGAGTGAGTTATGCCTTCTGAATCACCATTTCCTATATCTACTGTTCCTATTCCAATTCCTCATATGGTAACAGTTGCATCTTCAAGAAAATCAGACAGGCCCAGTAAACCCCTTTTAAGGTTGCAGGACTTTGCTACACAGCCAAAAGCAAGAGCTATCTCTTGTCTCTATCCATTAGCCTATCATCTCACTTATTCTCATATGTCCCCCTCTTATAGTCAAACCTTCCAATCTTATTCAGCTATATCTGAACCAGTAACCTTCAAAGAGGCTGTTGTTGATCCTGCTTGGGTAAAAGCTATGAATGAGGAAATTGCAGCTCTAGAGGCAAATAAAACCTGGAGCATTGTTGATCTTCCACCTGGAAAGGTACCTATTGGGTGCAGGTGGATCTATAAGATAAATTTTCTAGCCTCAGGGGAAGTTGAGAGGTTCAAGGCCAGGCTGGTAGCTAAGGGGTTCAGTCAGAGAAAAGGTCTTTACTACGGAGAAACTTTCAGTCCAGTTGCCAAGATGGTCACTGTGAGAGATGTGGTAGCTCTAGATGCCTTTCAAAGATGGTATATTTATCAGATGGATGTTCACAATGCCTTTCTTAATGGCGATCTCAAAGAAGAAGTGTACATGTAGATTCCTGATGGCTTTACAAACTAGGGGGGAAGCAAGAAGGTGTGCAAATTACACAAGTCCTTGTATGGTCTAAAATATGCACCTAGGCAATGGAATTTAAAGCTGACTGAGGCATTAGTGCAAATGGGATTTACACAAAGCCACTTTGACTATTCACTCTTCACTAAACAGGCTAAGGGGTGATATTGTGATAGTGTTAGTGTATATGGATGATCTTCTGATTACTGGGAGCAGCTCTCAACAGTTATGCAAGACTAGACAGGAAATTCAAACCAGCTTCAAGATGAAAGATCTAGGTGAACTCAAATTCTTCCTTGGAATTGAGTTCTCTAGATCTAATAGGGGTATTTTGATGACACAAAGAAAGTATGCTTTGGAACTAATTTCAGAGTCTGGGCTAAGAGGAGCTAAACCTGTGTACACACCACTAGAAATGAATCAAAAACTCACTTCTATCAAGTATGATGAGCATGTTAATAACACAGACACAAGGACTAAAAGTGATGATCTACTTAAAAATCCTACAAGGTATCAAAGACTAGTAGAAAGACTTCTCTATCTCACTATGACTAGACCAGATCTTGCCTTCATTGTACATAGACTAAGTCAATTTATGCACTCTCCTAAACAGTCACATTGGGAGGTTGTACTAAGAGTGGTGAGATATATTAATGAACCACCTGGTTCATGATTACTAATGCCATCTGATCAAACTGCACAACTAACTGCCTACTGTGACTCTGATTGGGGAGCATATGTGGAAACTAGGAGGTCAGCATGATACCTTGTGAAGTTTGGAGGTGCTTTAGTGTCGTGGAAATCCAAGAAACAAGAAACAGTGTCAAGGAGTTTAGCTGAGGCAGAGTTTAAGAGCATGGATGCTTGTGCAGCTGAGATCACTTGGTTAATAGGCTTGTATAAACAACTGGGAGTATGTGTAAAATCTTCATGTGCATTTGATGTGTGACAATAAGGCAGCTATTCAAATAGCTGCAAATCCAATCTTCCATGAGAGAACTAAACACATAGATATTGATTGCCATTTTTTTAGGGAAAGAATTTGCCAAGGAATGTTGTAAACTGAACACATCAACTGGCTGATTTACTGGTCTATGAAAGATACAACACAACTTGTTGATGAGCAAACTTGGGATGACTAATGTGTTCCAATCATAAGCTTGAGGAGGAGTGTTAGCTAGTGTAAATGGTTAGCAAGCTAAATGGTTAAGTTAGTTAACTAATCAGCTAGAGTTAGTTAGAAATATAGACAGCTGGCATTAGTTAGTTACAAGCTCATGTGATTAGTATAAATATACACAGTGTATAGATTCAATGTATCAAGTGACATAATTCAATCAATACAATTTCTTTCTTCCTCTCTACATTACTGTAAAACTTAAAGCTCCAACTATGGAGCTATCACAAACCATACCAAATATTGATTTTTTAATCGATTTAATTCGAATTGCGATTCAATTTGATTTTTTAACTATAATCATGAACAACTCTAATTACGTGTAGGAGGTGAAACATATATCGTAAAGTTAATACATACAAATATGATAAGTGCAAATAAACTAGCTGAATACCATAGTTTATTTATTATAAGAAAAAAGAAAAATTGGCCACTAGGATAAGAAAAATAAAATTCAAGATTAAAATGTGAATTATTTTACTGTGGTTGGGGTGGCATTTGATTCAATCTTTTGGATTTTAATTTCTTAATAGTGTTCATTGAAGACCAAATCAAACTACTTTGCTTGAATTTTTTTAAAGTTGAATTTGATTTAATTTGATTTTTCGATTTTCTATGAAGAATGTCACCAATAAGTTGCATCTCCCCAATTACTTGATAGAGTGTGCGGGATTGAGTCCAAATGAGAGCTTTTTCCCAAGCTTGCCACCATACTTTAAAGCATTTTATTCTTTTCTTCAGCTAAAAATTCTTATGGCTAGAAAATGAAATTAGGTGCAAGGCACAACATTTGATATGATATTTTTTTTTAATTCAAGCTAGTTATCATTTCAAAACAGTATGTTATTTCTTTTTCTTTATGTATGATGTGCACTATGAATTGCTATGAAACTAGATGCACAACTCGAGCTTACTTTTAAATTGCCATTTATATTATGTCAACAACTGTGAAGGGAAGACAATGAAAAAGGGGAAATTGCTTTTCTGAATGTATGTTATTGAACTTCAATTCTTCAGTGCACCAAAATATCAAATCGAGAACCAAACCAAAAAATATCAAAGTTGAAGAAGACAAGTACTGAAAAATCTTTGATGAATACTAGATTTTCTCACCAATCAATAGAGTTTAAATTGCTTATAGAAGCCACAACTAGCTCTAATCCATTTTCAAGCATAGAAGAGCAAAAACAAACTTCTCTTCGTACAATTTTCTGTCAAGAAGCCTAGTTTCAACAACATAACCAGTGAAATTCCACACATGGGGTTTAGGGAGTGAAAAATGTATGCAGACTTTACCTACCTCATAGAGATAGAGGAGATGTTTCCGAAAAGCTCAGACAACGCATATCAAAGTAGATTTATAAGGAGAAAACACAAGTAATAAAAATATAGAAAATAATAGGAGTCAAGAAGACTAGTTCAAGAGTATGAAATCAGAAAGGTCTAGGGAATATCACTTACAGATAAAGGTAAATAAGAACTAGCCAAAAACAAAAGTATACATAATGCTTTAGATAATAAGTTTTATACTCTTTTCTTCTTCTCAGCATTCAATTTATCTTATCATTCATTTGTGTTCACTCTGGTTGCTGAACTGGTTCTATGACTCTTCAATTCAACCTAGAATTTCATTGTACTTTTGGAAAAGGTTAGATAGTTGAAATGAATGAATAAGTGAATTCAGTTTGCACTAGAATAATCTACATCACCAATATAATTCAAAACAAACTGTCTCCTTTTCTTTAAGGGTCCTCGTTGCCAGCTTCGCTTTTGAGTTCCACATATTGATGTTCAGAGTCATAATTGTAGATTTTTACTTCTTTTAATGGACTATTGCAACACTTGCTTCCTTGACGATTAGAATGCCTCAAATTCTACATATACATTAAACGATCCATGATAATAAGTCTTAATACTCCCAGATGTTTTGATGATCTCTTCACAAGTGCAGGGACCCAGTCCTCTGCAGAGTATGTTCGTCCACGACCATATGCTATACAACTGGAAAGCTGTCCGCGTTAGCAGTTGGTGAGGTTGTCAGAGTACTACACCAACCAGAAGGGACGAGTTTGTTTGTCCAGTGGGTATTAACTCTTGATGTTTGATATATTCAAGACAACAAACAACAAATCATTTCATTCATTCAATGAGAGAGATTCAAGCTTCAAAACAGCAAGGGACCTGATAGTTTACATTATTGCTTCTTGAACTAGTTGTTACCTTGATTGCCTGTATTTGTGCTTATATTGTAGGAATCGTTTCGCTTGTGATAGAAATGTTTCAACCTTGGGTGAATCATTGTAAGAACTTAGTTGAGGGCAACTTAGTGTCTTACGTAAAAGTCTATATTAAACAGTTGGGTTAGTATAGTGGGCAATGCAGGCATTGCTTTGGCTCATTGAGTGATAGTGTATTACTCAAATAGAGAATAGGAGGTTAATCTTGTGTGTGTTGTAAACTGGGTTTTGCTTTGGCTTGTGAAGTTTAGTAAAAACAGTTTGAAAATCCTGTGAGACAGGTCGTGGTTTTACTCCCTTGAGCAAGGAGGTTTCCACGTAAAGTACATGTGCTATCTTTACTTTCTGTACTTATTTTCTGTTCATTATAATTGTGTTGAGGACCTGGTCCTATCGTACTTAGGGATGCATACATTCCAACAAGTTGTATTAGAGCTTGACTTTTCTATTTAGGTAACATCAAGAAAAGAAAAGATCCTGAAGGAATGGTTGCTCCACCTAACATGGAAGAAGGTCAGTCAACCACCAGACCATCTCGTTTCAACAGACAGTTTTATGGCTGGTGGAAGAATGACATGCATGACTACATCAATGTTGAAGATACTGAGCTATGGGACGTGGTTCTTGATGGACCATACATTCCCACAAGAGAGGTAACAGATTGAGAGCTTACTAAGATGGTTAGATGGTTCCCAAAACCAGAAAGGAACACAATGAAACGGACAGGAAGAAGATAGAGAAGAACAATAAAGTGAAGAAGATTCTGGTATGTGTAATTGGCTCAGACGAGTACAACATAATCTCTGCTTGCGAGACAACCAAAGAGATATGAGACTGTCTCAAAATAGCCCATGAAGGAACGACACAACTGAAGGAGTCTAAGGTCGATATGCTTACGACTTAATATGAGAACTTTTGTATGAAGGAAGGTGAAACCATTCACGAGATGAATTCAAGGTTCATTTCCATAACCAACAAACTAATATGTCTTGGCGAGCCTATCCCACCAAGAAAACAAGTTCGAAAGATTCTGAAAGTGCTTCACAAGTCATAGGAGAGTAAAGTGAATGTTATAACTGAAGCAAAAGATCTGAAGGTGCTCACCATGGATGAACTGATTGGAAATCTCCAAACCCTACGAGCTGAATAAACAATAGGGGTCAATCATGAAAGAGGGAAATAAAGAGAAATTAGTGGCCTTGAAAACATCTTCAAACGAGGACTGATGAGGATGATGACATGGCATACATCACTAGAAGGTTCCAGAAGATTATCAAGAAGCACAGAGGCTTTCAAAAGAAGGGTTCGACCAGCAGAGAAGCAAATGCAAATTATCTCTGTCATAAATGTAGCAAACCTGGTCATTTTATGAGGGATTGTCCAAGTCAAAAGCAAGAAACTCAGGACTTCAGAACTCTAAGAAGGGATCAAGTCCTAGACCATGCCAAAAGAAAGGCTCATGTTGATCAACTAGTGAATAAATCTTTTGTTGTTCGGGGAAATGCATCCAACGAATCAGAAGAAGAGGGAGACAGCCATGAAGATGTATCGATGATGGCTGTAAAAGATGATGAAACTGTGTTCAATTATATTTTCTCACTAATGGCACAATCTAACGTTGAAGAGAATCGGGATGAGGTAACCATTTTTTATCTCAAAAGTGATCTAGAAACTTTTTCAATTAAAAGATTGAGAAAACTTGTTGTTGTATTAATTGACTCAGTTGATGAACTAACATGTGATAATCTGATGATAAGTGAAAAACTGAGCTTATGCGAGGATGAGAATGCAGCTCTTAACTCTCAAATGTCTGAAATGAGTGTTAGGATAAGTTTTCTAGAGACTGATAGTTTGCAGCCCATCGAGGAACCTGGTACCTCTGAGGGTGGGAAGCGAAAACTCAGTAACTTTGAGATTGAGCTAGAAGAGAAACTGAAGACCTCTGAGTCTAAGTTAGTTGCCTCCCTTGAAAGAAACTCTCAATTAGTGAAGGATTTATGTAAGATCAAAGAAGAGTTAAACCATTCCCTCAAATGGACTAATTTGTCTAAGATACTCTCTAACTTAGCAAATCAGAAAATCAACAGCAAAAATGGGTTGTAGACAGATAGAGCCTCCCTACAATTCCTACAGTAAATATGTGTCTATCTCTGACAATCTTTTGTGTACCCATTATGGAAGAAATGGTCATCTGAAAGAAAAATATGAGATTCTTAGAGGAGTAAAAGAAAGACGGGATAAGTTTCTTAAATCAAGAAAAGATTTAGTAAAAAATAAAAAGGCACCTGGTCCTAGTTACCATTTTAGCAAGAACATTTTGCCCCCATGGACAGGAAGGTTTCTCATTAAGCCTTTTGACAGTTTTTGGGAACTCCATCTGAAGTGGGTTCCTAAGTCAAATAAGTGATTCTTGTGCAGAAGAGAGGAAACAGTTAGTGTTGGTACATGGATAGTGGATGCTCAAGGCATATGAATGGAGAAACTTTAAACTTCCTCTCTTTGGAAGCACACCAGGGGGTGGTGTGTCGTTTGGTGGTGGGAAGAAAGGTTTCATTCTCGGAATTGGAAAAATAGGAAGATCAGCAAATCATTCCATAGACAATGTACATTATGTAAATGGTTTCAAATACTATCTCTTGAGTGTATCCCAAATTTGCGACAAAGGAAATAAAGTTAAGTTCATGTCTGATAGATGTTTGGTTACTAACTGTGCAACTAACAAGGTTGTTAGGTCTGCCAAAAGAGTCAAAAATATGTATGTTGCAGATCTTAACTCGGTAGAAGAGGACAGTCTTTCATTCCTAAGTGCTTAAGCTGACAATGCAAATCTATGGTATAGGCGATTGGGACATGTGAGTACATCTTTACTAAACAAGCTTGATGCAGGGGACCTGGTTCGTGGATTGCCAAAACTGAAGTTTTCTAATGATAAAGTATGTGATGCCTGTGTAAAAGGGAAGCAAACAAGATCTTCCTTCAAAACCAAGAAAGGTGTATGCACAACCAGACCCTTAGAACTCCTACAAATGGATCTATGTGGACCTGTCAGAGTTCAAAGAAGAGGAGGTAAGAAGTATATTCTAGTAGTTGTTGATGATTTCTCCAGGTTCACCTGGAACATGTTTCTGCGGACTATAGCCGGACTTCTGATCACCTTTGCCAAAACAACTCAACTAAAATGAAGCTGCAAGATAGCTAGCATCATATCTGATCATGGCATAGAATTGAAAACTCTTAAATTGAAGGCTTTTGTGCTGAAAATGGAATCCATCACAATTTCTCTGCGCTAAGAACTCCCCAGCAAAATGGAGTCGTTGAAAGGAAGAATAGAACATTGGTGGATATTGTCAGAACCATGTTGATTGACTCAGGGATAGCAATGTATTTTTGGGCAGAATCAATCAACACAACCTGATATGTTACAAATAGGTGTCTTATCAGGTCCGTGATCAAGAAAACACCTTATGAGTTATTGAATGACAGGAAACCGTCAATTGCTCATCTGAAGTCATTTGGTTGCAAGTGCTTTGTTCTGAATAATGGAAAGGATGACCTTGGCAAGTTTGATGCCAGGAGTGATGAAGGGATGTTTGTCGGGTACTCTTCTACCAGCAAGGCATACAATGTTTTTAACAAAAGAACTCTATGTATTGAAGAGAGAATACATGTGATATTTGATGAGTCTGATGATAAGAGCAACGTTGAATACAAAGAAGACATTGAACTGGAGGAGCTGATTAAGGGAAAATAGGACAAGGCAATTCGAAATCCTGGAAGCAAACAGATTGCAAGGGAAGATGGTGTAGAACTCACAGAAGAACCTAGTCCCTCTGATTCAGCTCAGGAGGAAACATCTCAAAGTCCAGAGTGTGAAGAAAGTGAATTTGTTGCTGATGTTGAAGTAGAAATAACTAGAAAGTCCGGATGGAAACATCAATCTTCATATCAATTGGACAATCTTATCTCTCCACTTGACTCCGGAATACAAACTAGATCCAAAACAAGAAATCTAGTTACATATTCAGCCTTCATATCACCTATTGATCCTAAGAATATCAAAGAGGCTTTACATGATGCAGATTGGATGACATCAATGCAGGAAGAACTTCATCAGTTTGAAAGAAGCAAAGTATGACACCTGGTCCCCAGACCTCTCAACAGAACCATTATTGGGACTAGGTGGGTCATTAGAAACAAACTTGATGAGCATGGGATCATTAACAGAAATAAGTCAAGACTTGTGGTACAAGGATATAATCAAGATGAAGGGATTGACTATGATGAGACTTTTGCTCCTGTAGCCAGAATGGAAGCCATTAGAATCTTGATAGCCTTTGCTGCCCACATGGAGTTTAAACTGTTTCAAATGGATGTCAAAGTGCTTTCTTGAATGGGCATTTGAAGGAAGATGTGTATGTTAAAAAACCTCCAGGTTTTGAAGATATTGATCTCCCAAACCATGTGTTGAAGCTGGATATAGCTCTATATGGCCTAAAGCAAACTCCAGAGCTTGGTACGAGCACCTATCAAAATTCCTCCTTGCAAACGGGTTCAAAAAAGTTAAAATTAATAATAATACTTTGTTCCTAAAATCCAGAGGTAAGGAATTGTTGATTGTGCAGGTATACATATATGACATTATCTTTGGAGCTACTTCAGATTCACTATGCAAAGAGTTTGCTGATTTGATGAGTAGTGAATTCGAAATGAGCATGATGGGAGAGCTTACTTTCTTCTTAGAACAGCAGATCAAATAGTCATCACAGGGCACATCAATATGTCAAGAAAAGTACATAAAGCAATTGCTTAAGAAGTTTAACCTGCTTGAGGCAAAAGTCCTTGATACTCCTATGAGCACAAGTGTGAAACTTGACTTGGATAACGAAGGGATAGATGCTAATCAGACTATGTACAGGGGAATTATTGGGTCACTTCTGTACCTAACTGCAAGCAAGCCTGCCATAGTCTTCAGTGTAGGGATGTGTGCAAGGTTTCAAGCAGCACCAAAGGAATCACACTTGAAGGCAACCAAGAGAATTCTGAGATATTTGAAGGGAACTCAGGACCTGGTCCTCTTCTACCCTACTGGTGACTCTTTTGATCTAATTGGTTATGCTGACGCTGATTATGCAGGTTTTCTTGTTGATTGAAAAAGTACATCAGACATGGCACACTTCTTAGGATCATCATTGATTTCTTGGGGCACTATGAGGCAAAATTCAGTGGCACTGTCTACAACAGAAGCAAAATATGTGGCTGTTGCATCATGTTGTGCTCAGCTCCTATAGATCAAGCAACAACTGGAAGACTTTGGTGTTCTCACAGACACTATTCCTCTAATATGCGACAACACTAGTGCAATGAACATGGCCAAGAACCCCATTTAGCATAAGAGGACAAAACATATAGATGTGAGACATCACTTCCTAAGGGACAATGTTGAGAAGCAAAATTTGACGATGAGTTTTTGCAAGATAGAAGACCAGCTGGCTGACATCTTTACAAAGTCATTAAGTATAGAATGCTTTGTCAAAAACAGATTGAGGCTGGGGATGCACAAGATAACCTAATTCCATAATAAGTTTGCACGAAATCTTCGAGTTGACTATGTTAAAAAAGGCAGGTATCTATACTAGTTGTAATGCTTATCATTTGAGAATTCACTTTTGGTACTTACTGCAAGTATACACTCATGGCATGTTGGCAAAAGAGAGGATTTAACCATACATGCAGGGTTATATACTAAATGGGACCTGGTCCCCATAAGGTTAGTATCATTTCTGCTACAATGTATGTTTGTCAACGGTCATTGCCACGTGTCCCTTACCCATTAATTACGTCAGTTTCAGACATCTTTTCACTTTAAATCCAAGAGTCGCTGCTTTTCAGGGACCCGATACCCTTTGTGCTTAAATACAACTGTTTTTAGTTAATCCAAACATCATAATATCTTCTTAATCTCCTTTTGTGATTCACTACGTTGTTCAAAATCATCTCTTTCTTCTTATAAAAATGACTAACTATACTTCATCTTCAAAGTTTCCCATCTCCCAAGAAATTAAAAACCCCACTTCATTCAATTTCTCCATTCCTCTCCCAGAAGAGTCCCCTTCCACACCAATTTGTGGTGTTGGTGAGACGGGTTAATCCATCACACCTCATACTGAAGTGGTGGCTTCTCTTGCACCTCCATCTGGGGAAGTTTTACCTTACTCGCCTACGTTGGTTTTGTCCGGTGAAAAATCCCTAAACTCAGAGGCCCAATCAGTTGTGAAACCAAGTGGTGATCGTCCCACTGAAGAATTAGAAGTGGTTTCTAGGGCAGTATCATCTACGATGTATGAGCGATTGGTTGATGGAGATTTACCTGAGGGAAAGGGCACTGAGTCAAATATTCTAGCAGCAGCGGCAGAATTAGTAGTCGTGCAAAGTTTGGCCTCGCTCAGAGGAGATGTTCAACCAACTCTGTTGGAACAGGAGTTAAGGTCGCCGGAGCTGGTCCCACACAGTGTTCAACCTGTGTTTGACCAAACTCCTAAGTCATTTGACATTGCAAGTGAAGAAGAGAAGGAAGAAGAAGTTCCTTTAAAATGGAGCAGGAAAGGGGTTCGTGGTGCAAACTTCTCAACAACAGGTGTCCCAGATCTAGAGGGAGTCAACATTGTTCCTGACCCCGACCTCAATAATGAGCCTGCTGAGTCTGTAAAAGAAAGGAAAAGAAAGGGTAAAGGAAAAATGGTTACATCCTACACAAAGGGGGACAAGAAGAGGTATGGCACCAAGAGTGAGATGCAGAAGGTCATTGGAAGTGCCATAGCAGTAAATGTAATTCAAACAGAAAGGGCAAGGAAGAGAAAAATGGAAGGTCATCTGCCTGAAGAACCCACCTCAAGCCCTTTGCCTGTTGGGTCCAGTGATACAGAGTTTGATGATGCTGCTATGTATGTGGCAAAAAGAAGGAAGAAAGCAGAGGTTGAGAGGGTCAAATCAAATGGGGTTCAAAAATCAACGAAGAAATCTCCTGTAAAGAAAGTGAGTAAAAGGGCTACTGAGTAGTCAAAACCAATATTCAAAAGTCAAAAGAAGAAAGGAGATGACCAGGGAAGCATGGATTGCAGAAATGGAGAACCAAAAGGTGCTAAGCAGTAGAGTCTTCGATCTTGATATTCTTCAGAACTTGGAATGTCCACTCTTTTTTATTCAGTTTCCTTGCAAAGTTGGGATCATTTATTTGAACCCCCAGCACCATATTTGCATAAACCTGAGGTGCATGAATTTTACTATAAGATGGAACTTCTAGATGATAGAGGAATCAGGACTATTGTCAAATATGTCAAAATCCATGCAATATCGGGTACAATGCAATTCTCGGGCACGTGCAATATCGGGCACAATACAATTCTCGGACACATGCAATGATGTAATTCTCGGGCACATGCAATATCGGGCATATGTAATGATATAATTCTCGGGCACATGCAGTATCGGGCGTAATGCAATCTTCGGGTACATGTAATAGTTGATTGGAGGCATAGACCTTCGTCTTATTGAAAGGATTGAGTGTCATTTGTTGATGAATTTGGAATATTGTAGCTTTGACCCTTCGTCCTATTGTAAGGAGTGAATGCAATTGAATGTTGATTTGTCGGGCTTGATATAAAGTAGCTAGATTATTTCGTCTGATTGGAAAGATGTACCAATAATTAGCGATCTGTCGGGCTCAAAATAACTTGGTCCTTCATTCATATTAGAAGGATAGGGAGCCATTTATTGGCAATTTGTCGAGCTCAAAATAACTTGGTCCTTCATCCTGTCAGAAGGATAGTATGCCATTTGACTGGCGATTTAGGCTCAGTATAGAGTAATTTGGTCCTTCATCACGTCAGAAGGACAATATGTCATTTGACTGGCGATTGTCGGGCTCAAAATAACTTGATCCTTCATACTGTTGGAAGGAAGTATGTCATTTGACTGGTGATTGAGATCAGTATAGATGAGTTTGGTCCTTCGCCATTGATTAGCGATTTGTCGGATATATCGTCACATTGATCCTTCAAGTAGTGTTGAAGTTGCTTCTTGTATATAAACCTGTCTTTTCTGCATTCAAAGAAAAATAGTTAGTTAAGAGGAGGTTGATCTGTATCCCAGATTCGACGTAGCATGCTCCTTTGACGTCTGCTAGAATTTTTGGAGTGTTGTCAAAAAATTTGAGGTCCCTTCAAAATTTTCTGCCCCAGTGTAGAACTTCTGTTGTTCTGTTGTAGATTGTAACTTGATTGTTGTGAATTTTTGAGAGGATCTCAAAAATTATGCCCCAGTCTTAATTTGCAAGAAAATATGTTTTCGAAGGAATTTTTTAAACACTTTCAAAAATTCTGCTCCAGTTAGCAAGGGGAATGCTCTTTGAAGGAATTTTTTAGACCCTCTCAAAAATTCTGCCCCAGTTACACAGTCCAAGGGGAAAATGAGATTTTTATTATGATAAGACCGAACTCCAAAGGAGCGCCTACGTATCCCCTCTTAAACGGGAATCAGGTCTGACGTAGTTCCAAATACAAAGAGCAAAATTCAAGACATAAAACAGAGCATACAGCAACAACCAAAAGATAGATTCTGACCAAACTTTATTGCCCATATGCTAACATGGGTACCTTCTTTGTCAGAACTTGACGGAACATGAATGTAGAGAACTTAAGCATAAATGGCATAAGCCTTTATTGAAAAGTGCTTCAAATGACCTTCAACATGTTTTCTGTTGGTATTTGTTTGGTGCAGAGTCCTCCAAGCATATGATCTTGGTATCAATCAGTTGCTGAATCTTGTCTTTCAGATCACGACATTCTTCTATGGTATGTCCTTTCATTCTTGAGTGGTAAAAGCAAACCTTAGAAATTTCAGTCCACCTTCCACGTGTGTTCATCCTTATTTCACTGATACGGGCGATGTGACCAGCAATCCACAACTTTTCATAGAATTTATCCATGGGCTCAGTCAAAGGAGTGTAAATTTTGATGGGCTTCTTCTCAATGTTGAATAGATTTTTGCGAATATGTTTTTGAGTGAGGGTGTTGATATTGTGAACAGGATAAGTAGGCTTTTGATATGGTAGAGGAGGCCTTTGGGATGGAGGCATTTGATATGGAGGCATTTGAAGTGACGCACAATACCAAGGGACTTGGTGTAGAGGTATTTGATATTGAGGAGCTTGTAAGGGAGGACTCGGCAGGCTCGGAGTAGGATATGGAGGTTTGGAACCATAAGCATGATGTTGAGGAGGATATGGGTAGTTTGAAATGTGAGTGTTCTTTAGAGGCATTTGAATGGAACTTGGTTGATTTTGAGAGGTGGGACAAGTTGGTGGAGGATGAGAAATCGGGTGAGTGAGTGGAGGGTTATCTTGGAGAGTGGTCTGACTTGTGACAAACGACTTATCTATGTTTGTCTCCAAAGTGGGATCGACAGAGAGTAACATCTTGGCCCACCCGCGCATATCAGACGCTTTTTCTTCTAATTCCTTTATTTTCTTTTGCAAGCTTGATATCAACTCGTCTGAAGGATGCTTCTTTTCGATAGTCTTACTCATAACCTTCTCATTAGTCGTTTTCCTATTCCCTTTGCAGTTCTCATTTGGAAGAGAAGGAAGAGCATTTGATCGCGTATGGTAAACCATGGTCTACAGATCAACCATTGGGGAAGGGTAAAAATAAAAGTAAAAGCAAAAGAAAACCCAAGTTAGAGCGTTCCATTAATTGAGATACCAGACACATTGTTTTAAGATAAACGCGCTAAATGCAAAGAGCCTCGTTGAGCCAGAGGTAGGCCTAAGACGACATATAAGTGATGCACAATAATTAATTCGGACCTTATTTGCCAATTGGAGTTTAGAGTTAGAGAAATAAAAGCGATCTTTATTTATTATAAAATTTGAACAATACTTCATAATTGAAAAACGAAAAACTGAAATAAACTAAGGGAAAGGGGTAACAAATGGGAAAGTCATCCTAAATTCTGAAAATCTTGAAGATATTGGTTCCAAGAACTTGGCGCCAATTGACTTCTTGTACAGGGAGTGACTTCATTCTTGATCTTTAACACGTTGCGTGCCCATATGTTTTCTCTTTCATCAGTGAGCCCATAATATTCTTCCTCACTCACATCTCTGTCTTTGACCTCTTTTAGGATCCATGTGTAATACTCACGTGTGCATAAGGCCTGTCGTGCACCCATAGGAATGGTTAACACTAGCTCCCATCTTCGAAGTATGATGTGGACTTGGGGTTTATCTAATCCAAATTCATACTTAAACTACTCCATGTCAGACCGGAGTGGTATTACCTGAGTTCGCCCAAATTGGCGGAGTACTCGAAGAGAAGTGTATGGTTGTACGCCTTTTAAGCCAATGAGCTCAATGAAGTATCGGTCATTGCCTCTTACTAGTGCATGAGGGGTGGACAACCAATGGAGCTTCCATTGGATGCGGTAGCTCTCGAGCTCTGCCAAGAATTTCTGTCAGTCTACGAATCCTACAGGGGCAGTGAAAGCTATCATTCTTCTTGAATGATTATCAATCTTGTTGCCATAACCAAGAAAAATGTCTACCACATCAGACTGTAAGTAGAAGTGTTCAATAGCCCATAATTGCAGCAAAAGGTTGCATCCCTCGAAAAATATTCGACCATCGACGCATGCTGACAAACTCCTCATTATTTCCGCCAAAATCATAGGTACTAGGGTTTTCCTAGGTTTGCCCTCTCTTTGGGCTAAATCTCGAACCACATAACCCAAGCGTGTGTCAATCCTTCCCCTTATATTAGGAAAAACCAGGGACCCTAATAGGGCAATGGCAAAGGCATTTAGGCGATATGTTTCTCATTCCTCGACGGAGCATTCAAACTCATCAATAAAAGAGTAATAACTATCATCTCGGCCAAAGCGTGAATACAAAAAGTCGAAATGAATCCACCCAAGGTCTAGAGAAGGCAATGTTGGATTTGACTTCATTCCCAGACTTTTTAGAAACTCCCTCGATGATGGCTTATATGGTACTATCATTTCACACTCGTGGTATGGTATGTCAATGAAACCACTTATCTCCTCAATCGTTGGTGCCAAGTCGATATCCACGAATTTGAAGACCATCCTCACAGGGTCCCAAAATTCTAGCAAGGCCCTAATCAAGTGAGGGTTTGGTATGACAAAGATGAGGTAGGTAAGACCATCCAACAGCTGACGAATCTCTCTTTCGCGATCCCTCTTAATATCAATCCACCAGCTCCTTAGCTTGTAGTTTACATCTACGACCATTTGCGGGTTTGGGGAGTTGAAAATGTCCATGACTCTGCAAACAAAATAACAAACGATTTCTAAACTCCATTTTGGCAAATTTGGCTTAATTTAATTATTATTACCACATTGACACATAATTATGTAATTTTTCTAAAGGGTGTTGGGGCCTTTTAGACGATAAGGTGGCAACTAATCATGCGGATTGACACCAAGGGTCAAACCACCTAGGGCTTATGCAGCATGTATGACCTAAGTAAACTTTCTAAGAGTTGGTTTGACATGGACTTGAAAGGAATTCTATGCGAGAAGGCTCGTAGTTTCACGGTAGTAAAACTATTCGTTCCGTCCACGCATTTGCCGACCCTTTATAATTGGGTATTTGAAGAGAATTGGAGTAGTTGTGAGAGGTGCAAAGGCACAACATCACGATAACAAAAATAAAAAAAGGAAGAGGGTCCCAATTGGGGGAAGTATGAGCGGAATGTCAGTTTATCAAAGCGGATAACAATTAACACTTAGATGAAAAACAATAACACATAAACAGTTTACGAAAAGCGATAAATAAGCAAGTAAATAAATACATGCGTAAATAAAAGGAAATGAATAAACAAACATTGTGAATAATAAGGCAAATAAGGAAAAGGATATGAGATTAAACATGGAAATACCCAAATAAGGGAAAAAGGGAAAGGGCGAAACATGGAAGTAAACACAAAAGGAACAAAGGAAAGGAGTGGAACTTGGAAAATAGGCAATAAATAAGGAAACAAATGATAACTAAACATTGTAATCAACTAAACAAATAATGAAATAACCAGATAAAGTAAACCTCACATAAATCAAATGAAACACGTAATGGTTAGAACATAATATCCCCAGTAGAGTCGTCATTCTGTCGCGCCCCATTTTTCGCAAAACGGGTTTTGGTCCATGACCTAACAACTCTTTTGGGCTTTCGGTTGATTGTAGAGTCACCACCTAACGAATTAAGGCGCGTTACGGCACCTATCTAACCTAATTAAGTCTAGCTAAAGTCAACAAACTAGAGATCGGGTAAGGATTCAAGTTACCTTGATGGGAAGGTGTTAGGCATCCCTCGAGGTCCATAAATGTGGGTCCCGTCCGTATCTCATGCAATTTATGGAGGGTTACAAGTAACAAGTATGGTCACTTCATTTATTATTTATTTAACTAGCATGATGACTAGGTGATAACTATGATTAAACAATTAGGATTAATTAAATTATATACTTTATTAATTAAGCATGTAAGACTAGGTGATGTAATAAACGAAAAATAAATATTTACACAATCAATAAAAGAGGAGCGAGGAGACAGAAATTGCACAATCAAATAGAATAAATAATTTTTTTAATATTATTTAAGCTACCCCAAATAAATATAAAAATAAACAAATAAAGAGACAAAGGAAAGGGAGACTCTGAAGGACTTTAGGATCAGCACTCGACTTTTCTTTATTTCGGTCGGCTTCTCGTAGGGACAGACAAAACCAAGGTTTGTCATTTAGACCGAGTCGATGTCATCATCTCCATAGGACCTAAACTACCCCTAACCCCACCACCACATGCTTTTCATCTCTAAAAGGTGTCTAGCGTCCCCACGTAAGGTCCAAGAGGCATTGAACTGCTATTAGGATGAATTTAGACAAAATAAAATATAATAGGCCCACCTAGACACCAAGTCAAACAATTTGGACGAGCATTTAGCACGTAGAGTCTCATATTGGCCTCTATATTTTAATTTAAACATGTTAGCAAACACACATAAAGTGAAGGTCGTATACTAAGTGTGTGCACATATAAATCAGGCAGTAAGCAACACAACAATATAACAGTTAATTAATGAAAGGACATATAGTTATGACGTAAGGCAGATTTCAGTTGTAAACTGATTTATTTATTAATAAAGCATGGAGAAATTATTTATTAGTTGATTAAAATGGCAAGACATTTATTCATAATGCAGAAAATATTTTGGACAGGATTTTACTAGGACAACAAACTATAAGGTAGCAAATTATGCAGAAAAATAACATATTAATGCAATAGTGGAAATACTATTGTATAATATTTATTTTTTAAGTGGCAATCAGTTTAATAGATGCAGAAATTAATGAGTAGCTAATTCTAAGTGGCAAATTATGATGCCGAGGCTAATATTTTAAACAAAATTGAACTAGGGTAGCAAGTAGCAGATGCAATAAATTATTAGCTGATTTTATCCGAGCAGATTAGTTTAAATAGAAATATATGGGCAGAAAAGCGATAGCCGATTATCAATGTTTATTCTAAATGACCAGAAAAATAATTATGCCATTGAACAGTGGCAAAAATTCATAACATAGTGCTATTTAGTTTATTAACATGCTGAAATGGTTATTAGCAGATTAATTAGAATTTAATATTAAATGACAGACTTGAGTTACTGAACATATTATTTAGACCTCAATTTTATTAGTTAAATTCTATGGACATAATTTCTAAGTAAGGAACAAGATCCACAACCTATTGGCATGGCTTCTACACCCAAAAGATATATTGAGCGATATTTAATTCTTATAGGCATGGTATCTACGTGTAACAAAGTTTAAGCCTATATGCATAAATTTCTAAGCCCAAAACATACTGAAAATAATTTAGATCTTATAGGCATGCTTTCTAGCTTTATTTCATTCAATACAAATAGGTGATTTAAACCAAAGCTTTGTTTTAAAAATGGGTGATCAAGACAAGCAAAGCAAGGAGACATGTAAAAGTTTGATTTATTTAGTTAGATCTAAAGCGATGTTACAAAGACTTGTTGATTTATTTTAATATTAACACTAAAATATGCGGCCAGCACAACAAATGCTCATGATTTAGATAACATGATAATATTGACAAAATCTTTCTTTTTTATTCTAATTAGGTTTAGAAGCTTGTTGATTATTTAAGTAGCCATGTTCAAATAACTAGTTAATCAAAGCACATTCACATGTAAGTACGTAAATAAAATAAGAAAAACAGTTAGCACATATACCCCCTCCCCCTTAGAGGATCCCCCAAATTATTTCATATATATGTATAGTTTAGAGTCATAGAAATATTACAAAACCGAACAACAAAAGCGAATAGTAAATGACATAATACAACCCAAAATAAACTACTAAGCAGAAATAGTTTCTATCCGGTAACCCGCCCTAGACGACTCTTCATGTCTTGAATTTTATGTTCAACCCTGCTTTAAAAATATACCAAAGATAAAGACAAGATCATAGAACAATAATTACATAGATAGAAACACAACAAGTATTCATAACAAACACAGATTTCAAACAAGTCATAAAACATATAAAATCACGCACTGAGAAAGAAAGGATAAAGAGACTAGTTTGGTTGCTTCCTTCTGATTTAATTCAAACAATGCAACAATATTTAATAATCTGAAACAGCAAGTAAACTAATGGAAAGCAGCTAACCAACTAGGCGGAATATTTTATCAGCAATGAAGTATTTAGCAAGATTTCCAAACCACAACAACAACACAGCAAAAGCGCAAAGAATGATCCAAAGCTTAACTAGAGTTCTTATTATATTTTTTTTGAGAAGAGAGTGTCTAAATCTGAGAGTGTCCACCGTGAGTATGAGCGTGTCCAGATAATAGCACTAAGGGTCACTTTATATAGTAGGAAAGAAGCGCGGTTTAAAAGGAAAGGGAACTTAAAATATTTCATTATGTCCTTATACAAAGAAATGAATCAATCAATTAATAAACCCCATAAAATAATATGCAGGAATCACCCTTTTACTTACCCTTACAAATTATATTTTTACCAAAAATAAAATATGCCTAACTTTTAACTAAGGCAAGAAGTCATTTAAATTACACATAATCAGCAAACACAAATTAATATTCGGAGAATAGAAATAATACAGCTCAAATCAAGTCACGCAAATTTGTTAGCAATATTTTTACCATAATTAGATAAGAAGGAAGAATGCATGCCAAGATATATACATGGCAAGAGTTGATTATGGCATAAAGGATCAATCAAACCAACAAAAGAATCGGTCAACAATCACAGTAACCAAAAAAGAGGAATCAGTGAAATCTAATATTATGGCATCCAATATGGTGAGATCAACATATAAGATATGTATTTTGATTCCAAGTAAAATCTCAACAATCAAGGAAAGCCAGTGAATATGACTCTCAATCGATTAAGGCTTAAATTATGATTTTACCATACAAAAGATAATCAAGGGAGTTCGTAAACTAATAATTTTATTATATAAATGCATAAGATATGCAAACCATCGGTTCGAGTTTAGACTCAATGCAGCAAGTCATAAAACTTCACAATTTGAAGTCTAGCAGATCATAGTAGGAACAAAGAATATGAATTTGAAAAGATAATTGGCAAATCACAATAGAAAGTAATAATCACAGATTTAAATAGCAAATCGACAAATCTCAATGGAAGTAATGAATTGACTTCACTCCCACAAAATATAAGATAACAATATAAAAATATGAATGGATTAGTTTGTGTATCACCATTTTAAGATCATGCCTGAATATGATTTGCCATAGACTTAACAAAATAAAAATAAATATCACACCAAAAAATATACTAAACATGCTTGAATGTGATTTTGTCATATACTTAAGCAAGTAAAAATCACACCAAACTCAAACAAAAATGAAAGACGTTAGCCGAAAAGAGATGATAATTGAGAGAGAGGAGCGAACCTGGACGGATCTGTCAAAGATCCTTCTTAAATACATTTAAAATCCCAAAAGAAATGTCCGCCGGAGCTCGCTGCTGGTGGTCGTCGGCTGCTGCTGTTGCTGGTGACTCGCTGGTCGGAGCAGCTGGCTTTCTCTTCCTCGCTAGTTGGAGCTGCTGTTGGTGTTGCTGGCGGTCCTCGCCGGGAGTTCCGTGAGGCTGCTGCTGACACTGCTGGTCTCTAGTCGGAGTGCTGCCAGTTGCTGGAGTTGTGTCCCTCGCCAGGCACTGCTGTCCAGTTCGCCAGGCACTGCTGGCAGCCGCTGTCCAGTGCTGCTGGCAGCTGCTGGTTGCGTTGGTGGCTGCTGGAGTGTGCCTCACTGGGCGTTGTTGCTGGTTCTTGCGCTGGTCAGATCTGTCGCTGGTGGCCTCGCGGGGCTGCTAGTTAGTATGAGGAGAAAAAAGAAGCGGAGAAGAAAAAAGGAGGAGAGGGAGGTGGCGCCGGAGATGGCGATTCTCGCCGAAAGACGGAGAGGACGAAGGGGAATGGGAGAAGGGGAGGCGGTGGATTTTTAGAGAGGAAGGGGAGAATGAATAATAGGGTTTAGGAGTCTTTTAGTGTTGAAATAGGAAAGATGGAAACTTGATCTCATCCGTTGATTTAATAAGAGATGAGGGGCTAGGATTTGATCTTAGGTTTTGATTAAAAGATAGACGGTTGAGATTAAAAGATGAAAGTTTTAAAATCAGGTTGAATTGAATTTGAAGTGGCTAAAATTGAAATGAAAAGTGGCTATAATCGAAATAAAATTGGAATTGAATAGACTAGAATTGAAAGGAATTAGTATAAAATCGACTCAATTTTAAATGATTTTGAGGAAAACTAAAGAAATGTTATTTAACTAAATACTACACAACATTATAACTAAAATTACTTAAAAATTTTAAAACGTTTGAATTATTTCGAGTTTTACTATAATTTTAAAATATTTTAATAGCATTTACAATAATTTTTATAAAGTATGCATACTAAATATATAATTTTTAGACAAAATCGATTAAAATTTTAAACTCGACATATATTTGAATATACGTATTTAATCGAATAGCATTCCTAAAAAGGGTTAAAGGTCGGTCAAAATTGGGTGTCAACAGTCAATAAGGTACTGGTACCAAGGACAGAGAAGAGAACTGTAGTATTTGGTGCTGACCTATTTATCATGGAAAAGGTGGATGAACTCGAGGAAATCAATCTCTCTGCTATAATGCTTGAACATATGCACAGGGTGATGACTTGGAAAACAGCCAAATATTGCATCCCTTATGGCTACTTACTAAACTATGTGTTCAAACATTTTGAAGTGTCTTTGGGGAGAGGAGTACCTGGTACCACCAAGAAAATGTTTATTGTTGTTACCCTGGTAGAATGTGAATGTATTGAAGGGAAGGCCAAGGGTAGGTCTAGGGTAGAAGATCTCCTAGAGCAGCAGACTTCTCTCAAACGAGAACTGACTGATCTAACAGTGGTCCTCAATGACAAGGAGGTTGAGATTGCGCAACTTAAGTCTCAGTTGCCGAAAGTTGTCTCGAATGGACCGGGTACTAGTGGTGTGGATGAGCAAGTAATGCAGAAGTTGAAAGCTGAGAACGAACAACTGCTGAAGACAAATGCCTCACTCAGTGAGGAAGTCAAAGCTCTCAACAAGCAAGTCATTCAGGTTCATGAGGCTGCAAACGAGTGGATGTCCTTGCTAATGCGAACCCTTACTCCTCTTCCCCCTCCATCCTAAACGAGTCTTGTCTCCCTGGTTTCTTCATCCTTATGTCAAAACTCTAATGGCTATGTGTACTGTTTGGGGTGATTCTTGTGGTCAGCTTTAGTGATCTAATGCTATTTGTTATTATGCCATGTTCAGTATGTTTTTCTATTCTCTTTTATTCTTACTTGTGCATGCTCTGTGTGGACCATGGCCTTGAATTCTTAAATGCCTTGCATACAACTTGCATATGTTTACTGCTATTCCTTTTCAATGATGTCAAAGGGGGAATTGAAGGTGAATTGTGTTGTGAAATTAGAAGGGAACTGAACTAAGGGGGAAGAACAGTGACAGAGGGAATTAATGTATCTTTGAATGAATGCTTAACACTCATGTGAGGCTCTGCATGTAGATTGTTTGTCATCATCAAAAAGGGAGAAATTGATAAGTCTTAATACTCCCAGATGTTTTGATGATCTCCTCACAAGTGCAGGGACTCGGTCCTCTGCAGAGTATGTTCATCCAGGACCATATGCTATACAGCTGGAAATTGTCCGCATCAGAAGTTGGTGAGGTTGTCAGAGTACTGCACCAACCAGAAGGGACGAAGTTGTTTGTCCAATGGGTATTAACTCTTAATGTTTGATATATTCAAGACAACAAACAACAAATCATTTCATTCATTCAAGTGAAGGAGTCTAAGGTCGATATGCTTACGATTTAATATGAGAACTTCTGTATGAAGGAAGGTGAAACCATTCACGAGATGAATTCAAGGTTCACTTCCATAACCAACGAACTGAGATGTCTTGGCGAGCCTATTCCACCAAGCAAACAAGTTCGAAAAATTCTCAAAGTGCTTCCTAAGTCATAGGAGAGTAAAGTGAATGTTATAACTGAAGGAAAAGATCTGAAGGTGCTCACCATGGATGAACTGATTGGAAATCTTCAAACCTACGAGTTGAATAAACAACAGGGGTCAATCATGAAGGAGGGAAAGAAGGAGAAATCAGTGGCCTTGAAAACATCTTCAAACGAAGACTGAGGAGGATGATGAAATGGCATACATCACTAGAAGGTTCCAAAAGATTATCAAGAAGCACAGAGGCTTTCAAAAGAAGGGTTCGACCAGTAGAGAAGCAAATGCAAATGATCTATGTCATAAATGTAGCAAACCTGGTCATTTTATGAGGGATTGTCCAAGTCAGACCTCGAAGAAGGGACCAGGTCCTAGACTATGCCAAAAGAAAGGCTCATGATGATCAACTAGTGAACAAAGCTTTTGCTTTCTGGGGAAATGCATCCAGCGAATCCGAGGAAGAGGGAGACAGCTATGAAGATGTGTCGATAATGGCTGTGAAAGATGATGAAGTTGTGTTCAATTCTATTTTATCACTAATGGCACAATCTGACGATGAAGAGAATCAGGATGAGGTAACCCTTTTTTATCTCAAAAATTATCTAGAAACTTTTTCAATTAAAAGATTGAGAAAACTTGTTATTGTATTAATTGACTCAGTTGATGAACTAATGTCTGATAAGCTGATGATAAGTAAAAAATTGAGCTTATGCAAGGATGGGAATGCAGCTCTTAACTCTCAAATGTCTGAAATGAGTGTTAGGATAAGTTTTCTAGAGACTGATAGTTTGCATCCCATCGAGGAACCTGGTACCTCTGAGGGTGGGAAGCGAAAACTCAATAACTTTGAGATTGAGCTAGAAGAGAAGCTGAAGACCTTTGAGTCTAAGTTAGTTGCCTCCCTTGAAAGAAACTCTCAATTAGTGCAGGATTTATGTAAGATCAAAGAAGAGTTAAACCACTCCCTCAAATGGACTGATTCGTATAAGATACTCTCTAACTTAGCAAATCAGAAGTTCAACAGCAAAAAGGGGTTAGGTTGTAGACAAATAGAGCCTCCCTACAATCCCCACAATAAATATGTGTCTGTCTCTGACAATCTTTTGTGTACCCATTGTGGAAGAAATGGTGATGTGAGATATGTCGTGGTTTTACTCCCTTGAGCAAGGAGGTTTTCACGTAAAGTACGTGTGTCATCTTTACTTTCTGTACTTATTTTATATTCATTATAATTGTGTTGAGGACCTGGTCCTATCGTACTTAGTGGACGCAAACATTCCAATACATGAAACAAGAAATTGTTTCAATATTTGATTTTAGGGTGAGTCTCTTAGGATGACAACTCCATAGCAAAGCATCCACAAGTGTTGGGTACTTTCCGCTGGACAACTCTATATATAAAGTTAAATCGTTCACTTTGGGGTTGCAACTGTATGGTGCAGTACCAAATCGTTTGTGTTGATCTCATTGCATTCCCAAAATCTAAGGAAAACTAGAGACCAAGAGGTCGACTTTGATAGAATTTCCCTCAACTCACCAAACCATGCAACATTCAAATTTTTCAACCTATGATGACTTATTCGTGAATTTTTCAATTGGTGAGACTCTTTTGCAATTTTAAGCTGAGGAATCAAATCTCCATCATACTCGAGTGATACCAAATTTGGAGCATCAATCTCCCATAATCCATTACAATTGTCAATAGTCAAGAGCTTTAGGGATTGACTCCCACAAATTTTGAACCTTTCCAACCTTGTAGAAACGTTAACTAATGCCAAATTCTCAAGGAATTGAGATGTAGAAATAAGGTGTTGGAGAAATCCTTCAGATATCCACATATCTGCTAGCTGTAAAAATTTTAGATTTTGACATTCTACAATGTCCAATATAGGGGATTTTTTCCAACAACACCCAAAATAAAACAAGTGTTGTAGAGTTGGTGCTTGGATTTTAACACTCTGGTTCTCGTAGCAACTAATAGAGACTGACTTGATATTTTGAAGATTCTGCAGCTCAATATTTGTCAATGAATGACAATGCTCAATGATGAAATCATCAATCAAGGGACAACAATTGAGCATTGCTCGAAGCATGTTGTCGTCTAATTGAACTTGAGTTAGAGAAAGCTTTCTCAAAGAATGAGAGCTTGCAAGTTGAGTAGTAGTAACAGTAGATAATGAATGAACCATGAGATTACATCCTAAGAGAACCAATTGTCTTGAAGAATTTGTTGTCAAGAATGTGAAAATAGGGAAGGGGTATGAGGGTTCATAAACCTCACAAGTTAAATCTTTTATACCATTCTGAAGAGGAATGCGGAGCCACTTATCTATCTGAGGAAAAACAATACGACAATGAAACACAGGAATTGAAATAGAAAGTTGAAACTTTTCAATAGGGGTTTTTGTTTGGCAGTATCTCTCCATGACTTGATCCACTATTTTATCATCGCCTAGACCATAAGGAAAGGCGAATTCCAAGTTGGGATGAGCTAACCAAGCCTGTAGCCATGTTTTCGAGACAAGGCTCAACTTGGCTGCTTCTTGAAAACTAAGGTAAGACAATATTTTGTGAATGACGCACACAGACAATACGTTCATGCTAGTCATGACTGCAATCTGATACAGTGTCTATGGAATTCTATGGAATTTATATAAGGGAAAAAGGACAAATATACCTCCGAACTATCGTAAATGGTATGCAAATACCCTCCGTTATAATTTTGGGACTTTAATACCCCTGTCGTCCAAAAACTAGAGCATATATCTCCATTCGTATAAAGGATATATATGCTCTAGTTTTTGGACGGTAGGGGCACCAATGTCCCAAAAGTATGACGAAGGGTATCTGCATACCATTTACGATAGTTCGGAGGTATATTTATCCTTTTCCCATTTATAGAATGCAAATATTATAATCCTTTCCTAGCTCGAATTGGAAATAAAGAAAACTAAGCTGAATCCTTTCCTAGCTAGAATTGGTTAAGGTTCTTTTTTTTTGTTGTTGTTATTTTAGTTAATCGATTAAGGTCTTAGGTATTTTAATTGTAGAAGGAATCTACTTTTCCAAGAATTAGTTCTTAAACTATAAACCCTGACCTCATTCTGAAACCAACTAATATGTGGAAATCTCTTTTTTCCTGTAACAAAGTCTCGTCCCTTCAAAACAGTATGTGGTTTAAATCCAAGCTAGTGACTTATAACAGCTAAAATTATTGCAGCGACTACAAAGTAAAATTACGTGCAAGGCACAACTTTTGATGTGATAATTTTTTTGATCCAAGCCAGTTATCAGTTTCAAAACAGTATGTTATTTTTATGTCTTTATGTATAATGTAGCTTCTTTATCGTGCACTGTGAATTGCTATCAAACTAGATGCAGAACTCGAGCTTGCTCTTAAATTTCCATAATATTCATTCAGATTATGTCAACAACTGTGAATTCTAGACAATGGAAAAGGGAAAGAATTGGTTTTTTTGAATGTATGTGGAGTATTTAACTTCAGTTCTTCGATGCACCGAAATATTAGGATCCTAAAATCGACAACCAAACCAAAAAATCAAAATTGAAGAAAGCAAGTACTGAAAAATCTTTGGTGAATACTAGATTTTCTCACCAATCAATAGAGTTTAAATTGCTTATAGAAGCCACAGCTAGCTCTAATCCATTTTCAAGTATAGAAGAGCAAAAATAAACTTTCTTCATACAATTTTCTATCAAGAAGCCTAGTTTCAACAACATAACTAGTGAAATCCTATAGGTGGGGTCTGGGAGTGTAGAGTGTACGCAGACTTTATCCTACCTCATGGAGGTAGGGTAGATGTTTCCGAAAGGCTCAGACAACACATATCAATGAAGATTTATGAGAGAACATAAGTAATGAAGATATCGCCAATAATAGATGTCAAGAAGCCTGGTTCAAGAGTCTGAAATCAGCATAATCTACTAAAAGGTCCGGGCAAAATCACTTACAGATAAAAGTAAATAAGAACTAGCCATAAACAAAGTATATATAATGCTTTATATCATAAGTTTTCTTTTCTTCTTCTCCGCATTCATCCTTCCCATCAGCATACATACAGTAAATCTTATCATTCATTTGAGTTAACTCTGGTTGCTGAACTGGTTCTGTGACTCATCAATTCCACCCAAAATTTCATTGCACTTTTGGAAAAGGTCAGCCAGTTGAAGTGACAAATCTGAAGTGCTAATGGCACTGAGATTTTGTTGATAATGACTCTTCCATCCCTCATCCATGGAATATTTTGCATTAATGGCCACAACAGTCTCATCCAGACAGTCAACTTTGTGCTTATACTGAATGCTAGAAGAAACGGGACTTGAAGCACACAAGATTTCAGAAAGGACCACTGAACTGTTTTCAGAATCAATATTGACTTTTACATCAACCTCTGGATAGTCACAAACAATGGACTTAGTATCTGTGTTACTTTTGAGAAATGCCTTTTCTTCTACATCAGCCCTGCATTTTGAATTTTCCTTGGGTAATGGCTTCATCTCAGTATCGAACTGCAAAGGCAACTCTTGGAATGACATATGATGTGGTTCACTTTTAAACGATTGAATGTCATCAAAACATTCTCCCATTAACTTTTCTGAACCATCAAAGTCTATTAAGTGGTAGTTCACGTCAGAGTTGAACAAGCTTCTACTTTGGACTGCATAGTCATATGCAGCCTGAGCATTACACTTGTTCAGAAATACAATCTGACATGTTGCTGAACCCCACGAAATACGGAGTGCTGATTCATCAAATGGCCCAAAATATCCAAACTTGGCTTTTAATTCTGAAGCAGTTGGAAGCATAGTTTGAGGAGAGAACTTTATTACCAGCATAGTTGGTTCAGCTTTCCATTCAGGCTCCTCAGTGAACTTCTTTTCAGACTCCACTGACAATGTTGATTGGATGTCAACGTCATCCCCTTGGAGTGTCCAAAGTGTTTGGTCACCATATTTCTTTGTCATATGCAAGGACTTGAAGCCCCTCAACTCTTCTTCGTCTTGGCAATTGAAGAGCGTCTGCTTTTTGTTAGTCTTCTCATGTTCATCTGGAAAATAACTCTCTTCGTAAAAAGTTGATGGGGATTGCTTCAAATGCTTAATTGCATCAGTAACATTTCCTAGTTCTGCTCCATAGTCATTAAGCTCGTTATGTTTCTCAGTTTCTTCACCTGATTTTGTTACTAGATGGTCAAAGAAGGCATCCATTCGGAACTTGCCTTCACGACCCTGGTCATCTGGTGGAGACTCTTCCCTCCTCTTCCTTTTAGTTTCTCTTTTACATGACTTCTTGGAGGAATCCCCTTGATATTCAAACGATTTGGCCCCATCTTTCGATACAGATGCATCAAAAGGAAAGGAACAACAAAAAAATAAATCAGTGTGTTCTCTATTTAAATATGGAATACTAGTGTTTATCTAGGATAATAAATAGGCAATAGAATGCACGATAAATCTGTAGAAACAAACATTTGTCCAATTGAGTGAGCACTTAGGAGGAGACAACCAAAACAAACTGACCATGAGAATGAAATTTTGGATGATGCACTGATGGAAAAGCTGAAAGCACAAACAGGTATGGTGTATGCACACTATTTTACCTTGTGAAGTATTGTATTCAAGACACCTAAGGGCTAGGAAAGACGTGTCAATCGACAATTAGATTATTTTCATAACAGAATGGCAGCAACATTTGTTGGTTTTTGGCCAGATGTTGGTCTTACTTTCCAATGACCGACAGAACAAGCACATCAAAGTTTATAGCTCGCCATTATACGTAGGTCGACTCCTTTTAACATCCACTTTATGCTTCAGAAAAGTTCTATTTGTAAGGACAGTAAAATTCAATGTGCCGTTATACATAGGTCTCCTTCTTTTAACATCCACTTTATGCTTCAGAAAAATTCTGTTTGTAAGGACAATAAAATGCAACGCCCACCCAAGCTTGATTACATCTATACAACTACATACTCTAGATGTAGCCTGTAGGTGACCTATTTAGTCATCTGAATCTTCTCAGGTGATGCAATTAAAAAGAGGATTTGTTCCTGGCATAAACAAAAAAAACACACTACTACAATGGTCTAGAAAACAAATCATACAGTATGAAATATTACCGGTACATTGATTTCCGTCTTTCGAAAATTCTACAGGATCCTCTGAGCTTGAGGCTTTCACTCCAAATGTCTGAACATAGGTGTCAACACCTTTTTCAAATTCATCAAATGCCTGATCATAAGTGTCATCATTCTCTTCAAAAACCGCTTTTCTGTAAGTAGTAACCTTTGCAATGTTAATTATCCCATAAACACTATTTGGCAAAGATCTTGGAGACATGGCCAACTTCTTTACAAATGAAAACATCCCATGTGGATGAAAACCATCTCTAGATTTTTTAATCAGCTTTGATGAATAAATGGTCCCAGGTGCATACCCGCTCACATCAACTTTATAAAGTCCTTCAATTCTTGTAGGCTGAAAATTACCCAGGCAGGAACAAGTCAAGCCAAGTACTGCTCTCTTTTTCAGCTCATCAATAGCTTCTTCAACAGCCACAAAGAAAGTTTGAATTTTTGACTTGTTTGACTTCTCCTCAAAATGAGGTTCAAAAGGGATAATTTGATTATGATCAAGCCATGCATAACTATAATCACCATAAAAGGCAACGAGAACTGAACCATCTCTCTTGGCATCGCATACTGGAGAAGGTATTAGACTCTCGTCGTATATTTGTCCTGGCCACCAGGGATGAGACATTACCTTTCCCCAAACAAGGTCTCCAACTCCAAATATATTATTTGATTCTTCTTCTTTTAAGGAAGTTAACCTAAACTTAACCAGACTGTACATATCCATAGAGCCAGGTCCTGTTCCTTTTGACTTGTCACTTTCCATTTTCAGTGAACTACAGAGAAACAAAGAATTAGAACTTCCTAATATGATAACTTACCATCCTTACTTAAATAACACATATGGAGTGGTTTAGAGAACAAGAAAATTGAAACCCTTTAAACAAGTGACAGAATCCCCCAAAAAAACATTAGGAGTGGTTTCTTACAGAAATGCATGATCACAAAATTATGAAAAACAAACCTTACTTGCATTCAAGTCTAAACGAAGAATATATGCTCAAATAAACAAGAAATACACAACACCCTCACACACATACACACATTTTGTAACTTCACCAAAATGCAAGACTAAGATATCCACACAAGAAAGCTACAGAATCACATTACAGAACTATGTAAACCAAACCACAAGGCCCAATTTAGCACTTCCACTGTAAAAAAAATTCTGACAATAGAACAGCAAAAAACATCACATTTACAACCAAGAAAACCCTTAATCCCAATTCTAGAGCACTTCCAGTATACTGTAGTTTTTCTTCCTCAGACATCAACGATAAGAAAAAAAAATAAGAGTAAAATGCTAAATAACAGAAAAAGAAGAGCTTTTTTAAACAGTGTCTATTAGCCATTTGCAGAACACCAAGACGATGAAAAATCAAAGCAAGAGGTGGGCCAAAAACAGAAGAAAAAGACCCCCAACAAGCTTAGATAGCTTAATAGAAGCAAAATTTGGCAACCATACAAGCAACCATCAAAATTATTTCTCAAATAATTCATGTTATAGTGTAAGCAAGATGGTAAACCACCACCACCACCACCCCACCAAAAAAAAAATTAGAAAGGCTCACACACCTTTGAATCTGCAAGCATTCAACACTCTTCTTGTTTCTCATTGTCAAACAATGGCTAATTTTTCATACAGATGCATGTACATTTATGTGTATATATGAAAAGGGGGGGAGAGAGAGAGAGAGAGGGGATATGAATGGGTGAATCGAATATGGCACGACTAGCAATGTTATTTGCTTGCAGTGTGCTCAGTTATACGTACTACTATTGCATTCCCAGTCTTAACTTCCTGCTACTACTCACAGTCACCGTGGCACCATCTCATTCATTCTCGAATTTCTAACCTTTATTACTTTGCTTTTTCACTAAAGTTTGTACAAGACATTTCAACAATTTTAGTGAGCTTTTGGATATAAAAATTGAAAAATTTGAAGGAAAAAAAATACTTGAAAAAAGCATTTTAAAATTAGAGTTATGTTTCAACATAAATTCTGGTTAATATATATATATATATGTTTCAACATAAATTCCAAAATAATACTCGAGAATAAGTGAGAAATATCAATGGCTAAACGGGCACTTATAAAAAAAGTTCAAAGTAATATCATCATAATAAGGATGATTTTTACAACATCACGACATTTTTCATTTGTTGTGACACATAACATATCAATCTGAAAAAGGTGTTGAGTTAATATGGTAGGATATTTCATAAGATAGATGTGCTCATCCGAACATGTAAATATATGTGATTGCAAATAATAAGTGATTGTGTAAACAATCAGATTATCGATCCCACATGGACTTGGTTGTTGACAAGCTACTTATTTAACTATTATTGTTATGAGAACAAGTGTTATTTAGTTCAAAGATAGAGTTATTTGTTTGTTTAATCTACTAACTATAACTGAAGTAACATAAGTAAATGAGAATGAAATCATAGAAGTTGTTCACAAAGTTATTAAAGCCTAGGGCTATGTTGCTTTCGTAATGTCATCATATTTGTTTATCATTGTTAAATTGATTTAAGATATCTACTAACTTGTTGAGTCACAGAGTTGATAATATGGTCATGATCTCTTGAGCGTCTAAGCTCCTACCCAGATTAGCCTTCTAATTACATCATTGAGTGGGTATAGTTAAATCAATTTGAATGCATTTATGAATTTAAGTCAAGTAGGCTAAACTAGGTATGTCTTCATCATAGCCATCAATTCGTCCGCAGACGAACCCTAGTCCCCTTATCTCATGTGTATTCCTAACTTTAATCTCCCAAGTTTCACTAGGAATTATCGATTTATCTTATGAATCGCAAAACCACAAAATAATAAACATAAAATTAAGAAAACAAGGCAGGGATGGTAGAATACGCAATAACAAACAATTCATAAATTAGGATGTTCATACTATGGCTATAACTCTATATAGATAGATTATCCATTCGTAATCTTATTACAAAAGCTAGAATTCATAAACAAGTAAAAAAATAGCTATGCAAAGGATGAAGAAGTAACCCTTGTAATAGTTCGCTTTCAATCTTGTTATGTGCTCCTAATACGTTCGCTCTCTGCTAAAAAAAACTACTAAGTATGGATATTTATACTAGTTAAAAACACCTAGGAGGGCCCACAAGTTGGGATAGAAAAGGAAAAAATTGTCCAAGGCTAATCTACCTCGTAGCACGAGGCAATGGGCTTCGTTGTAACGCCCCACTTCTTGAGAAACTACTTTTATTTGTGAAATGACCATTTTTCCCTTCCCCTTAGCATTTCATGTTTTGTTTGCGTTGCGAAAATGGTTAGTGTGGTCCCTGATGCGATCGGGTGAGATTTTGGTGATTTTTAGCCTTTTTGAGTTGAATTATATTGATATAGTTGACTTTGGTCAACATTTTGAGATCCGATCATCGGATGGTGATTCTGTTAGTTCCCTTACGTTAGAAACGTCGAGTTTGGTATAGTAAGGTGGTTGGTTAGAGTTCCGAGGCCTTAGGTTTAGATTTGGGTGTTTGAGCGAGAAGTTGAACTTTAGGCCAAAGAGAGGTCTGGAAGGGTATTTCTATCATAACTATATTTTTTCGGAAATCCAACAATTTTATTGAGTTCGAAATATCAAATTAGTGGGATAGCATATTTGGTTTATTTTTATCGGATCCTGAATGAATCTCGATGATCTGTTCAGAGACTTTAATAAGATAGAAATTTATTTTTTTTCTAGTGCTGGTGCAGTTGACCGCGGTCAATGTGTGGTCAACAATCAAAGGTGATCAACAGAAAGTCAACAACTCTTTTCGTTGGCTAAAACAATCTCATTTCTTCCCGTTTCACTTTCTGTTATCATTCTTTTCATATTGGGAGCTTGGGAGGGAGCCTTTGAAAGCATTTTCTTGAGAAAAAACTTGTGCATATAAGTCCATTATCGATTTTATATTGTTTTCTTCTAATTTCTTCTTCCAAAACACTTAAAAATGAAGATTACAAATGTGGTTTTGTTTTTTGTTTTTTTCAAATTAAAAAATGAATAAATTTCTTGATTTGGAACTTGTTTTTTACTCGATTTTAATGGATTTTTCAACCACAAATTCCTTGTTACTAATAGAACATAATTTTTAAATAAAATCTGATTTTACCCTTCCCATTTTTGAAGAGATTTTTGGACTATTTTACCCTCGGTTCCTAACCTTAGCAATATGGATATCGTTGGACTCCTTTTGATGAACTCTTTCCATTCTTGATAGTTGGGGATCATTTGATTTAGGGAGTGCTCGGTAGAGTTGTCCGGGTGAAGTTTTGGCCTTCGAGATAGATTTGGTTATCCCTCTTTTAGACTGAGATGAATAATTAATCCTTCTTAGGAAGTCAAGTGTGAAATGAGTTGTGGTATGAGTTTAGAGGTGGATAAGTGTTGACTTTCTTGTTTAGCATGTATGGTGTCTATTTGTGATGTTTAGCTTGCATGGAGGCTCATGTGACACCCTTAATTATTGTTGAACATATGTGATAATTGAGAATTTGCCTAAGTGAGGGGTTAAGTAGCCTATTTGTTATATTTGACATTGAGATGCCCGAATTAGGGGCATGAGTTGATATTTGTTCATCTTAAAATGAAAGAAAAGTTTTTTAAATGGTAAAAACTTATTTCAAATGGATTCTTCTACTATCCCTATCATTTAAGGGTGTGTTTCATGACTTATCGAGTTTGGAAACTTTATGATATTCAAAATTCTTGATGAGTTAATTATGCCTTTGCGTTGTATGTATTTGTGATGCATTCATCCTCATTCAACATATCATTGTTCATGAAAATATGAGAAAGTGGAGAAATACTATTTTTTAGAAGAAAAATGAGATACCTTACATTTATCCTTGACCACGAGCTAGGTGACAAGTTGATGAGATATTGAGATTTTGAGATTGGTATATGGACTACGAGTCCCCCATGGGTCCTTGTCTAGAAGCTAAAGCTCGAAAAAGTGTATACGATAGGTTGTGCGACAACATTGATTCCACCATATCATTTCAGCATCTCATTGCATTGCATTGACCAGTTTTGGTGTGTTGTGTAACTTGTTTATCTGAAAATTCGAGTATTATTTATATCCTTATGTGTTTATTTTATTCGCATCGTTATTATATAAATTGGTGTCACCGATATCAGAATTGGACTTTTGTGTATACATGTGGAAGCGTTTATAGTTTACTTCTTAAGTCTATTTAGTTATTTATACTCAGTGGGTCTAACCTACTGAGTACCTGTGGATTGTACTCACCCCTACTTCTATTATCTTTTTTATGCAGATCCTAGTCAAGGTGATTTTCGTAGTGGCTGATTGGATCTAACGATTTCTTCTCATTCGGAGTTGCGTGAGATCCTTTTTTCCGGATCGCCATTGGTCTCCATCTATCTTTTAAAGTCTTTAATTTACTTTTGAAGACTTGAGATGTATTCCACATTCTAGAAATGTATTAGATGTTCTTTATGCTTATGATACTAGGTTTTGGAAATTTTCTTGTTGTGTTTCATTTCTTTCTGTTGTGGTCTGACTTTCCTTTGGAAGTCTCATATGTGTTATTTCTTTTGGCTTACACACCAATTTGGATTATCAGGGTGTATGCCATCATGACCTCATTTTTGGGTCGTGATATTCGTCTTGCCTCTAGCTCTATAAGGCCTTTTGTTTCGCCTTGCCCCTTTGGTAGGCAAGCTGTAAAAAAAGTTTGTATAAGACATTTCAACAATTTTAGTAAGTTTTGGATATATAATTAGAGTTACGTTTGAACATGAATATAAATTGAAGTTAGTTTTTGATTTTTTTTTTGAGTGATTTAGAGTAAAATTTGTGAAAATAACTTTTTGACATTTTTCAAATTTCAAAACTTGTAACAATTTTATTTTAAGATGTTTACTAGATTAATATTCGGGATAAAGTGAACAATATTGATGGGTAAAAGGACACTTACAAAAAGAGTTCAAGCAATATGAATAATAATATGGATGATTTACACCGTCATGTCATTTTCATTTGTCATAATTGTTGACACCCAATTTTGACCCTTTCCGATAAGAATTAACTTTCAAGCTTCTTTTTAGTTTTGAAGCAATCTTAGTCATTTTTATAATTTTAAAACAATATATATATATATATATATATATATATATATATATATATATATATATTTATATAGTTTTGTATATGATTATTACATTTTACGAACATTAAAAAGAAAATCATTTAAAAAAGAGTTTACTTTTTAAGTGCTTTGTTAATTAGCTCATTTGATATTAGTTTATATATTCGAATTAATTATTTCATAAGTAAGTTAATTATTTTTAATTCGTTAAAGATTAAGATGCTCGTAAATTAATTATATTAATTCATCTTATTTAATTATTAGTCGAACTTATCCTAATTAACTAAGTTTGACTACCTTTTAAATCTCTAATTGGCTATAATTTAAATTCATATGGTTAAAGCTTAAATTCAAATTCTAATCAATTAAATTTTATCCTTAACCCATCTAAGTTTTGGGTCTTATTCCTTTTCAGCAGCCCATTTTCTCAATTTCCAATTCAACAAATACCCAACCCATTTTATTTTATTTCCAGCAATACACCAGACAACCCCTATGCGTTCTTCTTCCAGAAAACCCAAAAATTCCAGAGACAAAGCGAGCAGAACTAGTCTAGCAATCGCGACCCGAGTCCGGCAACTCCAGCGCGTCGCTCTCTCCTCTCTCCATTATCCTCTCCGTACGAAGAATCTTCCAGATGTCTCAATCTCGTGTGCTTGCTCGTCTTTGTTCTCAATCAAGCAGCCTCCATTCCAAATCCGTTGGAGATTTGTACCAATTCGAGCTGGCACCTTATCCAAAAGGAATTCGAATTTTGAATTCCCTAAAAAGTGGTTCCTATTTCCCCCCCCCCCAAATCCGAACCCTAGATTTCCCCAATAAAATCCCCTTCTCCTTCATTTGTTAAGGGGGGAGGGGGGGAAAAAAAGGTTGGAAGTTTTGGAGTCGGTAAAAAGGAAAGGATACATTGAAAAACATAAGTTTCCTTGGGGTAAAAATAGACCCAAAAGTCCATAAATATCACACAGAGTGTTTTAGGTTCTGCTTTCTTTTTCCGAACAGGACATTTTTACTGTTCATTGGAATCCTCGGAGTCACGTCTCAGTGGTGAAAGCTTGTCATCTTTAGCTCGGTTGTTCTGGTTCGCTGCTCCGAAAAAGGTAACAACTCCTCTTCTCTCATTTCATTTTTATTTCAGTTAATTTGTTCTCTGTTTGGTGAAGTAATTGCATATCTATATTTGTTTCTTTCCGTTTGAACTCTCTTAGTGCTATAATGCATGAATTAGGATGATGTAGTAGCTAGTTTTATGGTGCAATGTCCTCATTTCTCACTGTCTGTTGTTGCTTTGGTTTGAAAATAAGAAAACAGTAGAAACTTCATGTATTTTGCTTCACACCCTTACCCCTCAACTAAAGAAAAGTGTTCTTGTGTGTTTATTTTGAGTAGAATTTTAACAAGATTAACTAATTTTTTGAAATCGTGATTGTTTATTTTGTTAAAATTTCCCTTAGAATTGTATCTAAGTGTTAAGGTATGTCTTTCTTTTTTTCAGAATGTGAAATTGTTGTTTAAAATAGTAATATGGGTTTGTGTATAATGAGACAGCCTTAACCTCTATGTTTTAATTTGTTACTATCGAAATGTCCTGAAAGCTTTCATTTAAATTCATTGTTCGAAAATCTGATGCTATTTTGAGGATTATGTCATCAGTGATCTAGTTAATCCAAGCATGGCTTTAGGTTCTTATTTTAATATCTTATCCAATTAGGCATATTTGTGAGTGCTGAGTAGACTTAAAAGATTATGGCCTTGATGATTCTTATTGTGAAGGTTCCTTGTTAATACTAGTTTGAATTCACGCAGTAGATATATCTATCCTCTGTTTTCGATCAACTTGAGTGGTATATATCTCTTTGGATTTAAACTCATGACGGGATGCTTGTAACTCTACCATTTTAATGTAACGATTTAACTAAGATTACTCTTATTTTCCAAAAAAAATAGCCCTCCCCATCTTTGTCCAAAGTCTAAAAATATCCTTCTGATTTTTAACTTGTTGTTTAACTTAGTTATTTACTTGAATGTTAATATTCAACAGTGATATGAACATTGTTTTGTATTATGCCATTGTTTAACATATTTGCTTATGTTGCCTAGTTTAGTTATTTAAATGTAGTTATTTTCTTCTTTTGCCTATAATGAGTTAATTGGCTATTGTCTTCAATTTTGATCCTTTGATATGACAAACCGGCAACCTTAAGTTTCCATAGATAAATCTAGTTTCGTATTGTATGAGGTGATGTTAGCTCTTTAATGTATCTTTGGATTGCATCAATTATTGCTTATAAATTTTAGTCATATATACATATGTGTGGGCATGTGCTTTGGAAGTTCCATGTGGCTTGATTTTCATTACCTTAGTATAAGTTTTATTACCTCCTATTTTGTGTTGAATTTAGTGACCTTTTGGTCTTAATTTGGTCTAACAGTGACTTTAGTAATATTTTCATCTCAAAAAATATTTAAGCCACTTTCATCTTAATTTTAAGTTACGTCGTAATTGTTCTCTTAATCCGTACACTAATTTTTATACTCGTTTTTTGTTGCATATGAAACTCCATCCGAGTTCACTTTGGACTCCACTTTTGCATATCCTTGAGTCGTTTCGAGTCATCCTCATATATTCGGTGAAAAAGAAGCTGAAACAGGCCCCGGAAGTCCAAAAAGCAGGTTGTATACACGTTATATACAAAGGAATATGCAAAATATATGCAGAATATACAATGATATACAGGTCGAATGCGGAAATACTAGGCATAAATTCAAAATACAGTTGTTGGAAGTTGAAGCGAGTTGTATACATTTGATATACATCCCCAAATGCCGAAAACAGGCCTGATATACGAGTTGTATGCACTGATATACAACTTGTGTATACAAAAACGGAAATTGGTTTAAAGTTAAAAAATCAGCATCTTTGGCCCAATGTTTTTGGGAAGTAATAGGTCTAAATTTGAATATTTTCTTTCCCTCTCTTACTTATTTTATTGTATTTGACTAACACTTAATTATCTTACGATTTAATTTAATTAAATTCCCCAGGACAGTCATTTCATTTTATTTTTTCAAATTAAAGTATATGTATTTTAATACTTAGTTCTTATTTTAATATTAGTCTTGTCATTTAAATTATTCCCTTCTAGAAAAATTCTCCTTTAATTCATCTCCCCTAAAGATAATTAAAATGACACTAATAAAAAATAATAATGATAAAAAATAATAATAATAATAGTAATAAATAAATAAGTTAAAATAAATGAGTTCTTTTACTTAGTTACAATTTAAAAAATTAGTTAAAATAAATGAGTTCTTTTACTTAGTTAAAATTTCAAAATTAGTCAAAGTCGTTATGAGTTCTTTTACTTAGTTAAAATTTCAAAATTAGTCAAAGTCGTTATGAGTTCTTTACTTCGTTAAAATTTTAAAATTGGTCAAAGTTATTTTTAAGTCAAATCGCCGGTCAATCGCAAGTTAGCGAACATTTCGAGGGCCTAACACCTTCTCGGAATGTACATTGAACTTCGAACCCTTTCATTTTCAATTGATTTTAATATGTTTGGGTCTTTTGAAAATCTTAAGTTTTTTCTTAATTTTTGCTAAAAAATTAAGTGACGACTCTATTTTTTTGAAAATTCGATTTCTCTTAAACCATAAGTTTGATCGATTTTTCAAAAACTAAGTCATTTTCCTTTTATATTCTTTTTCGAGTTAAACAGAAATGACGACTCTGCTGGGGACTTAATTAAGTTCTAACTATAAGATTTGACTATTTGATTAATTGTTGAATTGCTTATTTGTGCTTAATATGTTTAAACTGTTATAACTGTCATTGCATTTCATGGCATTTCCTATTGTATGTACAGTATATTAAAGGACGGTTTTGCGGAACAGCAACTGGACTTTTTTATACTCAACCCTTTTTCGAAATGATCGACAATTTATTGGTTCGTCATGTGTTCAATGATTGTCGTGAATTTCAGCCTAATTTGTCCACTTGGGTTCCCGGTCTTTCAAAAGTCACTCTTAGTCAACTAGCATATAGCGAAACCAAATCTCAACTTTTAGCGCATTTTGAACTAAGTTGACCCAACACCCAAGGCGTGTTGGGCCCATTAGAAGCCCATATTGTGTCGATTTGACCCATTGGTCAATAAAAGACATTCATGTTTATGTGTTTGAAGGACGTAAACGTCATTTTGCAAAACATTGTCTCTTGGGGTTGAGAGTTTAATAGTTTGTTCGAGTCGAAAAAGCGTCAAGTTACCATTTCATCCAAAAGCGTGGACATTCAGAGATGACAAGGAATCAAAAGGAAGAACCGTCCATGGAAGCATAGTTTAGGATTGTACCCCTGCGTGAGATTGGTCATTTGTATCCATTTTCCCTATTATGTATTCCTTTTCACTTTTGTTCGTAAAATTTGTATAAATTCGGGTTTCGAGGCAATGCAATGTTTCAAACGATGTTATACATCCTTCAAATCTCTAGGCCTACCCTTGGCACAAAAGGGTAACATATCTATTTAGAACGCGCAATAATTATCTATGTGTTATAAATGCTTGTATGATTATGTTTATTTATTTGGAGATATTCTAGCTCATTCCTCTTCGAATTATCTTCTAGAACCCTTTAAGCACAACTATCAAGTCACTATCAAAAGTGCGTCCAAATACTCTTTGAGTCTTTAGTTTCACAACAAAATTCGAACTCCATTTTTCAAATCTCACTTTCTCATCAAAAAAATATAAAAGTTAACCATTTATCTCAAATCGAAGGAGATTTAAGCTGGTCAAACTACGTAGGACCTGAATTCTCCCTCCTGAGATATATAGGCAGCCTTTCAAGGTTCGGTACCCATTTTGAGAAATTTTATCTTCTTTCAACTCTTACAAAGAAATTATAGTTTCATATCAATCGAAAATCAGAAGTATGTTAATGAAAAACACAATCGACCTTATCTCGACTCGAGTCAACTTTTCTTATTCACTAAGATCAAAATCAAATAGACAAATTCCTATCTATTTAGTCATTTCTCTAAATACGTGGGCTAATTTATCTTCAAGTGGAGCAACTCCTTATCTGTTTGTGGTCATATGTGTGATATTTTATATTATTTATCATCTACATAGACTAACACGTTTATCTTTTGAGTTATTTTTCTTTGTCAGGTACTTAGAACTGGTCTGTGTTGATAAGCTGGCTGGTCATTCTTATTTCACAAGATCTAAGGCCCCCAAAGATTCCTTCCCCGATAAAAATTTGCAAAAAGGAAAGGCAGTAATAGGTGATAACAATGAAGAGATTGACCTGACTGATGTTGTTATGGCTCAACCCACTGTCGCTGATCAAAATGAATTAGTTATGCAATTGATACAACAGATCGCCGAAATGAGGGTTGAAATACAAAGAAGACAAGATCTACCGAATCCAATATTTTTGGTTAACCCTCCAGGAAATGGAAGACATCCACTCCACTTTCCTTCTCCAAGCGTGGAACAGGTTCAGAACCTACCCTCTAACCCCGCTCAAAATCCCTCAATCATCGACCTAACCGCCCCAAATCCCCATCAGACCTCCGTCTCTTACCAAGCGTCACCTCCTCCTAAAAGTACCAACCCCCAAACCTTCCCTCCTCATCAAAATGCCAACCCGCAAGCTTGTCCTGCACATCAAAATCAAAATATTAACAATCCACAAACCTTCCCCCATAACCAAAATCAGCATACCAACCCCCAGACTTTCCCCCAAAATTACCAAGCCACTCAAAATACCCAGAATCCCTCAATTGCTCCACCATTGCCTCAAAAGACTACTTTTCAAATTCCAATTCCAAATGAACCCTATGTCAACTGTTTCGAGCTTGATCACTATGAGGAACATGAAAGAGAGTGGAGGACAAAGGAAGAGGCAGCCAAACTAAATATATGAAAGAAGAGATTAGGAAAGCTATGAAAGAGTTGCACTGTATTTCTGAAGTCGATGGATTGAGTTATGAGGATCTGTGCATCCATCCGAATCTAGACCTCCCGGAAGGGTTTAAAGTGCCAAAATTTGACACTTTTGGAGGAACATGGAATCCATTGGCGCACCTGAGAGCCTACTGTGACCAACTCGTAGGAGTTGGCAGGAATGAAGCCTTGTTAATGCGGCTTTTTACCCGAAGTTTAAGTGGAGAAGTGTTGGAATGGTTTACCTCTCATAAGATAAGGCAATGGTCTAGCTGGAATGCACTAGCTAAGGATTTTCTCGAACGGTACGCCTACAATGTGGAGATCGTTCCCAATCGTTATTCGTTGGAAAAAATTAAGCAGAAATCCACTGAAAGCTATCGTGAATATGCGTATAGGTGGAGGAAAGAGGTTGCCCGGGTTCGACCCTCTATGTCTGAGAAAGAGATAGTTGAAGTGTTCATACGCATTCAAGAGCCAGAGTATTATGGCAGGATAATGTTGCTCATTGGAGCAAAATTTGTGGAGATAGTTAAGGTAGGTGAGGCTATCGAAGATGGGATTAAAACCGGAAAGATTTCTCGCATTGCCGCCCTAATCGAATATTTAGGATTGTTGAAAAAGAAGAGAGATGATGTGTCTTCTATTTCATGCGCACCTGATGGAAAGGGGCACTTTAGAAAATCTTCACCTTACAAAGGTTATCCTCGAGCTCCACAAAATTCATATTCAGCTTGTTATACCCAATCAGGTTATCAAACTACACCACCGAGTTACCAAGCGAGTTACCAAATTCCATCTCTTATTTACCAGACTCCATCTCCACATTACTAAAATACCCATCCATATTATCAAGCTCTATCAGTTAATTGTTCAAACATCCAAGCAAGTTATCAAATTCCACCCCGTACTACCAAAATACCCCTCCTAGCTACCGAGCTCCATAATACCCAAATTTCCAAATGCAAGCACTAACTCACCAAAATCCTTCAAACTACCGTCAAATACCTTCACATCCAAGAAATAACTACAATCCTCCTCACCCACGTGTTGAGAAAAAACCTTCTAGAGTCTTTACTCATTTGGTTGAGAGACGGACACAACTTTTTGAGAGATTGAGATCAGTTGGCCTGATACATGCAATTGATCCAAAAAATATCAATGTCAACTACAAGCTTTATAGATCCAATCTTCATTGTGCTTACCATTCAGGAGGTGTTGGGCATATTACTGAGGATTGTATCAACTTGAAGCATGAAATTCAAGACTTGATAGATCAAAAGGTCGTCACTCTTCAAACTGTCACTCCTAATGTCAATAGTAACCCCATGCCGAATCATGAAGGGATGACTATTAATATGATTGAAATCGAAGATGATTTGAATGTGGAGAAAGTTATAATCTCAGCCAATCTTGAAAAGCTTGAGAAAGTTATAGCCTCTACGACTGAAAAAGAGAAATCCAAATTTGTGATCATGGCACCTCATCAAGCTTTCACTTTAGTGCCGAAAAAGGGTCAGAACAAGCAGAAGATCGATCAAGCTTTTCCAAAATCATTGTCTCACTTATATCAGTCCTTTCCAATGCAAAATGGTCTAGGGGGAGGAATCGAAAATTGGTTCAAAGAAGGTGATATTGTGGTTGATGAGATGATCGAGACACCAGTCATACTAGACATCGAGTCAAATGAGCAAATGCATAATGGGACATCCTCTTCACTCTTGACTCCTAGCTCGTCTTGGTAGACATAGACATTTTTGTTTATATGTTATTTCTAAAATTGGTGGTGTTCCGAATGAGGCTCGAGACCCATCATTTACTCTATTTTTGCCTCACCATGTTTTAATCTCCCTCCTTATATTTTGAAAAAGAAAAAAGGCAAAATGATTTATCGTCATGGCCAAAATTCTTATTTTCTTATTTTCAATGAAAAAAAACTTCTTTATCGCAAAAATTTTGCTTTACTTGCTTTATATTTACTATCTAACAATATCTGTCTATGATTTCAGTGAAAAATATTTTCAAATCTGTCAATATCATGTCATGTCACAAGCTGATTGAACAAAATGGGGTAGATACAGAAGAATTTGAGGACTACAATGAGAAGATCACGGTACCCAAACACCTGGTTGAGGAGTTCAGACAGTTCGAAATTTACAAAGAGCCGAATTTAGAAGAGATCGGAATAGTGAATCAAGAAAATGATGAATGCATCAAAGAAATCAAAACTAGTGCCTATATGACAAAAGCACAAGAAAGTGAACTCATCAGTTTGCTTAGAGAACACATTGATTCATTTGTTTGATGATGTTACTTGGTTGAGCATGAACATTGAATCTCACAAGTCACCAATCTACTTAAATGCTGTAAAAAGATAGAATGTTTGAAGATTTGATTTCTATCTTTTCCTTGCAATCGCTTTTATTTGTTTGTAATCGTTTATGTTTAGAATTTATCTCTTTGTAATGAACTACGTTTGACCTGAATTCTCAAGAATGAGATACGTAGGCGGCCTATGTCGGCCTCGGTCACCCTTTTATCCCTTTTTAATGCTTTCTTTTGTACTTGAACTACGTTCGACCTGAATTCTCAAGAATGAGATACGTAGGCGGCCTATGTCGGCCTCGATCATTTCCTCGTTTAATTTCCTATTTCTGTTAATCCGTGAGGAGAAACTACATTTAGCCTGATTCCTGCCTCAACGGGATACGTAGGCGCCACGACGGCTCGGTCATAACTCCCATAAGATTTCTATTTTTCTTTACAATAGAAACTGGGACATAATTTTTTAGAGGGACTCAAAAATTCTAAATAAAAGATATTTTCTCCAATAAATCGAGAATGAAGATACATTGAGGGTTGCAACTGAGACAGAATTTTTGAGAGGGTCTCAAAAATCCTACAAGTCATATATCAACAGTTCGAGATACTCTAAGACATCTAACTGGGACATATATTTTTAAGATTCCCTCAAAAATTTCTTCAAGCGTCACTAGAAGTTTGTAGTCAATTTTGAATATTTCGAGCATGATTTGAAGTTTAAAACTAACTTCAAATGATCTTTGGCATTGTTAAAGTTCATAGTTAACTGCGGCAATCTCCCACACCTTTGAATTTCAGAGTCAACTACAAAACTTCTCGACTATAGTAGATTTCGAGGGAACCATGTCAAAATTTTCCAAGCTTTAAGGATTTTTGAATTCTCCAGAACAAGCTATCGGACATATCAAAATTTCGAACCTATGACATTCATTTAAGCTTGACATGACATGACACTTGGCAGTAACCTTTTTCAATTATAACTTTTTGAAAACCTTTTTCTTAAATATTTTGTCGATATGTTTCAAATATTTTTGCATAAAATGTTTTGTCTTGTCTATCGAGAAGCAGGAAATCAGAGTGATCAACTTAAGATAGCAAGACAAAGAGCAAGCGATTTGAAAAAGTCAACACAGATTAGTTTGTTTTAAAAACTAACAATTTTTCTGTAGATGCAAGTCTATAAAATTGCCTCAAGTTCATCAGATTTCTCTATTAAACGAATATGGAGAAGTTAAAAGGGTGAGGAACTCCCCAAATTGCCAACTTTTCTGTGAATGCAGGAAAGTCTGTGAAGTTTTTCAGAGGAAAAAGAAAGAGTTCAGAATACGAGCAACAACACCTCGTTTAAATTCTCAGCAAAGCATGAGTCAAATCGAAAACAAAGTGTTCAAGATGAGAACAAGTGAAAGCATCACTCTCAACATATACAAGCATTTTCGATGACACAAGATTACATCTTTCAGCATTAAGAACGCTTGAAGAATATTCACGAATTCTGTCAATATTAGACGCGATAATGTGAACTACCCAGAGGGATATCGTCTTTATCACCCAGATGGACATTCCTAGAGTATTATCAAATGAGATAATGCTATCACCCTGAGGGACATCATAGTTATTTTATCAATGGAATATTATCATCCTACCGACGGATCTTTATTAACATTATCCTACCAATGGATCAACATTATCCTACCGATGGATCTTCATCTTCATTAACATCGTCCTACTAAAGGATCTTCATTATCATTATCCTACCAATGGATGAGCGTTATCCTACCAATGGATCATTAACATTATCTTTTCAATGGATCAACATATCCTACCGACGAATCTTCATTTTCATCAACATCGTCCTACTAACGGATCTTCATTATCATTATCCTACCAATTGATCAATATTATCCTACCGACGAATCTTCATCTTCATCAACATCATCGTACTGACGAATCTTCATTATCATTATCCTACCAATTGATGAGCATTATCCTACCAATGAATCATCATCATTATCCTACCAATAGATCATCATTATCCTACCGACGGATCTTTATCATCATCATCATCCTCCCGACGGATCTTTATTATCATCATCCTACCAATGGATCTTCATCAGTATTATTCTTTCAATGGATCATTGTCAATCATCATTTTATCGATTGAGCATTATCATCCTATCGATGAAGTAGCATCATCCTACCGATGGATCAACATCATTCTACCAATGGATTATCGTCATCCTATCAATGAGACATCGTTATCCTATCAATGGAGCATCATCATCATCCTATCGATGGAGTAGCATCATCATCCTATCGATGAAGCATCATCACCATCCTATCGATGGAGTACCATCATCATCATACCAATGGACCTTCATCAATATTATCCTATCAATAGATCATTGTCAATCATCCTATCGATGGAGCATTATCATCATCTTATCGATAGAGTAGCATCATCATCCTATCGATGGAGCATCATCATCATCCTATCGATGGAGTAGCATCATCATCCTATCATTATCGTCATCCTATCAATGAGGAATCATTATCCTACCAATGGAGCATCAACATCATCATCCTATCAATGGAGCATCATTATCATCCTATCGATGGAACAATATCATCCTATCATTATCATCATCTTACCTATGAAGAATCATCGTCATTATTTTCATTTGCAAGAACATCGTCAAGAGAGCCATCAACATATTACATCAGTCTATATTTTATTATTTCGATATCAAAGGAAGAGTACATTCAAACAATTATATTGCAAATACGAGATACAAGTTTTATCGGCCTAACATCAAGATGAAGGAACTGACGTTAAATGTTCAAGGAGAGCGACTAAGTGTCAACATGGTAAAAGACGCTATCTCTCCATTTGAATTACATTTTATGCTAATAAATTTTATCTCAGTTTTTATCGAAAGCATCCAAGATGATGAATTCTCATGTCAAACCACAGGTGCTGACGACATCAACAAGGATGCAACACGTGGAACTTTTTCTTAGCAGCGAACTGGGACATAGTCCGAAGAGGAGTGCCAAACTCGTAGGGGCGCGAGCTAAGGAGCGACTTCCACCACAATCAAACCACACCCCTATTAAAAGGCATGTGAGTTTTTCTTTAGGTTTAACGGCTTCAGTTTCGCATCTGAAATTTTTTGATCTTCACCGGAAGCAGCTTTCTAATCCGAGTGACAATGTGTCAAGAGCTTCGGAAATTATGTCCGTGTAAGTTCTTACTTATGGATGTAAAGAGCTCCACATTCATGGCTGAGAGGTTGCAAGCCTCTTTTTCATACTCGACTTAATTGCCACTCCTCCAAAACCAAAGGTTATCTAGCATAATAGATTTCTTTTTCAATCGATCGAATCGAACTACAAGCAGCCTGATTCCCTAAGTTGAGGGATATGTAGGCGGGCTCAATGTTAAAAACTCGGCTGTATTCCAACATTCACTTTCAAATCTTATTCCCGAGTATTCCGGTCTCTTCATAATCCGATATCGGGATGACTTTTGAATTCTTACATAATCGTGCATTAAGTCAAGTGTATTGAACTACAGGTGGCCTGAATTCTCATATAGTCTGAGATATGTAGGAAACCCATTTCCAGGGTTCGGCCATAATTTCTAAAGTCCGTACCAAAATCCCTTTTCGATAGGATGAAGATGTGGTCAGTCAAAATTGGATTCGTCCATTTCATTTTCCTCGGATTTCTTTCATAAATCCAAGTCAAACGAGGGACAGTTGTTGACACCCAATTTTGACCCTCCCCGATAAGAATTAACTTTCAAACTTCTTAATTTTCAATGACTTGGAATAATTAGTTTTACAAAAATTCAAAAAAAAAAAGAAATAATATTTCTTTTAAGTTTTGAAGCAATCTTAGTCATTTTTATAATTTTAAAACAATATATATATATATATATATTTATATATAGTTTTGTATATGATTATTACATTTTACGAACATTAAAAAGAAAATCATTTAAAAAAGAGTTTACTTTTTAAGTGCTTTGTTAATTAGCTCATTTGATATTAGTTTATATATTCGAATTAATTATTTCATAAGTAAGTTAATTATTTTTATTTCGTTAAATATTAAGATGCTCGTAAATTAATTATATTAATTCATCTTATTTAATTATTAGTCGAACTTATCCTAATTAACTAAGTTTGACTACCTTTTAAATCTCTAATTGGCTATAATTTAAATTCATATGGTTAAAGCTTAAATTCAAATTCTAATCAATTAAATTTTATCCTTAACCCATCTAAGTTTTGGGTCTTATTCCTTTTCAGCAGCCCATCTTCTCAATTTCCAATTCAACAAATACCCAACCCATTTTATTTTATTTCCAGCAATACACCAGACAACCCCTATACGTTCTTCTTCCAGAAAACCCAAAAATTCAAGAGACAAAGCGAGCAGAACTAGACCAGATGTCTCAATCTCGTGGTGAAAGCTTGTCATCTTTAGCTCGGTTGTTCTGGTTCGCTGCTCCGAAAAAGGTAACAACTCTTCTTCTCTCATTTCATTTTTATTTCAGTTCATTTGTTCACTGTTTGATGAAGTAGGTGCATATCTATACTTGTTTCTTTCCGTTTGAACTCTCTTAGTGCTATAATGCATGAATTAGGATGATGTAGTAGCTAGTTTTATGGTGCAATGTCCTCATTTCTCACTGTTTGTTATTGCTTTGGTTTGAGAATGAGAAAACAGTAGAAACTTAATGTATTTTGCTTCACACCCTTACCCCTCAACTAAAGAAAAGTGTTCTTGTGTGCTTATTGTGAGTAATATTTTAACTAGATTAACTAATTTCTTGAAATCGTGATTGTTTATTTTGTTAAAATTTCCCTTAGAATTGTATCTAAGTGTTAAGGTATGTCTTTCTTTCTTTCAGAATGTGAAATTGTTGTTTAAAATAGTAATATGGGTTTGTGTATAATGAGACAGCCTTAACCTCTATGTTTTAATTTGTTACTATCGAAATGTCCTGAAAGCTTTCATTTAAATTCATTGTTCGGAAATCTGATGCTATTTTGAGGATTATGTCATCAGTGATCTAGTTAATCCAAGCATGGCTTTAGGTTCTTATTTTAATATCTTATCCAATTAGGCATATTTGTGAGTGCTGAGTAGACTTAAAAAATTATGGCCTTGATGTTTCTTATTGTGAAGGTTCCTTGTTAATACTAGTTTGAATTCGCGCAGTAGATATATCTATCCTCTGTTTTCGATCAACTTGAGTGGTATATATCTCTTTGGATTTAAACTCATGACGAGATATTTGTAACTCTACCATTTTAATGTAACGATTTAACTAAGATTACTCTTATTTTCCAAAAAAAATAGCCCTCCCCATCTTTGTCCAAAGTCTAAAAATATCCTTCTGATTTTTAACTTGTTGTTTAACTTAGTTATTTACTTGAATGTTAATATTCAACAGTGATATGAACATTGTTTTGTATTATGCCATTGTTTAACATATTTGCTTATGTTGCCTAGTTTAGTTATTTAAATGTAGTTATTTTCTTCTTTTGCCTATAATGAGTTAATTGGCTATTGTCTTCAATTTTGATCCTTTGATATGACAAACCGGCAACCTTAAGTTTCCATAGATAAATCTAGTTTCGTATTGTATGAGGTGATGTTAGCTCTTTAATGTATCTTTGGATTGCATCAATTATTGCTTATAAATTTTAGTCATATATACATATGTGTGGGCATGTGCTTTGGAAGTTCCATGTGGCTTGATTTTCATTACCTTAGTATAAGTTTTATTACCTCCTATTTTGTGTTGAATTTAGTGACCTTTTGGTCTTAATTTGGTCTAACAGTGACTTTAGTAATATTTTCATCTCAAAAAATATTTAAGCCACTTTCATCTTAATTTTAAGTTACGTCGTAATTGTTCTCTTAATCCGTACACTAATTTTTATACTCATTTTTTGTTGCATATGAAACTCCATCCGAGTTCACTTTGGACTCCACTTTTGCATATCCTTGAGTCGTTTCGAGTCATCCTCATATATTCGGTGAAAAAGAAGCTGAAACAGGCCCCGGAAGTCCAAAAAGCAGGTTGTATACACGTTATATACAAAGGAATATGCAAAATATATGCAGAATATACAATGATATACAGGTCGAATGCGGAAATACTAGGCATAAATTCAAAATACAGTTGTTGGAAGTTGAAGCGAGTTGTATACATTTGATATACATCCCCAAATGCCGAAAACAGGCCTGATATACGAGTTGTATGCACTGATATACAACTTGTGTATACAAAAACGGAAATTGGTTTAAAGTTAAAAAATCAGCATCTTTGGCCCAATGTTTTTGGGAAGTAATAGGTCTAAATTTGAATATTTTCTTTCCCTCTCTTACTTATTTTATTGTATTTGACTAACACTTAATTATCTTACGATTTAATTTAATTAAATTCCCCAGGACAGTCATTTCATTTTATTTTTTCAAATTAAAGTATATGTATTTTAATACTTAGTTCTTATTTTAATATTAGTCTTGTCATTTAAATTATTCCCTTCTAGAAAAATTCTCCTTTAATTCATCTCCCCTAAAGATAATTAAAATGACACTAATAAAAAATAATAATGATAAAAAATAATAATAATAATAGTAATAAATAAATAAGTTAAAATAAATGAGTTCTTTTACTTAGTTACAATTTAAAAAACTAGTTAAAATAAATGAGTTCTTTTACTTAGTTAAAATTTCAAAATTAGTCAAAGTCGTTATGAGTTCTTTTACTTAGTTAAAATTTCAAAATTAGTCAAAGTCGTTATGAGTTCTTTACTTCGTTAAAATTTTAAAATTGGTCAAAGTTATTTTTAAGTCAAATCGCCGGTCAATCGCAAGTTAGCGAACATTTCGAGGGCCTAACACCTTCTCGGAATGTACATTGAACTTCGAACCCTTTCATTTTCAATTGATTTTAATATGTTTGGGTCTTTTGAAAATCTTAAGTTTTTTCTTAATTTTTGCTAAAAAATTAAGTGACGACTCTATTTTTTTGAAAATTCGATTTCTCTTAAACCATAATTTTGATCGATTTTTCAAAAACTAAGTCATTTTCCTTTTATATTCTTTTTCGAGTTAAACAGAAATGACGACTCTGCTGGGGACTTAATTAAGTTCTAACTATAAGATTTGACTATTTGATTAATTGTTGAATTGCTTATTTGTGCTTAATATGTTTAAACTGTTATAACTGTCATTGCATTTCATGGCATTTCCTATTGTATGTACAGTATATTAAAGGACGGTTTTGCGGAACAGCAACTGGACTTTTTTATACTCAACCCTTTTTCGAAATGATCGACAATTTATTGGTTCGTCATGTGTTCAATGATTGTCGTGAATTTCAGCCTAATTTGTCCACTTGGGTTCCCGGTCTTTCAAAAGTCACTCTTAGTCAACTAGCATATAGCGAAACCAAATCCCAACTTTTAGCGCATTTTGAACTAAGTTGACCCAACACCCAAGGCGTGTTGGGCCCATTAGAAGCCCACCTTGTGTCGATTTGACCCATTGGTCAATAAAAGACATTCATGTTTATGCGTTTGAAGGACGTATATGTCATTTTGCAAAACATTGTCTCTTGGGGTTGAGAGTTTAATAGTTTGTTTGAGTCGAAAAAACGTCAAGTTACCATTTCATCCAAAAGCTTGGACATTCGGAGATGACAAGGAATCAAAAGGAAGAACCGTTCATGGAAGCATAGTTTAGGATTGTACCCTTGCGTGAGATTGGTCATTTGTATCCATTTTCACTATTATGTATTCGTTTTCAGTTTTGTTCGTAAAATTATTCCCTTCTAGAAAAATTCTCCTTTAATTCATCTCCCCTTAAGATAATTAAAATGACACTAATAATAAATAATAATAATAGTAATAAATAAATAAGTTAAAATAAATGAGTTCTTTTACTTAGTTACAATTTAGAAAATTAGTTAAAATAAATGAGTTCTTTTACTTAGTTAAAATTTCAAAATTAGTTAAAGTCGTTATGAGTTATTTTACTTAGTTAAAATTTCAAAATTAGTCAAAGTCGTTATGAGTTCTTTATTTCGTTAAAATTTTAAAATTGGTCAAAGTTATTTTTAAGTCAAATCGCCAGTCAACCGCAAGTTAGCGGACATTTCGAGGGCCTAACACCTTCTCGGAATGTACATTGAACTTCGAACCCTTTCATTTTCAATTGATTTTAATATGTTTGGGTCTTTTGAAAATCTTAAGTTTTTTCTTGATTTTTGCTAAAAAATTAAGTGGCGACTCTATTCTTTTGAAAATTCGATTTCTCTTAAACTATAAGTTTGATCGATTTTTCAAAAACTAAGTCATTTTCCTTTTATATTCTTTTTCGAGTTAAACAATAACAAAGAACATATCAACTTGAAAGAGGTGGCAAGTTAATGTAGTAGAGTATCCCATAAGGTAGGTGTGGTCCTCCACACATGTAAGTGTACGTAGTTGCAAGTAATAAGTGATTGTTTAGATAATCATGTTTGTCGATCTCACCAAGACTTAATTATTGACTATCTACTGATTTAATTGTTATTATTATGAGAATAAGTGTTATTTAGCCAATAGATATGCAACACCTCAAAAATCTAAACTAGGATAGAACAAGAGAGAAGAGCAAACCACAGAGGGATCCACGGACCATTTAGAGGACCACGACCTGTCACCCTGATCGTAGTGTTGCACCCGGCCATTGTGGATGACCACGGGCGCCTAAAATTATGGTTAGGATTAGGGTTAAATAAAATTAGTCAAGCATAATAAAAAAAAAACAATGCTAAGTAAAAGAGATAGGGAAATTGGGCCCCTTTTTTGGGCCAATTTTGCTTTAAATTTTTGGGTTTTAACCCAATCCCCTTTTTGCATATATAACGGTTGTATATCGGTGTATATTGGTCGTTTCTGTAACGACCCTAAATATTGATAGGTGAAACTAGAGCCTAACGTATGAATTTTTAAAGTTTAAGCATAAATTGGAGTTATGAAATTTTCCAAAATAAAAATTGGACTTTGCCTTAGTTTTATTTGGTAGGTCTATGTAGGCAAGGGGCGTTTTCGTAAATATTAATTTTAGTTAAATTAAGAAGTGGGTATATTTTATTTTATTTCTAATAACTATATATGGTATTAAAACTTTTAAAAGGTATTTTTGAATTCATTCTTCAAATTAAACCCCCCCCCCCCCCCTAAAAGTTCTTTTCTCTAAGAGTCCTCTCAAGCTCAAGGAAGAAGAAGATGTGGGCAACTAGGGTTTCGAATTGAAGGTTTCTTGCATCAAATTTTCGTGGGTTTTCTCAATACTAAGGTATGGTGGCTCTTTATCTAAAGCTAGTTTTCGCTTTAGAACCAATTTCAAAGGGTTTTCAAATTCTCAAAAGTTATGAAAAACTTCTATTTCTTACTCTACTCAAGGGTTCTTGCATTAAACGGTTTTAAATGATGGATTGTGATATTGTTGATATTAAATTGATGTTTTCAAGTGAAAAATCTCATGAACCCTTGATTTCACAAATTTCTATATTTGACTTACGAAATGGGTTTGTTGATAATGATTGGGTATTGATGAATTTATGCTTAGAATAGATTGTATTGTTGATGTTTATGATTTTCTATATCTATTGATTAATGTTGAGGATGGCTTTGGAGGATGGTAAGTTGGCTTAATCTCATATTATTGACATAATTGTTCTTGTTTGGTTTGATCCACTTATGGTGGAGGTGTTTAATTATGGATTGTATTATGAATATGGCCTTGAAGGCATTATCTATTGAATTAAAGTGTTATCAAGTTATGAAGTGTTATAGTACTATGTGGAGGTAAATATGTGAAGGTATTCTTATGGTTATAAGGTGATCTTGTACAAAGTGTTATTGTAGTGTAATTGAAAGTATGTTCTCTTTAAATGTCCATATGTGACGATTGTTGTTGGTAGGTTGAATCCACCTTTGGTGGAAGTGTCATATCTTGTTCTTGTGTGGTATTATTGTGAATTGAGGCCATGAAGGGCATTACATGAGTGTTATTGTATTGTTATATTATTATATATGAATGAGGCTATATGTAAAGTCCTATATGAAGCTATATGTAAAGTTTTATGTGAAGCTATATGTGTGAAGGTATGATGTGAATGAGTTTATGTGATCTTGTGATGATCCTATGTAAAGTGGATAGCATTGTGATTTAAAGTATGATTTTTTCTCATGATGTATATATGAAAAGATGTTGGATTATGAAGTATCCTTAAATGAAAATGTTGTGACTTGGTTGGTAGACTAAAGTGTCCCTCATTGTTACTTAAAGTCTTGAATGCATGAATGTGTGAAGTGGGCTAGAACTAAGAAATGGTGCCCTTTCTATAAATGCTAAAAGAGGAATTCTGGGCCAAGACTTGAATCGGCAAAACTAAGAAATGGTGCATTTTCATAAGTCTAGCTTTCCTAAGTAAATGTATAACCTTGAAGGATGGGCCTTAGGGCGAAGTTCCCTTCTTGAGTGAGATGATAGACTTAGAGATGGATGGAGCCGGAACGGCATGAAAATCCTTATCTAAGAAAGTCAAATGAGTTATCCTTATGAACCTTGATTGGCCATGACTTAGAGATGGGGCCTTTCTTGGGAAGAGGTACTATGAGTTGGTTGAACTAGAAAAGGAACCCTCTCTAAGTACATATGTGATTGAATACTCTATGGGAAACAAGGCTAGCACCGAGTGGATGTGGTTAGGAAGGTGGCCTAGTTGACTATGAGATTAGGCACAATGAACTTCCTTGTACATCCCCTAAACCATGTGCCTACATGGGTTGCTTACTAGTTCTACCTTTGGCAAGTAGAACAACTTCTACGGAGTAGGATAGACTCCGGATTCCATGCCTAGCTAGTATGGTCTATGTCGGTTATGCCTATTCCCATCATGTGGGATGTGCACTCTAGTTATTGGATAGGTTCTACAACGTGTAGGTAGTAGTATGAGATGCTATCTACACATGACACGAGTAGACTTTGAAAATACTACAGTGAGTTCCCTAAGTCTAACGACTATTATGTGAAAGTCCCCTTACGTGCTTGAATGTCTCCTAAATGGTTTCTTAAAGAATGTTGGTCTATTGATGTTATGTTATAAAGGAAATGTCCTTATCTAAGGTAATCTTGAGGAACACTTAAGTGTGCTTGAAGAGGTTGTATGGGCGGCCACTTCTTGTCTCACTCAAGTGTGTCTTAAGGTTATATTAGGTAGAGGTCCTACGGTAATGAAATGACGTGTGTTCTTTTAAAGTTAAGCATGGGTTGTATATGAATATATGTTGAGTACGTATATGGTTGGCTATGGTTTTATATGTGAACATTGACTTGTATTATGTCTCTTATACTTGTGAAGTGAAGGTTTTATCAAAATAATATGAAAGTATTTATTCCTTGTAAATGTCCGTTTTGGCATGTTTTTGCATGGTCATCATACTTAGTACTTAATTGTGCTAATTCCATATTTCTCTATTTTCTACAAGTGTAGGTTCCGGCAAGTGAGCGGGTTTTGTAGTAAACTTGGGATTGGAAGTTCTTCCTAGATTTTGTGGTATGTCCTCATATGTCGAGGGCAAGACTTTTCTGTTCTAGTTTTATGATAAGATTTTTGTAATAGATTTAATAGACTTCTTTTGATTGTAAAGGGCTGTGTCCCTAGTATGTTTTCACGTTTATGTCTAAGATGGCTAAGAGACTTAGTATTCCGCTTGTGTACTTTTGAATGATGTTTTTAAAAGTGACCTTTGAGTCTTATGGGATTTTATTTAAAGAGTTTTTAATTCCGCACTATTTTACATATCTAATGTGATGAATGCTAAGGGCTTGTATGAGACCTCCGAGAGGTCGAATACGCATGTTACGACTTGGGGGTGCTCTCGGGTCGTGACAGTTTCTTAGCCCCTTTTTCGTGTATATCATCCCATATACCGACTATATGCAGTTTGCTTTGACACCTCCAACATGTATCTTTGTTTCAGGTCACATATTTGCTATATTGAACTTGTATATCAATGTATAATGATGTATATAGTATGTATACAACCTATTTCTTGGGCTTTAGAATTAATTTCCAGCAGTATGTTGGGTCTCTGGGGCCTGCAATAGCTTCCGAATATGTAGGGGGCTGACTCGAGAAATAGGGACGGCAAAGATCGAGCTTTTATGGCTCAACTTAAATGTGCAAGGTAAATAAGTCCATCATGGACTTAGGAGGGGTTTATGCGACAAAGAAAGGAGCCAAATTAGTATGTGAAATAAGTAAACAATTAGGACATAACTTAATTAGAATGAAAGCAACTTAAATATTTTTTGAGCTAAAAATGTCACCCAAGTCACTATGAGACCAAATTGAAACCCAAATGTCATAAATTTCAATACAAGATAGGAGGCTTACAAAATTAATAGTAAACTAATGAGAAATCATACACAAGGAAATTCAAAGGGGGGGGGCATGTGCTTGTGTACATACGTGAAAATAAAACCTATGAGCAATAACTAACACAACCCAAAAAATGCATAAAGAAACATGTTGCACATTTGACTAAAATCACCTCATCTAATAAACCACACTAGACATATCCATGGGAACTTTTAAACTACTAGCTCTGTTATACCAAAGGAACAAAAATTTGAAGCAGTAGCCAACTAACTCATTATAAGCAAAGGAAAAAAGTAACTACAAACAAATAACTAAAATGGGCAATATAAGCAAACATGTTAAATAATGGCGTAATATAAAACAATATCCACAGCACTGTTGAACATTAACACTCAAGTAAAACTAAGGCAAACAACAAGTTAAAAACTTGGAATGGATATTTTCAGATTTTTAGACAAAGATGGTGAGGACTATTCTCTGAAAAATAAGAGTAACCTTAGTTAAATTGTCACATTACAATGGTAGAGTTACAAGCATCCCGCCATGAGCTGAAATCCAAAGAGACATATACCACCCAAGCTAATCGAAAACAGAGGCTAGATATATCTACTATGCGAATTCAAACTAGTATTAACAAGAAAACCTTCACAATAGAACAAACACCAAGGCAAACGGCCAAGAATATGGTCACATTCTCGTCACACTAATAAAAGCTAAAATCGAACAGTGAATGATCCAAAACGACCCAACCAATACACTCATAGTTGAGACCAAATGAGTTTTAAGCCATTTCGAGCAACACCAAGTAGCGAATCAACTAGCTTCATAGATATAAAGCCAAACTAATGAATATCTCGACCAACATATAATACTAACGTGACTTCATCGATGCCTGAATCATGTTATGCTTACTGCTAAACAATTCACAGGAAAACGGTACTAAAGCAAAGACTTAAAGCGAAGGAACCAAACGTTCTTAATAACAAACTCCATACTAAGTATCGAACACATAGCACACCGTATCGAAAACAGGACGTAAGAGAAGGCAAAGTTACCTTCTTTGAGGCAGCAAAATGAGAACAAACGAGCCAAAGAGAGCAAATCTTCTTACACCGGTTTAGACTCGAACAATAGACAAGGAAATTTGAACCAACCTTTGATCAAAGCTTTTCTTGGAACTTAGAATTAGAAAATCGTTTTGAAATTTCTTAAGTGTAAAACGACTATTGCCAAACAAAAAAAAAACTTCTATGCTCGCCCCCCCAAACAGTGATCAAAAGAGCTGAATATATAGATGGAAATTAGGGGGAAATTGGGTGAAATTTCCCATTTCAAATTCAAATTTCTTGCTCCTTTTCAAGGCCAACAGGGAGCAACTGGGTTTGGTATGAAATTTTCTCCCAAAATCCCAGAAAATCCGAGGCAGCAGGGCTGCTGCGTACAACTGTTGTTGACATTTTGGACTGCTGCTGCTATTGTTGAAATTAGAAGGGAAAGAGGGGATGGGGCCGGTTTGGTGTATACTGTTGTTGTTATTATTTTATTAGAATGGGTCGGTTGGTATAGGTATGTATTGTATTGTTAATGTTTGCTAAAAATTGGTTAATGGCCCAACTTCTTGGTCCCTTTAAATGGGTTAGGGATAGAATTAGATTGGTTAGATTTCGGAGTTTAAGTAATAGCCAAATTTAATTAAATTAACAAATTCAGCTAAAACCTAAATAAGACTAATTAATGTTAATTAATTAACGAGCTTCTTAATTATAACGAAACAAATAATTAATTCAATTATAAAACTAATTAACTCAAACTATAAACCTAACTTATATATTAACTCATGGATTAAATTAAAATATTTAAGTAAGAAATAAAATCTTTTTGAGACGATTTTCAAATATTCATAAAGTATACCAACTATATACTTAATTATGTAAAACATGTATATTATTCAAAAATTATAAAAAGGCGACAAAACATTTAAAAATAACTTGCAAATTGTTATTATTATTATTATTATTATTTTGAACATTTCTAAAACTAATTATTTTAAATCGCTTGAAATTGAAGAAGCTCAATGATTAATTTATATTGTGGAGGGTCAAAATTGGGTGTCAACAAAGAGGATATTGAGATGGGAGCTCTCCCGTAGCTTGAGGTTGGGTATTTAGTAGCAATCTCCTTATCACATACCTATGTGTCATCATAGGATGATTGTCTTAGATAGACATTAGCTAGTGTATCCACTTTAGCTCAGATTTATGGTCCTTACCTTGGCAAGTAGGACACTCCTCTTCGGTGTGGGGTAGACACTGGATTCCATGTTATAACTCGCATGGTCTATATGTCGGTTAACGGTAAACTTCCCACAAAACTAAGTAAATTTCTAATGTTTTATAAAGCCTCCTTTATGAATTAAAGATGCATTGACCATGTTCATGCTTTATGAATCTTCTTAAATGATTTTACTATGTTTTAACTTGGTCATGCATTTCATGTTTTCGATTATGTCCCTTTATGATCATGTCTCATGTTTTATTGCATTCCCCTCATACTTAGTACATTTCATGTACTAATGCATACTTGTTCCTGCATTGTTTCACTAATGTAGGGCTTGACGATTCTTATCCTTCCGTTCGTGGCTAGTTGATTGCATTAGAGATTTGAAGATCTGGTGAGTCCTCATACTTTTCAAGGACAATGTCACTTTTATAGCTTTTTTTGTCATTTCAATTTCAGAACTTGTATGTGATGTATGAGTTACTTCCCAATCACTTTCCTTATGATGTATTAGATGATTGAGACAAATGTTAGACTTCCACTTTGTTTGAAAAACTCTTTTATATGAAGTACTATTTTTTGAACTCTTTAAATTCTATTATATGATGTATGTCAAGTGGCTTGTGTAGGGCATCTCGGGGTCTTATACACCATGTCATTTTAGGGTGTACTTTTGGATCGTGACAAGAGATTTATTTATTTGTTTAATCTTCTAATTATAACTAAAGTAATATGAGTAAATGAGAATGAAATCATAGGAGTTGTTCACAAAGTTATTAGAGCTTAGGACTATGACACTTGCGTAATTACATCATATTTATTTATTTATTATTGCTAAGCTTATTTAACTCCTGTTTATTCCTAGCTTTATTTTCTCAGATTTCACTAGGAACTATCTGTTCATCTTATGGATCGCGAAACCACAAAATAGTACGTCTTCCTCCTTCGACAATCGAATCAACTGTTGGATAATCACCACTAATCTGCCATTGTCGTCAATAAATAATTTTTTTACTGGATAAAAAGATGACTAACAATGATCATTTTTCTCTTCATTTTTTCTTTTATTATCTTTTGATCATCTTCATTAAAACAAATCAAACGTTGATGGTGACAAACTCACTTTTACCGGAGTGACAAAGAAGACAGGAGAAACAAAAAAACTAAACAGAAAAAAAAAAAGTAAAACAAAAAGAGTAAAAACATATAAAATACTTTTAATATGTAAAAAATATGTTTTTTGTTCATCTCTCTCTCTCTTTCTCACTCTCTTTAATAGAGTGAGCTATATTCACTAGGTCAGGTGGCTAAAAATAATATATTAATATCAATACAAAATTATTCAAAAGAGTCATGTGACTCTCACAAAGTTTAAATGTCTTTTTAATGTTGAGATATATACTATAAACCATATAATATATATTATTAATCATGTGTTTAGATATAATATTTATTACAGAATAATTATTTATTCAATTTTAATAAAAAATTTAATATATGGACATATTCATTTATGTGTCCGTTTACTTATATATAATAGATAATTTAGTGTATCGATTCTTATATATAATATTTTGTTCACAATTTATGGTGGAAATTGGACAAGTTATCGGTATGATTGCAGGACAAGATTAAATATATCTTGATTATAAAAATGATATTGTTTCGACTTCTTGTCCTAGTGCATTTTGTATTTATTAAACGGAATGAATATGGATAGTTGTTTTAGACTTATTGACAAAAACATATTTTCTAAACTATTAAATGTACTTATATTCTCAATCTTGATATAACTATTATGAGTTGTATATATTAATTATCATTTTGATTTATTAAAAGGTGAGGTCCTTAAAAGGATCAATATGTCTGGTAGATTGGATGAAAATAATATATATTGGTGAATAACTAGTTAGTTGATGTAATCTACATCTCATTATAGAGATCAATTATGTACCTTTTTATGATAAACTTCTAAGTTTTCGGGATAAGGCATAAATGAGCCTCTAAACTGTGACCGAAATTCAGCGATACACTTAAACTTAACTAGGTTACTATTACCCCCTAAACGATTTTAAAATGGAACAAATACATCCTAAATGTTGGCGTGGCATAGAGAGTGTGCACACTCTCTTGAAGGCAAGTGAACAACGAAAAAAAATGGATATATATCCTTTTTAATTGGTCTATTATAATTAATTAGTACACAAAATTATTTACATTAAAACTTATATATATTTCATTATTTATATTTCTTTATTTGTAAAATATTTATTTTCATCCCCGCTTAGACTTTTTATATTTTTCGTCTTTTATTATTTTTTTTATCTTCACTTTTAATTATTTTTAAAAATTATGTGGTATTTTGTAATTTTTTTTAAAAGTGTCCTTTAATTTTAATGTTTTAATTTTTATATATTTATTTAAGTTTCTTCACTTATTTTAAAATATTTTTCAAATTTACTTATTTTAAATACAAGATATTTGGAATTAAATTTGAAATCAATCAAAATAAAAGACAAAGAAAATAAAAAGAATAAATAAAATTAATAGGAAAAAAAGAGAAAAAACAACGAATGAAGTTAAAAGAATGATTTTTAAAAAATATAAGACATTGTTTTAAAATAAAAATTACGTGTATTAACTTAGTTTAAATACAAAATAAAGAAAATAAGAAGTATTAAAAAAATATTAAAAAGTTTTTTTAAAAAAAGAATACTCATTTACACATGTTGCGGCGCGTGTTATACACACAACCAACTTTACCTGGTTGAAGGTGCCACGTCAGCATAAAAGATGCACGAAAATTCAAAAAAATTGAGTTCGGGGGGAGGGGGGATAATAGGATCCGAGTTAAGTTAATGTATATAGCTGAAATTTCCCTCATAGTTTAGAAGGTACTTATGTCTTATCCCCAAGTTTTTATGTGAAAACTCGGCCGATGGATTTATGAATTTGACACATGAAATAAGTTAAGCACTACTCTAAAGAATCTTACTCATTAAATTAAATTCATTAGTGATAATTTATTAATTAGTATCTATAATCTTAACATGAGAAATTACATTAGTATTTAATTGAGAATTTCAAAATATAAATGGAAAAGTGCAATTACAAAAATATAGTGGTATAATTTGTAATTTATTATGAAACGAATAATTCAAATTTATTTTTGAAATTATTTTCATAATAGAAGCCAAAAATAATTAATTCTATGGTCCATATAGTGTTCATATTTAGCTAAAACTCAAAATTATATTTTGTTTTAGAAAAAAAAGACATGTTTTTAATTCTAGATTTGGACCCAAAAAAAGGTCTTTATAAGTAGAGTTCTCCTAATCTAAAAAATTAATTATGAGTCTATTCAAGTAAGAAAGTTTCAAGATATCTACTAAGGCCTTTTAAGTTTTTATTTTTTTATTTTTTTGGCCTTTTAAGGTATTTCTGTTATATACTTTAATTGTTATAATTATTCATATATGCAATATGATTTCTGATTATTTTTTTTCTATTGTAAATATGTTTTCCAACAATATATACTTTTCTTGTACTAATTTAGAGAGGCCAACGTGCAAAAGCCACCAATAAGTGTTAGATATTTTCCCTTATTAATTGGTCACCCCAAAAAGTTTTGAAAGGAGAACAAGAAGCCACTTAAAAAAAGGGTAAAGAAGAATAGTCTGTTTCAATCCTTGAATTAGTGCTCTCTTCTATTTATTAAAAAAAATAAAATTGATTACACTTATTCAACCTTTCTTAATTTAATTATGTAATTTTGATCCCTAATATTAACATTCTCAGTAGTTGAGAGAAGTATTGTTCCAAAAATAAATGAGATAAAAATCAAACACATGGTTGCTATGGAAGTTGTGAAAGAAAAGAGAACGTTAATTTAGATAAAAAAATATGTATTTACATTATGATAAATGTCTATTATGTAAGTGTTTTTTTGAGAAATGTTTTTTGATAACCTAATTAAAATAATGCGAGGAGTTAAATAAATAATTTAGAAATGATTTGGCGAATGGAAAAAAAGAGAATATTTGCTTCTCCTCTCATCTCCCTCCTTTTATGTTTGCTTTTCAGGTAAACAGAACCGCCATTAAATTCAACTTTTTAGCCTTTCGCCTCCACAGCCACCAACCCGGGAAATTTCTTCTTCTTCTTCTTCTCCATTCTAAGAAGTTTCCCGGGTCGCTGCTGCCCCGCTCCGTATTGCGCCAAAATCCCTCTTTCAGTTTTGGTGGATTACTGGAGATATATAATATCCAGGGGTCGCAATAATATACTTTGAGCTCTCAAATCTGAAATCTTCAATCATGACTCCTCTCAGGTATTATCTTCCGTCCGTTTTCAATTGAAAAATCCATATATCAAACTACATATTTTGTTTTTATGAGGTTAATTAGTCTCTCAATTAATCCATGCTTGTGGTTTGTTTTAACCCAATTCCTTGCTTCTTTTTCTATGTATAGATCAGTATATTATACTTTTTTTTTTTTTTTTACGTTAGTAGTATTACATACCTGTGGATGTTATACAATATGTAAATTACCTCATATTGCTAATTGTGGTTTCTTTACCTTTGGTGGCTTTTGGGTTTCCACTGGGTATGTTGTTGTTGAATTCCATTTTTTTTAAGTTTCAACTTAAGGGGTGTGTTTTCTTTTGGGTTTGCAGATAGTTGTTGTGGTGGCCTTAGGAGAGATGGAAGAGACGGGGCAGCTTAAAAGAGCTTTTATAGATGCTTCGGCTGGTGCAATTTCTGGTGGTATATCCAGGACTGTAACATCACCTCTTGATGTTATTAAAATCAGATTCCAGGTAAGACATTCTTGTTTATGTTTACTGCATCCAGCCTTATTCGAGGTGTTGTAAACTTGTAATAGTAGTTGTTGTTATTGTTATTGTGGTTAGCATTTATACAAATACTGGTAATAGTATTGCCTGAAAACTTAATCAGATTTATGATCAAGATGATCAGTAGTCATAAAAGGATGAGTCATCTTTCTAACATTGTGATGAATTGGATATTCCCGTCTGCTTTCATTATTAATCATTGTTAAAAGTTTGAAACAGTCGGGGAGGGCACACGGTTATACAATTGGTTTAGCCCATTAGAACTAGTCTTGTAGATTGACCTTTTTTAGGTTCTCTCATTATTGTTATCCTTGTTACCATGGTGATGCTTTGACTTCTCTATAAAAGGCAGTCAGAACTACAGTTTGAGATTATCAAATTTGCAAACTTTAGTTTCATAACATCAGGAATATGTGTGATTGCAGAGATGACCTACTTTTCTCAGACTTGGCCTGATCATTTGTTGAATCTCTAATTTTGGCTGTAGGACGATTTGCGTTCATGTGCAATGAAGAACCCTCAAACATTCCACTAATTAAGCTCAACGCTTACACTTTTACATGTAGAGGCCATAAACAGCGAAACCCTCAATTACTTTATAGAATTCTCGTTTTGTTTCAAAATGATATTCTTCGACGAACTTCCTTCCATAAAAGAGTAGTTGGTATTTGGTCTCTATGGTGCTGAATCCAGCCTTTCTCATTCTTCTTTGACAGTTTTTCTTCGTTGCTTCATTTTCATCAGACCTTATTGGGATAGCCAATAACATAAAAATTGCCTTGATTTTCTGTGTATATCAAGTACAATTGTATATAGAAAGCTCCTTATATATATATATATATATATAAAGAGTACAAAAAGAGCTGATGTTTTTGATATATTCTAATCTTTTTACAGGTTCAACTGGAACCCACTACCCAGTGGGCCTTACTTACAAGAACTGTATGTGGCAATTCCAATTCAAAATACACGGGGATGTTGCAAGCCAGTAGAGACATACTCAGAGAAGAAGGTTTACCGGTATGCTTCCTATCATATTGAGGACTTTGTAGGAATGTAATAATTATTTGATGCATGTGTTAGTCACAGAGTTTTCGAGACTTGGATATATTACTAATTATGCTTTGTCAGCTTTTTTATTTGCACTCAAATAAATTTGTAAATGTACTCTCTTTTGTTGGTTGAAAAATATTTACTCCCTCCGTTTCACAAAGAATGGTCTAGTTTGATTTGGCACGGAGTTTAAGAAAATAAAAGACTTTTGAATCATGTGGTCCTAAATTAAAGTTATGTCAAATGTACAAAATTGTCCTTTAATTCTGTGACCTTAAACATGCCACGTGGAAAGCTGAAATTAAAATGTTACCAAAAAAAAGAAAGAGGTCATTCTTTTTTAAACAGACTAAAAATGAAAGGAGATCAGTCTTTTTGAAACGGAGGGAGTAGTTTTTAAAAATTAAGGCATGCACTCTATGACTTCTTGTTGTCAAAATTCCTTTTCACAGCTTTATCCTTAATTTACTTTTTTTTTGACAAAAAAATCTTTATCCTTAATTTACTATACATGTTGTTTCTTGTCATTTTTCTACTCAGTTGATGAAAACTTTTTGAGGTGTTATCAAATCCCGGTACGAGCAATGGTGGGGGGTTTGTGTAATTGTTGATTTCAAGCTTGTGGCTCCTTCCTTGCAAAATAATTCTCTCTCCAATTGATGAACGTTATAGCAAACTCACACTAAATTACCCAAAAAAGGCCCGCTAATGGGGTTACTGATTCTGTTCAGTCCACGTTCTATATTTATTGTGTTAATCTATTTGTGCCTCAGAAGATAATTAAAGTTTGATATTTCTGTGTTCAACAATTTTGTCCTTCTTCTCTTCACATATTTAAGTTTTACTTGTTTGTATATGGGGATCAGCGCAAGAGATGTTTCTACTTATTAGTTTTAATGATTTTGATGAATGGTATCTTTTGAAATTCTGCACAGTTTTCTCAAATTTACTCTGTTTCCCTTGCTCACATGACAGGGATTTTGGCGGGGTAACGTCCCTGCTTTACTGATGGTTATGCCATACACTGCAATACAATTTGCGGTGTTGCACAAGTTGAAAACTTTTGCTAGTGGCTCTTCAAAGTCAGGTCTGTACAGTAGTCTGACCTACTCGAGTAGATTAATTAGGTTTTATATATAGTTCACCCCTTTTCTCCTCTGTCACAAGTTGTATAGCTTTTACACCATGTGTGCTTTTATAATCTCACTGCATAAAGAAGTTTTATCTAGTCTAAGTTCAGTATGGGAATTTGATTTACATATTTAGCTGTTCAAAGATGTCTTTAAGTAAGCTATTTTGTGCTTCCCTCAAGTAAGCGTCACTATCTGATGGCATTCTTTTCTATGATGCAGAGGATCACGTTAACTTGAGCCCTTATCTTTCTTACATCAGTGGAGCATTAGCAGGCTGTGCAGCTACTGTTGGTTCTTATCCATTTGATCTTTTGAGAACCATTTTAGCTTCTCAAGGAGAGCCAAAGGTACGCATCACTTGTGATATGTGACTATAGTATAACCTTTGTTGCATGTAATACAAACTGTGCTCATACATGTGGGAACCAAGTCTCTTGCAATGCAAATCATGTTTGTATTGGGTAAATTTGACAAACTTATTTCTATAAGAAAGGGATAAGATTGGCGAATTCATCTTCACCTCTAATTACATGCAGTGTTTTCACTCAAATTACAGATTAGACGTAGACACGTAGTGGATTGATTGAACCAGGTCTCTTGCAATGCAAATCATGTTGTATTGGGTAAATTTTACAAACTTATCTCTATAAGAAAGGGATAAGATTGGCAAATTCACCTTCACCTCTAATTACATGCAGTGTTTTCACTCAAATTACAGATAGACGTAATGTAGTGGATTGATTGATTGATCACTGTCATGTCAAATAAACAATCGAATAAGAATATAGTCTTGGATGGACAGTGTCGATTGTGGTCCTCGGTTGTCAAGTCATGCATGTGGGAGAAAATACACAAACTTACTGTCCATCTGAATGCTTTTGACATCATTATGTGAATACATTGATATTGGACACTTGAATTTGCAGAATCCATTTTGCAATACTGCTTAATTTGATGTAAAAGAATGCAATGTCATTGTCTTCATTGTTTCCCCATAGACTTATTTTAGTGATTACAATTAATCACGATGTTCATCCTACTTGATGCAAGTATTGAGTTTGCACGTAATGATCAGAAATTCAAGTTTAGTGGGTTTTTTTACGGATGAAAAAGTCAAGTGAGATATAAGTATTAACACTTCAAATTTTGTTGTTTTACTATTTTGTATGCTATTTCTCTGCAGTCATGTTAACTAGGTTTCATGGGACTTATGTGGTATGCGAACTAACAGGTTTATCCAAACATGAGGGCTGCATCTGTTGATATATTCAGAACTCGTGGCATTCGAGGACTGTATTCTGGATTGACACCTACTCTTGTTGAGATTGTTCCTTATGCTGGTTTGCAATTTGGGACTTATGATACATTCAAACGCTGGATGATGGTAAAGGCTTACCCTTTCATAGAGTCTCTCACTTGCAATGTTTGATACTGTTGACACTTGTTCGAGGATAATGTACTGAATTGGATTTTTGACTTGGGATAATATTTGCAGATGAGACAACTTTAAAGGAAACACTTCTAAATTCATAGACGACATTTATGCATAAGCTGTTAAATTATGTGAGATGCTTTTACCTGTAATACTAAATACACAAAAAGGTACTCCATATATCCTAAAGATTTGATGTCCAAAAGGCTAGGCTTAGGTCAAAGATACTTAATGTTAGATTTATTTAAGAAGTGTTGAAATAGAAGAAACAATGATGTACATGGGAAGAATTATGAAGTACAAGTTTTATGATTTTCTAAACGTGCATAAATTTATCTAAAATTACATTTTTCTGAAATCCAAGTACTTTTCAGAGTCAACTAACAAGTTTTGGGTCAGAGAGAGTGGTTTATGCATTTGTAGACACCAATGGGAATGCCATCAATGTTATTAGATGAAGCCAATTCCCTTCTGTGGAAGTCCTGTCCCTGAATCATTCTGAGGATTAGAGTGACTGATTTTATTTAACCACTGTGTTCTTGAATTATTTTAGCTTGATAAGAATTTTAAACCACCCTAGCAGTTTGTGCATTTTACACTGGTTTATTTTTCTTGAAAAATCTGACCCTCTAAATTCGCAGCACTATTCTGGAGATTGCTGAGACATGTATTTATGTGTCAGTAGTTCACACATACACTTACAGTTTCATTTGATTATTAACTTATTTGTTGTACAGTGAGAATATGCTTTTGCCACCACTTTTAGCTTAAGTTAAATGTAGCAAGTGTTCTCAATTTGGTCTCTCACAATTGGATTTATGTTTGTAGGCCTGGAATCATCTTAGATCTTCTAATGCTATCCATGGTGATGAGCAAGTGTCAAGCTTCCAGCTTTTCATCTGCGGTTTAGCTGCTGGGACATGTGCGAAAGCTGTCTGTCATCCTCTTGATGTTGTCAAGAAGAGGTTCCAGGTAGATTTCGCTTTCAGTTGATTCTCTATCTTTGGTTTAGTCCGAAATACAAATAAAGTGAAGCTTATTAATATTTTAAGAACAGCCTGTGTTTTTATCCCTAATTGGGCTTCCAAGTGCTCTTTTTGATTTAAAACAAATTCAGGAAATGCCTTGTTTTCTCTTTAAAAGACAAACAATAGTTATCTTGTTCTCCAGGTCCAATTTTTGGTTTTCGGGGGGGGGGGGGGGGGGGCGCAAAACCATTTTCTATTTTCTTAATTGTTCTTTTTGTTTAAAGATTTTCAACTATCCCCAAATATGGTTTGGGGCAAAAACATCTTTTATTGGTTCAATAACACACATTGTTCCCCAAAATCCAATGAAATCTGTTTCAAGTCCAAACGTCTGTCTGAACTGTGTTTTGAATTTGGAAACCAGGAAAAGGTCCAGTTTCTCCATATTCCTTCTTCTTCGAGTGCCTAAAAGTTAGAATTATTTCTATAAACGTGTTCCCGATATGTGTCTTTAGCGATGTCTGGATTTGGAACCTCCAGACTTCATATGCAATACAAACCTCCTCCTCCTGCTTCTTTTTTCTTCATCTCCAATCAATTTTCTCCTTTGGTATTAGTTTTCAAAATTTGACCTGCTATCTCACTATTTCTACACTCATATAATTAAAAAAATATTTATCATCATTATCCTCTACAACCCATGAGCAATTCTAGATGTGTGCAGTGTAGTGGCAAAAATTGTCATGTTTAACTCAGACCAATTCTTTTATACGTCTTCCTTTATATGTGATCAACTTTCATTTTTTGGTATGCCCCTTGCATTGTTAAAAGGAAAGAGATAACGAAATCATATGCAAGTGGATGTCCATTGTTTGTGACAACAGTTAATGTTGTAACCCTATACCATGCAGATTGAAGGACTACAAAGACATCCAAGGTATGGAGCTCAACTGAAGCCTCACGCCTACAAGAATATGTATGATGGCCTCAGGCGGATCTTGATCGAGGAGGGTTGGGCCGGACTTTACAAAGGGATTGTTCCCTCAGTTATTAAAGCTGCACCTGCAGGTGCTGTGACATTTGTTGCTTACGAGTATACATCAGACTGGTTAGAGTCCAAATTGACTTGAAGCATACATAGCACTTTTTCTTACTTCCTCGTCATTGGTGGTGGCAACTGGAAAGGGCCTCTGATATTTTTGAGCTCGTTTATTTTTTTGTCATTCTTTTTCTCCTTGCATCTTAAGAAGGTCCAAAGGAAGTAAAAAGTCGGGCCATAATTGACACTTGTTGCAAGATGAGGAGTATATAGGTTTTATTCAGTTGAATGACGTCTTTTTTGTCTGTTCAAGAAGACACTGAGCTCCTTTGTTGGCGACCACAATTTCTCATGCCTTGACAATATGAGAGGTTTGTTGGAAGCTCTTGGTGCTTCTTTTTTCTCTTTTGGATCTCCCTTAGATGCTTTTTAACTGATTCACTCTATAAGGCCATCCGTATATAATGCTGGAGCCAATCATTGAGTCAAGTTTGCCTTCGATTAATTTCTTGTTTTAAGGAGGTAGTAAGTTATAAACGGTAATATAGAAGCACAAAATACCAAAAAGGGGTTGGTTGACCAGAGAAGTTTTCATGGCCAACACCCCTCACTTCCGCAAAGAGGGTGGGAGCTCCTGCCTCCTAGGGTTGGGTAAAAAGGTGTAAGGGATGATTTCAGAGAGTTTTCTCACGTTTAACTTCATCAAAGTGATCTACCTCTTTTAAAATCTCCATTCTTCGATCTGTTATTTCGACGAATTGAAAGAACTTTCTAAAAATTGTTGAAAAAATCAACTTCTATCGTTACTTGGTATATCATGATCCATTTTAGGTAAATCTTTACCATACTTGCATATTACCTACATATATTTTTTTCCAATTGAACCATGGAAGATATTTTAGAGATAAGATTTCAGAATTGAATTTCGAATATGAGATGTGGTTAATTAACTAATATGAGTATCAAATAAAGAGGAATTCGAGAACAGATATGTGTAACCAAGTTCAAATTTAAGAATTAAAACATTAATGAAACAAGAAGATGAGAATTGATAATCTTAATTGCTAGTCGCTAGGCCGATTCCAGGTGATATCCGATTTCTTAAATTCAATTTCCGCCGTCTCAAAACTTAATTAATCTTTGAGAGTTAAATTTCTAACTAAGATACTTTCAAGAGATAAATGGAACCAACGGATTTGTAAATTTTAGTGAACATGGAAAATATTTTATCCTAAAACAAATGAAATCTTTACAAAGTTAATTGAATAAAATTATATTACAGAAGGCAAATTAATCGTATTATATAATTTTTATATAATAATAAATAGGTAAAGAGAATTCTTACGAAAAATTAAAATAAGAAACACAAGTGTAATTTCGTAGACCACAAAGGGGCTACTCTGATAAAGCTAGACCTGAAGGGAACTCTATGAAATTATCCCAAAAAATAAATGAGATACTTGCAAAATCAAGGAATCATCAAGTCAGGTTGTCTGTAGAATTAAGCAAAGGGCAGTTCAGTGCACTAAAGCTCCCGCTATGTGCTGGATCCCGGAAGGGCCCGACAACAAGGACCTATTGTAAGCTTCTCGAATATGAAAGAAAAAAAAAGGTTCTCTTCTAGTGCAACAAACATCATTAGGATCAGTTTAGTGTATTCATTTTCTCTCCAGGACCATGATGATAGGTCATTATTACAACAGACCAACTTACAGCTGCAAAATTGATGCATAAAGGGAATCACCTCAGGGCAAGTGTGAACTCACTCATTTCTTTGAGATATCAATGACTATAAAATATGATACACACACTTATGTGTTCCTCATTTTACTAGTGTCTTCCGGAGGCAAAGATACGAACTGCAGAATCATCTGAATCTGGGCAGCATCAACTCGAAACCGCTCAGAAATTTCATTGATATCCATAGGTCCTTTATGATCATCGGATCTGCCTTGATGCAGTAGTATAATTTCTTTTATCTGTGCCACATTCAGCGTACCTGTAGGAGTAGGCCTTTCCTCATATCTGCTAGACTGTGAAGTTATATTCCTTAGCTTAGGCAAGGGTCTATCAGACCTCTCCACCACTGTTGCCTGTCACAGTAGGCATGAGTTAACAACTAATTATTCCTGATACATATGTTCTTGTACCTGTTACTACATCCGAATCTACGTCAACTGAAACATTTAATCAGACAGCACAATTTAGTGCTGGATAACTTAAGATCTCTATTTTATTTGCACCCAAGAGGGAGCCCCATTGTTGAGATTAAACCTACTATGAAGGGAAGAATATCCGACAGGCGATAAGAACGGTTTAACTACAACATATGACATTATTTTCTCAGAAGCTTGACCGTCATCAGAAGAGTCACAGATAGGAGCATGAAGTGCACAGACATGGTGATCATACATCAGTTTAAGGCTCAAACAACTTAAGACTCAAAAAGATTTCTATAGGATTGCCAAGTTTCAACAGATTAGTGCAAGCTGAATTCTCGAGGCCTGGAATATATCATGTGATTATTTCATTGCCTCGTGCTTTCCGTCCCCCCATAAAGGAAAAAGAATTGATATGAGTTAAGTACTAATTAAAACTCCTGACTTGCACATTTCACACTACTCCTTACTTGCACATAAAGATGTGATATGAGGAAAGGAGTTCAAAAAAAGAAGAAGAGAAATTTCATGCAAGTGTTTACAACTTCTAGATATATATAGAGGGGCTGTATGTAGGGTGGGGTGAGGGAATCATCCGGACCAAATTTAGTTAAACCAGGACAGTAAGATGGCACAAGAAATTCAGAATATACTTCCTTCAAGGGAAGACAACATTGGCCCCTCTAAATCACTCTCATACCTTCCTCTTTTAAAGAAGGTGAAGCTTTACGCAGAAGTTGAAATAGAGTTTGACTAATTTAAGAAATAATCTATGAGTGTCTCAAAAGTTGCAGAGTCCATGGCGCACACGTCCAATCAGAAAGTTATGCAAACAAATGAAACTCACCTCACCCATCTCTAGCTTTCCACCAGGCTTGGCTTGAATTCTACCAACCATTTGACTAAGCATTGCATCGAACTTGGGATCTTTCTCTTCCACAGTGTTTTTAACAGCAACCTTTGGGCTGCTCTCTAAAGAAGCAAAACCAAATAGTCACTTATCATGTAAGTATTTATGAAGTTCTACAAACACTCTTGCAATGGAAATATTGAAGCAAGTTGTTTTCCTGGGCAGATAGAAAAATAAACAAGCGAAAGGCATTAACCGTTCTTGCAGCAAAAAAGACACCTAAATGGATGACATCAATGTTTAATCCAAGACTCCCCCAGTTTGTTGTGCGATGTGATTAGAACTCAGTCTATCTCAAATTTATAGACCCATTTGACTGATGGAGACTCAAATTTGATTTAATTTTGCAATAAGTTGGACTCATATCAATTCATACGTCCGAAATTGTATTTAGATATTTGGGGATATTTGTTCCCATTTCACAAGTACAAACACATACATATTGCAATGCTAACTATAAATGGACAGGATGAAAGATCCATTTTTTGTGGTGGTTTAAAGATCTGTTTCTCAAAACCCAAATGTGGACTTAAGTTGTTCACACAGCTTGCATTGAGAGATTACACAAAAAAAAGCATAAAACTGACATTAATATAGTTCAACTACTCACACAGCAAATCGGTACAATTGACCTGTGCTCCTGAGCACACATGCATACCCAAAGTAGTATTCACCATTCTAGCTACATACCAGTTCTACCTATCCTAACCGAATGCACAGGATTATTAATTTAAACAATCAAGCTCCAATTATCACTGCCCTATGTGAGCCTTGCACATCCGAAACAGGATAAATGCAGAGGTTCGCAATAAGTTTGCAGTCGGATTATGATGAATTATGGCCTAGTGGTCAAGAAGTGGGTGTGAACCTTAGTTTGAATCCCAGCAGACAAAAAAAAACACTAGGTGGAATCTTGGAAGAGTGCAGGCAAGACAGGTTTGGAGGGGCTGATTGAGTTGTTTAATGTCGTTTTTAAAACGGCCAAAATGCTTGAATAATGGAGGTGGAGTATAATGGCTCCATCATACAAGGACAAGGGTGACATTCAGAATTTTAACAACTATAGGGGTATAAAGCTGCTAAGTCACACCATGGAAGTTGAGAGGGTGATGAAGATGAGGGTGAGGAGGAGGGGTGTGTCTATTTTCGAGATCCAGTTTGGATTCATGCCAAGGCATTCAACCACAAAAGCCATTCATCTAGTAAGGAGACCGCTCCCATATCTTTAAAGTACGTACAACTTTGCAATTCTTTAAATTACCTAACAGTGAGTGGCTGAAAGGAAGACAGTAGACAGCCAATAATTGTACGTGTCTTGAGTTCACATAAGACATTTCTAATTTAAAAAGTAGTCCATTTTACAAGCAGAAAAATAGCCCATTTATTATGCTCATACCGAAAAAAAAAAAACGAATTAGAAAAACCAACTGAACCTAACCGAATCGGTTTGGTTTGGCATTTGGTACACACGATTAAATTACTGAACCGAAGAACCGAACACCTACTCCTAATATAAATGACCTCAACCATTTTGGTATAGATGCATAGTCAACTGATTTGATGGATAATGATGCACTAGTTATGTTCTTGAGAAAATTACAACTGAATCAACAAGTGAGAATAAGAGTTTAAGAACATTGGCTTCTTTAATGATAAAACATTTCCTCCTGCTACTTCCATATTCTTTCAATGTCATATTCACCTTCAAAATGGCAGTTTGATTCAATACATGTGATTAACAATGCATGCAACAAACTCAGCTTTTGCAGATTCCCTTCTAATGGAAACTAAAGAAGAGGGACAACCAACCACACATTGATTATTCCAAAATTTCCTTTATATGGTAGTGTTTCATGAACTTGCAGTATGTTGAAGGCAAGCGTAAAACTACTAAATTTATGATTACGAGATGAACCGGTGCAAATGAAACAAAAATGATAGTGAAGACTTATATAGCCAACCCGAACTAACTTGGAACTGTTTGTATTTGTACTTGAGGTTATAGTAGTGAAATTTGATTAACAAGCTTACACCATACTGTCCCCCAATTAGTCACCGTGGTGTCCGAACCCCGAGCACTCACCTCAATTAATTCCACGGATAGCTACTACCTCCCACCAACACAGATATCGTGTGTAACTCTCTCCATTGGCTTAGATGGAGAGAAATCACCTTGTGTTTTTACCCCCATTGGATTTCGAACCTGAGAACTCATGGTTCCCGCATCATTGAAGCTACGCCACACCTCGGGTGCCATTTTTTGAAAATATTTTTTGCTACGGAAAGTTGAGATTTATACTATAAAATGTAAATTTTATTTGGACAGAGTAAGTAATGTTTGTGTAATGCAAGAAATTCAAACTAACTGCAGCATGAATAAGACCTAAGTTCCTAAATTGCAAAAATATAAGAAATCGAAATAAACGAATTCATATTATAGACTTAGAAACTGCAAAGAGCATACCGGCAACTGGACCAACATTATCGGCAGGAATTTTATTCACCGGCGGGGGTCTCCGGTCGATAGATTTCTTCAGTTGCGATGACGCCGCATCGACAGTAGAACTTCCGATCCTTCCTGTTGCTCGACGAAATGCCTGACCCATTTTACCAAATGATCCCTTTATACACAAATCAATTTATACAACTTTATTTCTTTGAAACCCAATTTTCTTTTATTTCGTAAAAGTTTAATTTTTTAGTTTTATGCAAATTTATTTCTCTGTGAATTGATTGGTATATATAAAAAAAATGGATAGCTAATTGAATGAAGAATTGTTATTATTAGAGAAGTGGATCATTGGAAAAAGAGACTAATAGAAAGGTGAAGGATTTTTAGTTGGGCTGATTGGGATTGCGTTGAATACAATTTCCACGTAGAGGGTTTTACAATGACCACGTAGAGGGGTTTTAAAAGCGGTATTTTGGTTTGTAGGTGTTAGTAACGGGTGGGTTAGGGGGTTATTTGGGCGAATCTTTTTAATATCAGGTGGTTTTACTTTGTGGGGTTAAATTTAGTGTATATTTTGGGTAGATGCATAGGATGATGCCACGTGTCCAACTGTTAGAGCGAAGGACATAAATGATCCACTTTTTGAACGACAAAGACACTAGTGTACAAATAGTATAACGGATGGTATTTATATATCATTTTCGATAGTTCAGGGTATATTTGTCTTTTTTACCTTTTAATTATCATGTATGTTTTTCAAGAATCATTTTAACTAAGTTTTAAAGTTAAATTAATTCAATATTTTAAATTAAAAATTTAGATATTCAAAAACTATATACAAAGTAATACTTTTAAAGTACTATAAATTGTATTTTTCTTTTACTTCAATTTGATGAAATAAAAAATACATCTTAGAGTGTTAGACAACGTTCATATTGTTTGATTCTCAAAAAAGAAACTGTAACAACTAAAAAGAAACAAAGGGAGCGTTTGTATGTTTTTTTTTCTTTTGAGCCGATCTATCAGATTGAATCTCTTTTTCAAAATAAAGGTGAGATGTTGTTCTCATATCTCACTTATGGAATTAAGATATGTCATTGTTATTGTTGGTTTAAATATCATCATATATTATTATAAGTGGAAAGCTTTTAACCTCAAAGTTGGATTACCATTTTGCCCTTATCTTACCCCTAACATAAATTAAATATTAATATCTATTTATTTAATTAAATATTAAGAAATAGTTATATTTAAATTCATGCATCAACCAAGATCTTAATATAATCATATATTCATGTACCTCGATTTAATGCAAGATCTTTGTGGGTATTGAAGAGTCTAATAACCTTCAATTTTAATTTGTAAGATAAGTGGGGTTAATGAAGAGTCTATCAAAGACACTCACACAACATTATTTATATTTCCTTCTTTCATCCAAATTTGTGCTCATCTTTCATTCTACAGTAGGTTAGTCTACATCATTTGTACAATTTTCATTACCAATTTGTAATTGTAAGAATTCTTACTGATTCATTTATTTGTATTAAAATTTCATGCATATTCATTTTCTTTTTGTTGAGAAATATGTAAATTATCATAGTTACAAGATGAATATTTTCCAATATGAAGTTGTAAGTGAATTTTTATTTTTCATATCTCCATCTTTTTGAGTTTTTAAATATAATTTCGTAATTGATTACTATATTTTTATATTCTTCATTTCTTCTATCTTTAGGATATAAATATAATCAAGGTAATCCCAATTTATATTTATAATTAATTGTTTTGAGGGTAAGCATGTTAAATCCCACATAATATTTTCATAACTAGACCCATAAAAGAGTAAGTCTTTGATAAAGATTTATAGTTATGTATTTTTCGTTGTTTGATAATCATTTATCTTTTTAAAACAACATGTTTGTACTTTTTCCTTTTTATATGTAATCACAAATGTTTATAAAATCTATGTACTGAACTATTATAGAGAGGTACAAAAATTAGTGCACAAGTAAAAATAAAATAAAAATAATGTAAAGTAAAAATTAGTGCAAATGTTACATTGAATTTTGTTGTATTAGAATTCATATTTAATTTCTTATATACAGATCCTTTAATATATAGTTCAAGAAATATAATGTATATATATTTTTCTCATGCTTTATTTTCTGTTTATTATTTTTATAATTTTAGTTTTTTATACATATGAAACATTTTGTCTATAGCAAATCGACTTCTAACAAAATGTAATTCAATTAATATGACAATATTATTGTCTATATATTTTAAAGTGATGTATTTTATTATGGATGTCATGTCTTTATTTACTTTTCTTTCTTTTCCATTTGAACTTGTAATTTTTCTATAAATTTAATGTTACACCACCTAGACATTTTGTAATATTTTTCTGTATGCATATCTTTTTTATAACCAATTTCTTTTTTGATTATTAAAACTTACATTTAATAATTAAAATATATTAATTCCTCTGATATAATAAAAGATTTTTCTTCATGAAGCTTTAAAAATATAAAACCTCCAACATCTGACATAAGATTTTCATGTTATATTTTGTGAATAGTTATATTCTTATGTCAAACTTACATACAAAAGGACTTAGCTTTGAACTTTGCGATGAATATATGTACGCTCCACTATGATATATTTACTTATAGAAATTAACTTTTCTAATGTCAATTAGGGGACAAACGCGCGACACACGTTCCGAGGACTAGTATTACTAAAAGTGGGAAGCTCCAAAATGCAAAATTGAATTACCATTTTACCCCTACATTATATAAATTATATATATATATATATGTATGTATATATATATTAATTAATTATTACTCCAACTCAAAAGTTAATTTTTTATTTATCAATTATGAGTTATGTCTCTTCAATGACTCCATCCCATTTTTCAGCAACCATACAACTTCAGCTATCTTATCCATATATTATTTTCTGTTTTCAAAGCATTTAGTTAGTTTTCCGAGATTCTCTTCAGTTTTGGAATATGAATAGTTATTTTCATTTTCTATATATATATAGAGTAAATTAATTATCATTTTTTACTTCTAATCTTTTTTATAGTTTTCTCTTGTATTTGCTTTGCCTTTGTGTTTGCTAATTACTAATTTTTATTTATTTTTCTTTTGCTTCAGATCTTATCTTCCAATTGTGAACTCTTCCCTTCTCCGTCGCATCATCAAGTACATATATATATATATATATAATAGATATGATAGTCATATCATTGGAATTATGTTTCGTCATGAATAAGGTAAATATACATTAGGCCAATTCACTATGAAGCTTTTTAGTTTATTAAGATTGTCTCACTAGGAAATATAGAGAACTTGTATTATTTGAGATCCATAAATTAGTAGTAAATACTAGAATCAAATGGGTCCAAATAGAGCTAAATGAATAGTGAGAATGCATATGGTGACTCTAAGAAGCATGTAATTGAGGTATGGTAGTAATGGGATTAAAAAGAGTAATAGAAGTAGATGGATCGTTGTAGCCGATAAGTAATTGCTAACAAACTGATATACAAACATTATGAGTTTTGTCATCTATACTATATTGTTACACGCTACAGGGTTTGACCAAATGATAGCAAAAGCTTTCACTAGAAAACAAAGTAACGCTTAATGTTGACCAAGCAACATGATCTGAACTTACCTGTTTGACTTCAGTAATCTCAAATTGGACTTTGGACTCTCTCTCTCTCACACACAGAACATATGCATATGCATATGCATAGATTGTGCCATTGTCTTTAGAAAATTGCACCACTTTAGTCAGTTGCACTCGTGATGCTGGCAAACCAGTTGGATCATTTCAACCATTTGTATTAAGTTCTAGCTTGTTTATGAATATGAATTGATTATGTTATATTTCGTAATACTACACACACACACAACATATTCATATGCATAGATTGTGCCATTGTCTTTAGAAAATTGCACCACTTTAGTCAGTTGCACTCGTGATGCTGTCAAACCAGTTGGATCATTTCAACCATTTGTATTAAGTTCTAGCTTGTTTATGATTATGAATTGATTATGTTATATTTCGTAATACTATTATATTTAAACAATTTAGTTAATATTCTCATATAAAATTTACATATGAAGGATTCATAATCTTGAATCAAACAAAGAAAGTTGTACATGCAGTTATCTATTACAAATAAGGCTTAACCCATCGGTGGCCCCCTAAAGTAGGCACCAACTTTCACTTAGACACCTTAACTAGACTTTGTTCATTTTAGACACTTTATGTCCCTCCCTATTATGTCATTTTGACACGTTTTGCTGATGTGATAAAGTGAGTGTGATACAGTCATTGATGGCACGTGTGAGGCTTATTTAGCCTATTTTATTTTATTTTATTTTTTTCTCTTCTTCTTCCTCAATTTTAGCTAGTACATCTTCTTACATTTTCTCTCTCAAATTTTTTTGGAAAATCCATCAAAGACTTCTTTCAAACCTTCTATTATCTGTGTTGGAAAAACATAATGTTAATATTATTGAACACAATCTATATATAATATAAAGCTAGATGTTAGAATAGTGATGTGGCATGCTTCATAGGCCAGGAAAGGTATTTATCATTTTTTTTGAATTTTTCCCTACATTCTCTCTAATTTTCCTTTTTCTTATTGATTAATTTAATTTAATTTAATTTATTTGTTGTATATATTAATTACACATCACCATTTCTTTAACGGTATCTAAAAATCTGAAAAGTCTCCTCTTATCTTTCCTCAATTTTTGTGGTTTTTACTTTTTAAAAATAATACAGTAATTAATGTAATCTATGATAAGACCAAAAGCCATCTCATTTATTTTGCATTTTTCATTCATTTTTTTCCATAACTTATATCTCTTCATCTTCTTAACTTCTACTCTTAATAAATATATTCATAGCTCACATTAAATCATTTTAATTATAAAAAAAGTTACCTTCTCTAATCTTCTTTGTGACTATTCAATTTGTATGGAATGGGCATTGATAAGGAAAAATGAGTTTTCTTGTATAATTAATGTACTAATTAATTTTATTTGTTCTTGAAGCATTCTTATTTTTTGTCATGCATCGTCCCAGTTACTCTGTTGGTCAAGGTTGTCACTGTAATTTGTGGATAGGAGACTGTTGCATAAGCAAATCTTTATGTAATCTGAAGCATATCGATCCAGAGGTGAATTTGACATTTTCTTTCTAGATGCTTTTTAAATTTTAATTGTTGTTTGATGTAATATAGCAAAATTTTCTACATGCTTTTAAATTGTTGTTTGATGTAAAAGGAGACAATATAAAATTATTTTGTATGATAGGAAATTGAGGTCGCAACTTTTGTGTAAAGAGATATTGCAATTTAAATGTATACTAAGTAACATGCAATTGATTTGTATGTGTTTTATTGTGAAATGACTACTTTTTCCATTCATCTATTTTAGTTTTGTTTTCATCCCACACCACCCTATTCTCCAATTTTGTTTTCTTCATTTTCTCTACTATAAACTCCTTCATTATTTGACAAAACAATTCGAGGGTCGAAATCTCATTCATTTAGTCTCTTAGCAAGTAGCATGTTTATATTAAAATTAGATGTGTATTCATAATTTCTAAATATTGGATCCACTTCGATCAAAACATGAATTGACAATATTGAACAAAGGAATCGTAATGATGAAATCCTATTTTAATTGTCAAAAATATGATCACATCACATATAATTTCTTGTTACTACTTGAAAATATATAGAGCTGATTTTATCAGTACTTTAATATATTTTCTTTTTCACTTGAATTGATTATTTCTTATTGTTCTACAGTTTATGCATAATTATATTGTTATATGTCATTTCTTTTGTTAAAACATTAATCTACATGTAATTTTGGGGGGGGGGGGGGGTAATATTTATTGTATACATAAGAGTGGTGAAGGTAGCTTGCTATGCCAAAGGTCGCCTACTAATATTTTCAAGATTTGTAAAGAGAGATAATAAAGTAATTCTTTTATGCTTCTGTATAATGAGTTACAATCGTATTTCCTCATCTTTTAAATTGCGTATTTTAAATTGAGATTAGATATACATAGCATTTAGTTTGTTATAATTATAGCTTAAAAAAAAATATTGATCATATTGTTGTCGTCACAAGGAGATACTTAGTATTAAAGCAGTTTATATTTTGATGCAATATATTGACGATATTACAAGAATAGCTCATTTTGTATGTTGACGAAATTTTTTTCCTATTATTTGTTAATTCAAGTAAAATTTTGACTTTTCATAAGTAAAGAACATGTATAGCAATGTTTTTATTTTAACATTTTTGTTATAGACTCATAGTGTTGACGTGTTTATGTCTTTCTACTTTCACTAAAAGTATTTGCGGTGTTTTGATTTTTTTACTCTTAATTTAATTACTTTGAATATTTAAGATTTGTAAAATACATACAGATTAAATTATTTTGTTTGTTTTATCTAATGAAAGAAAAAAAAATTAAATACCTTAAATTTCATATAATATTTTTTTGATTACTTTCAAATTTGAATCTCAATAGAAATTAAATCTTAAATTTAATAAGATTTTTGTGACCGCGCGAAGCGCGGACAAGTTCACTAGTACATAATAAAAAGACTTGAAATGGTACTGATTGTTCAACAAAACACCTTTAAGAATGTAACCATTTTTCTTAAAAGAATGGATAATAAAATTAAGTATATAAAAAAAAAATCTACAATCATGATTTTAACATATTCATCACCATTATAATTTCTCAAATTTCATATTTACAATTCCAAACACCAAATTAAATGAAGAAATATGTAATGACTCGGAAAATGATAGAGTGAAACTAGAGCCTCACATGTGAGTTTGGAGTCAAGAACTTAATGAAATGATTATATTTGAATTTGACCCAAAAGTTCTTAAAAATGTGCTTCGGAAGTTACCGGAAACTTGTTTAGCTGTATATTAAAAGATCCATTTCGTTTTTCGAAAATCCGACTTCATATTCTTGTTTAAGGGGTCAAATTGAGTGGGAAATGGGTCTAACCCAAATTTTAGAGCAACCGTATCAAAATCCGAAATTTCCAAGTGAAGCCTTTTTCGAGGGTCTACTTTGGAGGATCATATCTCCTAGCACACAAATTATTTGGGTGGCCATAATATATCCATGGAAAGCCCTTTGAGTTAGCTACCTAACTCACTTCGTTTCACCTCATTCGGAGTTCGGACGAAGAAGTTATGCCCATTTTCGTAAAGTCTGTCCGGCAGAAAATGCAAATTCCAGTAGCTAATGTTACTGTTCATTACTGTTCACCCGCCTGAAAATTTTTCTAAGTGTTGGACCCTTTTTTTCAAAGGACTTATATTATTTCCTAGATACCATAATCCAATTCCCATCCCTAAAAACATTTCCCTCTCTACAATCCTCCATTAAGAAGAAGAAGAACTTGGAGCTAGGGCTTGGATTCAAGGCTTTCTTCATCAATTTTCTTGGGGAATCATAGCAAAGGTATGGTGACCCTTGATCCTTGATTATCTTTCCTTCAAGGAGTCCATTAAAAAGGGTTTCAAAAGTCTTCAAAGAACAAAATTTCTATTTTCTATTCTAGGTATGGGTTCATGGGTAAAATGTTTTCAAAGTCATTATATTGGTGAATTGAAGTTGTAGTTATGATTTTAAGATGATTTTATATGAAACTTCTTCAAGAACCCATGATTTCTCTCTATTCCTAGTTTATGCCTTTATGAAGTGGGTTGCTTGATAATGAATGTATATAAATCAAACTTGTTTAAATGTCTTTAGATTGTTGGAGTATGTCATTACCCATGCTTATTTTATGGTGTATTGTTGGTATATGGATGAATTGAGGATTGTGGCCTTATGGGCAAGTTATGGATGAATTCTCTTGTGGTAAGAAAAATGGTTGGGACTTGAGTGTTGTTGATTATGGCTTTGGAGGATGGTAAGTTAGCTTAATCTCATATTATGGATAAAAATTGTTCTTGCTTGGTTTGATCCACTTATGGTGGAGGTGTTTAATTATGAAATGTATTGTGACCATGGCCTTAAAGGCATAGTATGAGAAATTGGAGTGTTATCATGACATTATATGAATGAGAATTCAATGAAGATAATGTGATCATGTTATGAACGTAAAGGTGTTGCTATTGAAAGATTATTTCTCAATTTGACACTCATGAATGTTGATGATAGAATATGAAGGATTCTTCAATATAAAGTATACCTTGAATTGGTAAGACTTATGCGTCATTTTCTTGTATAAATGATTATATTGTTGATTGTTGAATCCTTGGATCGGTAGGCTAATGGCACCCTTCCATTAATGATAAGTAATGAACCTTGGATTCGGTAGGCCTATGGCACCTTTCCATAAAGGTTAATGATGAGACTTGAATCGGTAGGCCCATGGCACCCTTTCAAGAGGAGTTAATGAGCTTTCCTAAATGTACCTTGAATTGGTAGGCTTATGGCACCCTTTCATGTGTTAAATAATATACCTTGAATCGGTAGGCTTATGGCACCCTTTCATGTGTGATGATGTCAAAGTAATGAACTATTCTATGGGAATGTAGGCTAAGCACCGAGCGGATTTGGTTAGATGGAAACTCCCCCGACAGTTAGGCATGAGTTTCAATGATCGTCTACCTTATCCCATAAACTATGTGCCCGCATAGGAAGCTAGTGGATCCATTAAGCTATATACCGGTCTTCCTTAGGCAAGTAGACCACCTCTTTTCGGTGTGGGGACTCATGACACCGGATTCCATGACAAGCTCTCATGGTCTATGTCGGTTAAACGCTTACTTCCCATCATGTGAGATTTTATTATGGTTTCTTGATAAGCTCTACAAAGTGTAGGTAGTAGTATGGGATGCTACCTATACATTGCACGAGTAGGCTTGGAGAGGGTCATAGTGAGTTTCTCTAAATCCTAATGTATGTGACACAAATGTGCCCTAAATGAGGTTATTAAAGAATGTTGGCTCTCGAATGTTTAATATGAGATGCATGATATACTTGGGTTATATTATGAGTTATTTTCCCTTGTCATGTCTTAATTAATGATATACCTCTTATGTATGAATATTGTGCAAAGGTGAAAGAAGGAATGATAAGTTACTTTAAGTGACCTAAATGTGGTGCCTTAGTATGGATGGTGGTATGGGACGTCATCCATACATTGCACGAGGTATAGCATAAGGGTTTCTTGAGGTGAAGGTCCAAGGTAAAGGTTTTCATGTTGATATTGTTTAAAGGTGATATTATGACTTACTTGATGTTATGCTTGTCTTGTATGTCTTTTATACTATTGTTCATGATATTTCAAAAAGGTGGCATAATGCATGGTTTCTAACTAAAATGTCCCTTTTTAAAGCATGTTTTGCATGATCATCATACTTAGTACTTAATTGTGCTAATTCCATATTTCTCTATTTTCTATAAGTGTAGGTTCCGGCAAGTGATCACTCCTAGCTAGTTTGAAGTGTTGGATTGCTTTCCTCCAAGACTTGGTATGTCCTCATGGATTCGAGGATAAGACTTTTAAGTCCTTTTGTTCATGTAATAGACTTAATAGACTTCTTTTGATTGTAAAGGGCCGTGTCCCTACTTATGTTTTGCGACTGTGTCTAAGATGGCCATGTGAGACTTAGACTTCCGCTGTGTGTTTTTAAAGTTGTTTTAAGAAGTTTAAATGTGTGGATGTAAATAAGTTTTTTTTTATTCCGCACTATTTTCATTATTGAATGCAATGAATGACTATGTGGCTCGTATAAGGCCCCTTCGGGGTCGAATACGCCATGTTACGACTAGGGGGTACTCTCGGGTCGTGACAAAATAGGAGAAAGGTATGGTGAAGAAGACGATGAGATCAAGTGGGTATTACGAAAAAGACCATGAAAATGGGGGAATATGGCGGAGAAGATAACTATATAGGGTGGGAATGGGAGAAAAGAAAATGAAAAAAGGAGAAATCTGAAGAAGATGGCTGTGTTGTGGTGAGAATTTTTGATGAAGAAGATGATCAGAGTGGGTGGGGAAGAGGGGTGGAGGGGAAATCTTTAAAATAATTTGTTTTTAATTGGTCATAACCCTTTCTATTTGACCTTTATTTTTTTTCTTTAATTTATTTTTGTTTGTTTAATGACATGGCTTTAAAATGAGATGGCATCACATAATTGGTCATTTAATTCATGTGGATATGTTTGGTCGACACGCGCGTAAGGTCAACAGAAAATTGTGAAAAAAGTGTCAAAATAGCACAACGGGATATGACATGAAGTGTCTAAAATGAAAAAAGTCTAGTTAAGGTGTCTAAGTAAAAATAGTTGTCAACTTTAGGGGGCCATCGATGGGTTAAGCCTACAAATAAATATGACTTTTTCAAGTGTACCCTGTGAAATTGACAAGAATACATTATCCACCTTAAAGAAGACATGTTAATCAATATTTCTACATTATGAAATATAATTTCTTGATATGTATGTGGATAGAATGAGGAGACTATAGTTTTTTAAAAAATAAGACACAAACTTTAAGATAGAAACATTTACAAACATTATCAACGTTACTTATGTTTAGCTATAAACTATATGTCATTGAAATATATATTAAAAAAAAAGTGTCACACTGAGTATAAGATATATGAGAACTACATAAGAAAAATGTTATACCAATTCAATAGATTGTGTATAGCTACAAACAATTACCCTTTCCTAAATTTAGTCACTTATTACTTACATGTTTTAGCATCATCTATATCATTTAAAAAATTGTACTAACTAACATGGGACACACGTGTCCAGAAACTACTATGAAGAAATAGGTGTTAAAAAGATTAAAGAAATTCAACATATCTATTATATATACATACAAAATAAGTTTAACCTTATATATACAATATAATTTCCTAACTGAAGAATTTCATGTTCCTAACAGCTTGTTTGGATGGTTGTTACTTGTTACATATTGTTCTATAAATTGTAATGTATTATTTTGATGAATACAAGTTTGAATAGATTGTATCGTTCTCATTCATTGATAATGACACACACCAACAATTTAAAAATAAATTAATAAAATTATAAGATATGATAACGATAAAATTATGGAAAAATTACCTAAATACACATTATTTTATTATAATCTCTAAAATTCTCTACCATTTAAAAAAAATAAAAAATTCCATCTCTGATACATCACTCTCCTCTCATTGATACATCCTATCCCCTCTCGGATACATCCCTCCCCTCTCTGATATATCCCCCATTCGGATACATCCCTCACCTATGTATTTGGATGTCTGCTGATGTATTCAGATGTCTTATCTCCTATCTATGACATCCCTCCCCTCTCGAATACATCCCTCACTTATGTATCTGGATATCTGCTAATGTATCTGAAAGTCCAATAATGTATTCGAAATCAATAATTTTTAAGTAATTATTGTAATTTAGAGTAGAAAAATAATGTAATTACGTCTTAACATTATGAAATTGTAAATTATACTAAAATCATTACAAAAAGGATAGGATGAAAGATAAAGAAGTTATAAAATGATAAGCAAAATTAAAATAAGAAAAGAAAATAATGTAACCATACGACCACACCAATTTGATCACAACATAAAATGGCTCTTCTCATTATTTTATTATTATACATTAGAATGAATTTAATAATAGGATATAATAAAAGTTTAAGCAAGATTAAAAAAATATTATATTTAAAATAATAATACAATACAACTAGAATATATAACAACCATCCAAACAAACCGTAAAGTGTGTAACTATGTCACGACCCAAAAGAGAACATGATGACACTCGTCTACTCCCACCAAGACAAGTCAGCCTCAACCTAACGAAATGAAAGAAATCCAGAAAATAAAGCAAGAATAACATAAGAGTGGATTCATTCTAAAACGTAACTCTAAAACCTGGTTTTTACGTGTACAAGCCACTAATATATAAAATACGGAATTGAAATATAGTTACAAGTCTCAATGTCTTTGTTTCTCAAATAGAACAAAGCATAAAATAAGGAGCAAGAGGGACCGCCGGAATAGTCCTCTGAAAGCCTCAAATATAGGAAAAGAAGAAGATCGCACGGGCCAAGGCTCGAAACCTACACAAGTGTCGAAGCAAGGAATGAATACCAACCAACACGATACTCAACAAACAACCTAATAAAGAAGGCAAAACTAGCTAGAAAATGAGTACTCTTTTCATCCCAACCGAACCTCCTCAAACTACAACCTGAATAGAAATCCATCTAACTTAACAGTTTCACAATATACAGTTAACAAGGCTTAGCTGTCACGACTCGAGCCTACACCCTGAACGTAGCCGACACTCGAGAACCATTGCTGATCTCCAAGCAAACCCTTGGCCTAGATGACTACATAGCAGAAGACTAACTCAAGAAGATTTAAGCTTTATAACAGAATTTAAATTCAAGTCTCAAAACTTCTCAAAACTCAAACTATCTCAAAATAGTATACTCAAAGTTGTCTGAAAATATTGACGGAAACTCAACACTAACTATCTATGAAGCCTCTAAGTTCAACCTAGATGTCGGGACAAGACCCACGACACCTCAAAACTACTAAATTGAAAGACAAGAGTGGAGTCCTCCGGAATGCAAGGAAGGCTCACCAAAGCTAGAAAAAAGTGCAAAGTGATCTTAACGAAGCATCTATTGATGATCCTGAACACCTATATCTGTATCATAGAAAGATGTAGATCAAATGCTATCAGTACATTGAATGTACGAGTATGTAATAAAGTTGAATGAATAAATAACTGAACTGATAAGGTTGGAAGAATACTCACCTCAACTCAAATCAATAATAAGAGATGAAAACATTTAAATCTTCATAAATGAAAGACGTTAACTCAAGAATGTTTATAGAAATACAAAAACATACTCTTTACTCTTATTTGGGAGATTCTCTAACCGACAACCATCACTATGAGGTACGTGATATATAGCGTCTCGCTCACGCTGTCAGAACTGTCCTATACCTCGCCAGGATATAGAACACCTCAACTAAGTGGATCCACTAAAGCTCTACTCGAAAGCAATAATGAGTCATCTAAAAAGTATGATCCTTTACCCATGTTGGCTACATGATTTATAAGGAATGTAAGTTGTCTGAAATCATCCCCATAGAGGTGCTCAATACTACTCTCAATAAACATATACTTATTCTCAAATGTATAAAACATTCTCTTTCTCAATTCGAGGTAATTACTGAAGTATCCTCTTAAAAGAGGTAATTGCTCTAAAATATCTTTAAACTCATTAAGTCATTTAAAAATCAAAGTTGTTCTTTCTCAATGTAAAAAGTGATACCTTTAGGAATACTTGGTTCATTTATACTCTTACTCAATTCATATTTGAAAACTCTTTCTCAAAACTCATCTTTTGCTCTCCTCATAAATCAATGTAAAGACAAAATATTTGTTTTATTTATTTCAACAGTAGAGTTCATGTTGGAATATAGTCATGAACAAATAGCATCAAGGATCTCAATACAATGATAAATAACTTAATACTCAGTAATTAAGAACTCATAACTCAACAATATAACTCGTCTCAAGAATACTCAAAATCATGGATAAAACCCTACATTACTCTTTTACTGAATTTAGACATATGTAGGGTGTGAGGACAAACTAGTCCAACAATATGATAGCCTTACATACCCGATTATGAAGCTATTAGACCGAAAACTTTGGCAGAGACCTGATTTTTCTTGAGCCCGAGTAAGAACACTACCTTTCTTAGATGAAATCTTTGATTTTGGAATCTTGATAAAAGAAATTATTTTATGGAGTTTCTAGTGTAGAAGAATTTGGGAAAACCTTGGGTGGAAGGTTTCTCCTTGTATCTTTGATTTTTGACTTGAAGGTTTTAGGGTTCTTGATGGAGAAGAGGAACACTATGTGTGTTTTGAGGGAATTTCTAGATATTTAAATGTTTAGATTGATGATTGAGAGGAAGACTAGTTAGTTGAATGATATACTCAGTTAAAATACTCAAAAACGACTTAGAATAGGGTTAAAAAGCTTAGCAAAGAACCAAAATACCCTAGAGCGCATTCAAAAAGTTGTTGGAAAAAATTGCAGTAAGCCTTCATGGAATCGTCTACCAATCGTGGAAATTTCCACCGTCCGTAGGTCCAGTCATAGAACACCAACTACCTGACGAGGCTTAACTAAAATGGGCAAAACTTTTTACTCCAAACTTGAAATGAGGTAAACTTGGTGGAGTTGGAAAGAGGACTCATAGACCTTTAATTTGATAGGCCATGAGCTACCTAATTCAGTATATGCTGAGAGATATGGTCATTTCAAGTTGACCCAAGTAGAATCTTATATCAAAACTTTATCGGTAAGGAAGCTTTCAACTCAACTTTATGCTAGGGGATTATAGTGACCTTTATTCATATCCAAATCCATTCTCACACTAAAGAATTGACCTTAAAATCTAAGAACAATTTAAGAATCACCTAACACAACCTTTTTCCCAAATGAAGAATGATTCAAATCTTAGCTTAGAAAATTTCAGGGTGTTACATTAGCAATAACAGTCTGATAGTCATAGTTCAACAACCAACACCTATCAAGTATGACAATCACAAGTGTCAAGTAGATCAATCACAATTATCAAGTAGATTAATCACAAGTATCAAGTTCATCAAATCACAATAGTCAACTCTTGTCGGAACCATTTCTCTTCAATATAATATCACTAGCCGAAATCATTTCCCTTCAGCTTTATAGGATATTACTTGTCAGAACCATTTTCCTTCGGCACAATATCACTAGCCAAAATCATTTTCCTTCAACTTTGTATCACATCACTAGTCGAGACCATTTCTCTTTGAATTATTTATCACACGTCTCATCATGGTGTACAACAATCAATGCAAATAAGCAATTTCACACCATAAGGAATAGACATCAACTCAAGCAATTCAAATCCACAACAATGTCATCAAACCAATTCATCAACCAACATAATATGGTCCACAACAAGGTAATTCACAAAGCATTATAATCAACACGTTGCTTTTTTCATTAATCCCATTTTATTCATTAATATCAATCAAGTGGAGTATGAACCCATCACCTCATTCTTAATACTCATCCAACACATACAATGAAGGGAAATGCATGATTCTACTAATTTTACAAGATTTAAGAGATCATTTTCCTCAATTAAATCAAAAGTCAACCCAAGACTTGAGCCTTCCCTTTCTGAACAACATCCAAAGCTACACAATCTAATTCAATCAAGCAATCACAATAAGGTTCTAGAAATAACAATACCCATATCATACACTTAGAAAAATGGGTCAATCAACTCAAACATCAAATTTTGAAAATGAGGTTTGAATTCAAGAATCTTTACTTGAAGATGTTACCCAAGGCATTTGGAACTCATTGGTGAAAACCATTTCGAAAAAGGAGTTAAAATCAGTTAACAATCTTCATTTTAATTTAGAACTCAAGTTCTTGGAAAACCTTGTCATATGCCAATCAAAATCTCAAGTTTTGATGTTAAAATCCATAAATAATCAAAGGAAATTGAGTTTTAGGGCTACAAAAGTTTACCCAAATGATTTAGCACAAGAAATCTCATCAAAATCACCTACAAGGGTTTTATAAAGCTCAAAATAGGGATAAATGGGTAAACCCCCAAAATCTGTAGGTCTAAAATCCTCTCTGATGTCGGAAAAGCGACATCCTGAATAAAAATTCGTCCTTCGCTGAAGTGAAGGTCGCGATCGCGACATCTCAAAAGTCATGGGACCTGACCCTTCGCAAATGCGAAAATGGCTTCACATAAGCGATGCTCGCTAAAGCGAGCCATCCTTTTCGCTAGAGGGAAGCACACAAAAACCAGAAATATCAGCCAACTTTCACATCATCAAATGGACCATCAAGATTCGTTTGGAATCCCGTACACACAAATCAAATAAATAAAATGACTAAACTCGAAGTTCTAGACTCAATGGAATGTCGAAATATGAATCTGAAGTCTCCTTGACCCAATATCCGTAAAAGTAACACAAAACGAAGATAACACCTAAAAAGGCTAAATCAAGCTCGGAACCTCTGAAAATTCAACCAAGACCTCTTAGCCCTAAAATCATTGAAATTTCGATCCGAGCATCCGAATCCTGAATGTTGACCAAAGTCCAACCAAAAGTTAAAATCTCAACAATTTCCAACTTAGAACCTCAAATCCTCAAAAAGACTCCAAATCTAAAATCGGCAACTCTCTTAGACCAATATCCGCATTTCGAGATTGATGGAATCGACAAAATTTCATTCCGACACTCGAAACTCTAAAAGACACTGAAAACCACTTTTAAGCAACTTTAGCCTTTCAAACTCAAAACTTAGAAAATACACAATTTTCACTTAAAGTTCGAAACCAACTTTCAAAACTCAATCATAAATTATTCGGGATCGATATCGAGAGGGGTAAAATGATTATTTTTACAAAAATTCCAAAAATGACCGACCGGGTCATTGCTTAACTAAAAAGTTAGATTTGGAATCTTCCATGCACGTAGTTTTTTTTATTTTTATTCCGTGTTTATATTAGATATACACTAATTTAGTATTAGGAAAGTTATCAATATATTTTATTCGCTCATCTAGTTAATTAAATATAATAGGACAGTTATTAATATATTTTATTCGCTCATCTAGTTAATTAAAAATAATAGAAGTATACGCTATACATACACTTGGTTATATATAGTGTATATATATATTGTATATACATATGTATATTATACACACATATATTTAAAGTCTACACTATTTACAATATATATATATATATATATACACACACACTTTCGTAAACTAGATGTGATTGTGTTGTAATTTTCTTTATAGTATTCTTGCCCTCCTTCCCGAATTGATAATCACTCTAAACCAAAAAACTATTTAAAAATAATTATCACTTTTAGAAACTTAAAGTCAAAGTTGACAATTACTTTTCACTATACTCTAATATTTAAAAAGTAGTAATTCTTTTGATATTGCTCAATTCTCAAAAGATATTCGATAAATAAAAGTAATTTAATAAACTATACCTCTATTTGTTATTTTTTCAAAGGACATGAAAATAGCTTATTAAAATAAAACAAAAGAAAGTGCATTCAAATTTCAAGTGATAAGGAGTGCAAGTAAAAGGCATTGTAATACAAAAAAGCATAAAGAATACTTCAACTCTATGAAAAATGTTTCATAATACCTACCTTCAGTTTTTGGTCTAAAAATATTTCTAACCTACTTTTTTTTGCTCAAGAATATTTCTCGAAACTAACGGCTGATTTTATGCAATTTAAAATAGGTATGTGTCATATTATGATTATTTGCATATATTACTTAATTTGAAAATAAGTTAAAAGGGTCACAAACATATTAAAACTATATGTATTTTTTTTAGTTTCATACCTAAATTATAGAGAGTATGAGTTTCATATCAAAACCATTACTCATTAGTTTGATACGAGGGTGTGTCGGTAGGGTGCGCATCGATCAATTCGGTCAGAGTTGTCTATTTATGAATAAGCTAAATCGACCCCAATCAATAATATTTTTCTTATTGATTTTTGGTTAATTGATTTTTGATCCTTTATTGTTCGATTTGTGATTTAACCGATAAGAAAAATGGTCATGTAATGATATATACATTATATTTATAAAATAGAAATGGTAGCAAAAATAGATTTTTATATTAATCACTTTTATTTAAGATCGAAATTTCTTCTAAAGACTCAAGTAATAAATTACGGAAACAACACGAATTGTCTCTGTCACAATCAAATTAAAAAGTAAGAAGTGAGAATGTAATACCAATTTGTGTCAAGAAGAGAGAATATGTCACAGTAGAGAGGCTAGTTTGTGTTGTCTATGTCCGAAAATAATAAGAAAATTTAGAAAATAGGGTAGGTAAATGTTAGTCACTATTATAGAATTAGAGAAATACTAATTTTAATATAACATTATTAGGTTATATGCTTAATAATTAATCAAAATCATTAAAGCGCCAATAAAAAAAATTACAAAAACATTAACACAAGAATGCAATACCTATAAATTAATAGTGTTTTTTTCGTTTTGATTTTATCGGTTAAACTAGCTTTTGCACACCCATGTGTGTCACTATAGGGGTTTTCAATTTTCTATCTTCAATTAGTCAATAATTTTGGAAAACATATTCACCAAAAAAGAAAAAAATCCTTAAAAAATGAGGATAATGACTTCCTTACCGTGATAGTAGGAAAAATTAGTTCCACAAATGGCATTCCACATTGATTATGTTCTTCCCCATCCTCCAACACACCTCATCTTCCCCTCCACCCTCTTATCCCCCATCCCCACCACCCCACACCCTTGACTCTCATAATATTTGTCTAGATTATATACAAATACACTTAAAATAATATTTTTTTGCTTACATACCAAACACAAGAAACTCCAGAATCCAAAAGAAAACTCAAAATTCCAAAGCATCTCATTATGTAACTTGTTGGAGATGGATAGTAGTAAGGCACTAGCTATACTACAAGCCAAGCCCCTTGTACACACTACAGTTTGCAAAGAGGTGCTTTACTGTTCTTTTCAACTAGTCTTAAGTAAAGTTTATTACTAAAAAGTTGGGAATAACAGAACTGGAAATATGGAAGGGGAGGCGGGAGGGGGAGGCGGGAGGGGGAGTTCTAATGACCTATGGACTGAATATAAGATATCTACAGTATCTCAACTTAAGAGACAACACTAACCACATGATCACTAGTTCGAAAACAACGGTTTGGCTGAGAATAATCTTTGCTCCTTCCTGCTACTGCAATCAAATGAATGAAAAACCTCTTCTTTTGAATCTGAACAACAATATTTCTCTCCCTTGTGCTATTATTCAGTATCCACAATTCCTCGGCTGCATGTACATTTTTTACTGGTGACTTTTTTTTTTATCTATTACTGGTGAAATCCTGCATTTCAGGGACTGCTAGCAGACATTAGCGAGAGCACAGATATGAGTAACAAGACATTGAAGCAGTTGTTAAATCATCTTGCCTATTTATGGACCTGCTGCGACTGTCACCCCACTCTCCCCAGGTGGATGCTGATTTTTTCCAAACATGTTGTTATCACCCCCCATAGACACATCACCTTTATCTTCTTCCATTTGAGTAACCGCTGTGCTATTGCTAAAGTCAGTAACCCTCATACCACCAGGAGTTTGTCGCGAACTCCTGGATGTTAACTTCCTTTTTGAACCCCCTTCTCTACTCTTTGGCCGTGTATTCACAGTCAAGAAACCATTTGCCACAGCTTCAATTACTCTTGTGGTTGGAGGCCTACTTCTAGTGCTATGCCTACGTGAGTTCAAGCTAGGTTGCTGCGGCTCCATACTAGCACTATCTGTCACTGTCTTCAACTCACCAGAAACATCATCAGTACTCTTCATGGTACCACTTTGGTCTTCTGTCAATGCTGGCACCAGAATTTCATATTCTGAATCAGGGGGGACTTGAGGTTCATTGAGGTCAATCATTGTCCTAGTTTTAGGTTCTGCATCAGGAAGCTTCAAGACATGACCATCAGGAGAAGCACATTCGGCACTTTGAGAAGGACTGCTCTTTGATGAGTTGCTTGATGACACCTTATCCTCAGACAAAGCTATCGGAATGCTGTTCGGCGATAGGTCATTGCTGCTAGAGGTGTGGCGCATCTCTTGTTCCGTTACTGGAACCATATCACTTCCATGGCTACAAGCCGTTAGTCTCCTACGCCGCTTGGCAATGGGAGCTGCAAAGTCCGCATTGTTTTCTTTCAATCTCTTAAGCGAGTGAGATTTTACCCCTTTTCTTGGCTGCTTGTCTTCACAAATGTTTTTTGTTTTCTTCAAATCATTCACTGGTACAGTAGAAGAAGCAGGATCAGATATAGGAATGTCCTCATTTGAAGCTTCTTGAAACTTCTGGCTTGAAACACTGATTTTGTAACCTTTCCCATCAGAATGCATTTCTCCATTGGAGATAATCCTCGACAAATTATTATGATTCGCCTCTGCTTCATTAACCACAGAAGTACCAACAGAGTCTGATTCATCAGTACACTCCTCTTCATTCTCTTCAGCTTTGTTTCCAGTAGACAATTTGTTTGAGATATCCACTGGAAGACTTGTCAACTCTCTCAATTTAAAGGGTTTACCATCAGAGAGGCTTGTATCTACAACTGTAAACTTCATAACATCTGTATATCGATTAGGAGTTCTAGGTTGAAGATAACAAGGGCGTTGTCTTGTTGGAAGATCATCTTGTTCTAACTTTGTTTCATCTGTTTCACCTTCAGCCTTAAACTCTAGAAGAGTAGGATCTGCAGCAACTTTACCCAAGACATCTCTAAAAGAATCGAAATAGTGGTTCCCTTTGACTAATCTCCTAGAGAATTTTTTAATACCAGGCATCAGAAAAACCAAATCATTCTTGGGATTAGCAGCATAATTCAAGTGTTTAGGCTTCTCTGAGAGCCAACCTGTTGCTAATAGACGGGGCCAAACAGCTTCCCAGAATAGATCAGAGGATCGAGCTTTACTAAGTCGGTAATCTCCAGTTAGAAACTTAATCACTTCTTCAGTTGTAAGAGAGGAGCACGCTTTGCCAACTGGAACTTCTGAGCGTACAGCGTGATTGGACCTTGAAGGTTCCAAGGTCATGCAGGTAAGATCATATTTACCTTTGCCAATGCCAACTGCTTCAATGAGCTTGTTTACCCCAATCATAGCCTTTAAAGAGAAGACATACTCTTCCAACAATATCTTTCCTTCCCCAAATGCCTTAGAGACCTGTCAAGCAATCAGATTAATTACAGTATTATAAGATATAACAATGACAAGCAGAAAGGGTGCACTGCATGAATACCAAATTAGAAATGAAAATTAACCTACTAAAGTGTGTTACAAACACTGAAAAGCCCAAAAACTTGCCACTGATGTTACTCTTAAACTCATCACAAACTATACAACCTCTTAACTAAAGCCTATCCACATAATCAGACAGAGAGATAATTTGCAATTTGCAGACCTTTATGGTATGAGGTTTCAAGTTTAAGCTCAAACAAAATCCATCCTTGTTATACTTTACACTATGAGCAGTTCATATACATGTTCAGTCGATCAAGAAATCTCTAGTTTATTACTCAGAAGAGCAACACTTACTCTTTTCCCTGCATCTACAATAAATTTTTAGAATAATGCACATTTAGTCCAGATAACTAGAACTCTCTACATACAAAGCTATCAGCTTGCTGATGATAGGATCATCACAGCTTTTCATAGGACCAGGGAATTTCAAAAATTATAAAACCTAAAGTACCAATGTTGGATAATAAATAAATAACTAACACATACCTTGGAATGCAAATATTCTAGAAAATATTAAGCATCTAAATCAACTAGACTGATGAACAACCCAGAAAATGTTAAAAAGCCAGTGATAAATCAAAATGACACCTATCAGGCAGAATTACTTAGCAGGGGGTACACAAACATGAGAAAACACTGGGTATGGTGTATATAGCTTGTCTGAATACCTCTGTTAAAGCCTTTTGGTTTTCTTCTGAAATGCAGGGAAGTAGACGAGACATCAGCTCCTGTTGCCTTGATCCAGTGAACATCTTTTGTCCACACACACTCCTTCTGCTTCTCACTTTTCGACATTCTGACCATCTACGGTACTCAGGGGATCCATAAAAATCCCCATAATAAAATGACAAGATGTCACCAGTCCTTTTAGTTTCAACAAACCTCTTAACATGAACAAAATTCTTCTCAAAGATGTACAGACCAAGAACTAAACTTGCCTTTTCAGTATCAGTCCAAAGACCTAGGACACTGCCAGGGACTAAACAATATCGCAGGCCTCTTATTTCCTGTAGTTTGTTTTCAGAAGATAGATTTGATGATTCCCCTAGTGTCACCTTACTCTGCAAGATCATTTCTGATGGCTCTATTTTTACTGTGATATTGTCCGTTTCTGAATGCATGTTGGTTAATCTGGTACTTTCAGGTTCTGAGGGTGCACTATCATTGGCTGCATTTATTGAATCAACCAGATCTTCCAACTTCTCATTTTTCATGCTTCCAACTTCCTGATTGACCCACACTAGTGGTATGGGTAATCCCACCATGAAATCCCAGGAAATATCAGCTCTGGTCTCCTGATCAGCTATCATTTTAGTAAATGAAGTGCAGTCGCCCTGCAGAGGTGGAATTTCAACCTGATACTGGTTCCCAATTCGAGGAGGTATCTCTGGCTCTCCAACCACACCACTCATATCAGCAGACTCAAAAGAAAGCGACTGATCTGCAGACACATCATCCGTGTGATGTCCATTCACTTCAAATGAATCCATCTGCAAAAGAAAGTGACCCTCTGTCATGAGATACAACTATAAAAGCAAAAGATAACTCTTGTGAACAGATTAAGTCCAAAGGTTTCTGATGGGATGGAATCAATTATCTACTCACAATATAATGCTAAGATAACCAACGGAACAATAGAATGCTCGAATTAGTTCTTCTAAGCGTGAAAAGCAAATATGCTGAAGCGGTTAACTTAGTAGGACCCCAAAAAAAAGAAGACAGATTCTGAATCTGTCTTGTTGCTTGTACAAAATGTACCCTTTGAGTAAAGCACTCAGATAGTTCAATTTAATATTTCTTGTAACAGTTAGAGTGGCGTGTAAAACAAAAGGGACTTTCAAAAAAAAACTACTCACCATAGATTGCAATGGAACACCAACACTTCACTAAGTATTATATACTGAGAAGAGTCCTTCAAGAATTCCTTACACAAATATGCAAAGAGGTACCTAATTCATAAAATCAATGAGTTTGACTGTCATCTTTCTTCTTCATAGTTTTCTGTTCACATTCTGCTGCCCTTATCCGTCAATGTATTGCCTAAACATCCAGATAGATTGAAGTATAAGTATAGACCTACCTAAATTGATATAATGTTGATGAATAATCAAGTAACATTCCATTTAAAGAAGGCAGAGGCAAGTCTAATAACCAAATGCAAGATAACTTAAAGAATGCTGTTTAAAAGGAAAAAACCAGAATCATCGAAATCATCGAAACCAGAACCAATGGATCCAGTCATAAATCATCGAAATCATCGAAACTAGAACCGATGGATTCAGTCATAAATCATCAAAACCAAAACCAAGGGATTCATTCATGAATCATCGAAACCAGAACCAATGAATTCAATCATAAATCATCAAAATCATCGAAACCAAAACCAAGGGATTCCTTCATAGCTCATCGAAACCAGAACCAATGAATTCAGTCATAAATAATCGAAATCATCGAAACCAAAACCAAGGGATTCATTCATAACTCATAGAAAACTTGTGCATTTGAATTAATATCCAAAAAATAAAAACACGAACACCGCACGGCAGAACTCAATTTTTCATAGAATTACACCAACAGTAAAAGAATTCTTTCAAAAGAAAAACACATACATAATCAGAAGAAATGAAAGATGTACAGAGTGATATGACTTGTAACATCAAACCCCAGATCCCATTTTTGAACAAAAATCAACTCTAATATTAGTAAAAGACACAAACACTAACCGTTTGCCATTAATCCTCAACACAACAAACCCCAAATTTCAAAACAGAAGAAAACAAACAAGCATTCTTATCAAAACCGTAACTGAGAGAAAGAAACTAAAACAAAAAGACAATGTAGAAAAAGCAAGAATCTTTATCAAGTCACACAACAAGAACTTACAAAAAAATTCCCAATGGTGATCCTTAATAAAATCAAAACACCATAAACATAACAAAAGTCGAAAACTTGGACAAACCCCACATCCCAAATCTTGTTTAACAAGCAAAACAAGACATCTAAACACCCAGAAAACCATACCCATCCATAACACATAAACAAGTGAGCAAAATAAACCAAAACACCAAAAAAGGAACGTGTAAGATAAAATGGGTCTACCAGTTATAGATGTAAAACAAATAAAACGTGAACATAAAAAACAAGAAAACTATTTAAAAGAAGAAAAAAAAACATACAAACATATTCAAGAACATGATGTGTTAACATGTATATAACATATAAAGAACCTTCAAAGGTGAAGTTTTTTACCTATAGAGTATGCTTCATGGAGTTGGGGGTGGGTTGAATTCGAAGAAAGAGAGGGGCAAAATAGAGGAAAAATGTGAGACTATTTTTTTTCTCTTTTTGCTGCATAGAGAGAAAAATAAAGGGGGGTGGGGTTTAGACAAGGGGGCCTTTGATGGCTTAAAAATAATATACTTCTACTACTGAGGGAGTTTGGTCCATTTAAAGAAAAAAAAATAGATGATAAAACCAACGCGCTGTTTAAAAATGTTGTACGTACTCGAGACTTTTATATGACACCTAATAAATTTATACATAATTTAGTTGAAATATATATCATTAAAGAAATGATTTTTAAATTATTATTTTTTTGGTTTGGAAGAAATTATTTTATAGTATTAGTTTTAATTAATAGGAGGAAAAGGAATGTTTGAATTTCCCCTTTTTTACTTATATAAATACCTTAATTTTTATCATTTATTGTATTTTGAATTTATTTATATCCTTATTAGCAAATTATTTACTAATATTTACTCTTAATTTTGTCGAAGTTTAAAATATCGACTAGATACATTGTACTCATTAAAATCGCGTAAAATATTTAGATTTCTTAAATCTATTTTTGACTACTGGTTTGAAATTATTTTATGTTATATATAGATCGGTCAACATTTATGTTAAGAGTTCTGTTACCGTAAAAAAAAAATACAAAATAATTTATTCACAAGGCAATACAATAATAAATAACGATTCCAAAGTATAAAAAAGAATATAACTAAAATATTTGGTATAGTAAAAGAGTATATTGACTCTTTTCCTGAAAAAGAATTGTACTTTAAAAATAACCTTAATGAAAAAGTACATTTATTGAATGGAGTAAAATCAAAATGGAATTCATTGACAAATATTTAAAGTTAATACCATTTTTTTATTTAGACATCTAAACAAAGACTTATAGCACTTAAAAATTTGCAGTACAGATCTATTGTGCAATTTTGAAATTTTTTGCATACTTGACAAATTATTTATTTTTTACATGAAAGAAGCATGTGAAGAGTCTAAAACAACATTTTTTTATTTTTTTATTTAGCAAATTATTTAATATTTACTCTTAATTTTGGCGGAGTTTAAAATGATTATTTTCTGTTATATACACGATCAACATCTATATTAGAGCTTCGTTACTATCAAAGAAAAAAACAAAATAATTTACTCACAAATCGCGACAATAATAAATAATAATCCCAAAGTATAAAAAAAATATAACTAAAATATTTGGTATAGTATAAGAGTATATTGACTCTTTTCCTCAAAATTAGTTGTTCTTTTTTTTCCTGCTTTCAAGTTTCTCACTTAATTTTCACTTGAATTTACATATAATAGTGATAATTTAATAATTTTATTTGTAAATTTTTTCTTATCAAATAATTAGAAAAGAAAAAGATAACCTTAATGGGAAAGTACATTTATTGTATGGAGTACAGTCAAGGCGGAATTCACTGACAAATATTTAAAGTTGACACCATTTTTTATTTAATTACTTATACTAAGACTTGTAGCACTTGAAAATCTATAGTAAGGATCGACTGTATCATTTTGAAATTTTTTGCATACTTAACAAATTATTTATTTTTACACGAAAGAAGCACCTGAAGAGCCTAAAACAACAATTTTTTATTTTTTATTTAACAAATTGTTTAGTATTTACTCTTAATTTTTGGCGGAGTTTGAAATATGGACTAGATACAATATACACATAAAACTCACGTAAAATATTTAGATTTCTTAAATCTATTTTTGACTATTGATTTGAAATTGCTTTTTGTTATATACAATGGTCACGCTTATATTAGAGCTCCGTTACCATCAAAGAACAATAAAAAATAATTTATTCACGCATCGGCACAATAATAAATAATGATCCGAAAGTATAAAAAAAGAATATAACTAAAATATTTGGTATAGCATAAGAGTATATTGAATCTTTTCCTGAAAATGAATTATATTTTTCCTACTTTCAAGTTTCTCACTTAATTTTCTCTTCAATATTAATAGTGATAGTTTAAATCTATTTTTGACTATTGATTAGAATTGTTTTACGTTATATACGTCGATCAACGTTTATATTAGAGCTCCACAATAAAAAATAATAATTTATTTATGAGTCACAACAATAATAAACATTGATCTCAAAATATAAAAAAGAATATGACTAAAATATTTGGTATAGTATAAGAGTATATTGACTCTTTTCCTGAAAAATGATTGTTCGAAAATAATCTTAATGGAAAAGTACATTTATTGTATGGAGTAAAATCAAAGTGGAATTCATTTAAAAATATTTAAAATTGACACCATTTTTTATTTAAACATTTATACAAAGACTTGTAGCACTTAAAAAATTGTAGTAGAGATCGATTGTGCCATTTTAAATCTTTTTGCATACTTAACAAATTATTTATTTTTTACACGAAAGAAGCATGTGAAGAGTCTAAAACAACAGTTTTTTTATTTTTTTATTTTAGCAAATTGTCTAGTATTTACTCTGAATTTTGACGGAGTTTAAAATACGGACTAGATACATTGTACGCGTTAAACTCGATTTTGACTATTGATTTAAAATTGTTTTCTGTTATATACAATGGTTAACGTTTATATTAGAGCTCCGTTACCATAAAATAATTTACTCACGAGTCACGACAATAATAAATAATGATCCCAAAATATAAAAAAAGAATATAACTAACATATTTGATATAGTATAAGAGTATATTGACTCTTTTCCTGAAAATGAATTGTTCTTTTTATTTTTCTACTTTAAGTTTCTCACTTAATTTTCACTTGAATTTTCATATAATAGTGATAGTTTAATAATTTATTTGTAATTTTTTTCTTATCAAATAATCAGAAAAGAAAAGCATAACCTTAAAGGAAAAGTACATTTATTGTATGAAGTACAATTAAGGCTAAATTCATTGGCAAATATTTAAAATTGACACCATATTTTTATTTAGACACTTAAATTAAGACTTGTGGCACTTAAAAATCTCTAGTAAGGATTGACTGTGCCATTTTGAAATTTTTTGCATACTTGACAAATTTTTATTTTTTACACGAAAAGAAGCACGTGAAGAGTCTAAAAAAATAATCTTTTATTTTTTATTTAGCAAATTGTTTAGTATTTACTCTTAATTTTGGCTGAGTTTAAAATATAGACTAAATACATTTTACACGTTAAACTCGCGTAAAATATTTAGATTTCTTAAATCTATTTTTGACTATTGAAAAAATAAAGTAATATGTTGAAAGAGACAAAAGTATGAAAAAACGGGATGAACGTATACTTAAAAAAAGAGGAAGGACAAATAACTAAACCTCGAAGGAGACAAAGTAACGTAGTAGTTGTTGGGTAGGAGGTTTGAGTGAGATTAAATAATATAGGGTAGATGATAAAATAGTACTATGAAATATTAAGTAAGGACATACAATTGGAAAAAGAAATTAGGTAACAATGGGAACACACCAAATTCGTTATTTCATAAAATGGGAGTTTTCATTGTTACGTAACAATGAAATTTAACAATACAATACATTTTAAGTAACAATCAAAATAAAAATTGTATCTATGGTAACAATACAATACAATACAATGGGTAACAATGATCCAAACATAGTGTAAATTTTTGCTTGAATTTTGATATAGTAGAGATGGTAATAACCCCCCCCCCCCCCCCGCCCCCTCCCCTCCAATTAATAATCGTATTCTCTACTACACACTTATATTTTAGGGGGATTCAATTACCCCTTTGAGCTATTTTAAAGCGAATAAACACACCCTAAAGTGTTGACATGACATAGAGAATGTGTTCACTCAATTCAAGGCATAGGTGAGTCAAATTAGTGACAAAAAAGTATTTTAATATTTTGAAATTTTGTTAAATATAGTTTTTTGTTTTTTATTTTGTCTTTTATTTTATTTTCTTCACTTTTTCCATCCCCCCCCCCCTCTCCCCCACTTCTCTCTCTCTCATCACTCAACCTATACATTTGCCCATCTCCATTGTTGAACCACCACCGCCATAGGAATCCATCTCCTCACCCATCTTTTAATAATTTCTCATGATTTGTCTCACGATTATACACAACTATTAACACTGCAAATCACCAAATAATCATTAAAACTATTACTCAGGTGGTCGAAAAAAATCAAGTCATCATTAACCTCCTTGCTCCAATAAAATTGATCAATCTTCATATCTTATCTTTAGTTTCTATTATTGTCTGGTAAAGAATCTAAACTACGTTCAATAAGAGTTTCACAGATTTAAGTAACAACTATTAATCAATTTTGTTCAACCCTAGTAATCCTAATGATTTCTTCGAACGTAAAAGGCATAAATTCAAGTCCAAGACGATTAATAAGACTTCAAGCTAGGAACTAGTGTCAAGATTGCACAATTTGAATGAGAGGTGAAGGGGATGGTCTAAATGAATGATAAAAATGATGATGTTGTGATGGTGATGATGAATATTGTTTGTTTTTTTTTACCTGAAAGAGGGATTACAAGTGTTGATATGGGTCATGGATTGAGATTTGGTTTGTGGGTTATGAAAGCTGGAGAGAGATAAAGGTTTAAGAGAGTTAATAGTGAGAGAAAACATGGCTAAAGATTGTGGAGAAGTGTGAAGAATGAAGAGGATGATGATGATGAATAAGAAGAAGACAATATTTTACCCTTTTTTATATACCTAAAAGTTAGCAGCTGGAAGTGTGTGTGAATCACTACATGTAAAGAATGTAGTTGTCTAGTTTTAGGGTGGTATATATTCCGCTTTAAAATAGTCCAAGCGGATAATACGATCCATGTGAAATATAAGTATGTGTTGAGAATCAACTTATAGGTTGAGAGCATTTGGTTATTTTCTCTAAGGTTTTTTCTTATCAACTTATTAGAAAAGAATGAATAACAAAATGAAAAAAATAACCCTTTTGGTCATTCAATTTTTGAATTTTTATGTGCTTTGACTATTTTTCCCTTTGCCATAACTTTTATGCTGTGTTTTGACTTATCAGAATATGTGATGCGCTTCTTAAGGTGGTCGAGAGAGTTTTGCGTATTTTTTTCCTATTTTGAAGCTTTTATATGGAAAGGGATTGACTTTGGTCAATATTCTTGGTAAACAAGCTCGAATGAGAACTTCGTTGGCTTCATTAGCTCTAGAGCGTTGGGTTTGGTCTAGTAGGACCTTTGGTTCATATAACTTAGTGGTCATGTTGATTTTGGGATATTGATTTGTTTGATTATTTTTAGTTTGGTTGTAGCATAGACTTCGACCAATATTTTAATCAGACAACCTTCATCATTTGTTTTGTCAATTCCATTGAGTATGTAATGTCATTTCTGCTTGGATAGCATATCTAATTTATGTTTGTAGGACTTCGAATAAATTCTGAGGATCCATTCGGGACTTGGAATTCTTACTACAAGTTTTTGGTGTAGCTTGTCACGATTCAAATGGACGTGATGGCACTTGTCTATTCCTACCAAGACAAGTCAGCCTTAATCCAACAAAACGAAAGAAATGTCGAAAGATAAAGCAAGAACAAGATAAAAGCGGAAAACTTATTCTTTCTATCAACACCCCAAAATCTGGTAGTCACGTGTACAAACCTCTAATACAAAAGTGCAGAATTAAAAAATAAGTACAAGTCTCAACCTTTGTTTCTCAAATAGAACAAAGCATAAAGAAAAGGAAAAAGAGGGTCCGCCGGGATGACAAACACTACCTCTCAATAGTCCATTGACAAGCCTCAAAAAGTGAAAAAAAAGAGCAATCATGTTATACTGGGCTCGGGGCCTACATAAGTGTAGGAGAAATGAGTGAGTACCAACAATATGGTACCCAACAAGCAATCAAATAAATAAAGCAATTAGCTAGAAAATGAATACTCTTCTCATCCCAACCGAACCTCCTCAACTACAACCTACACATAAATTAGCTCAACCAAATAGTTCTACGATATACAGTTCACAAGGCTCAATAGTCACAACATAATAGTCATAATTCAACACGCATCAAGTACATCAACCTCAATGTCAAGTAGATCAAACACACGTAACAAGTGCATCAACCATGATTAACAAGTAAGTCACACATAAGCATCAAAATGCATCAAATCACAATAATCAACCTCTCACCGAAACCATTTTCTATTAGCACAATATCACTAGTTGAAACCATTTCTCATCGGCTTTATATCAAATAACTAGCTGGAACCATTTCTTATCGGCTGTACATCAAATCACTAGCTGAAACCATTTCTCATCAGCTTTATATCAAATCACTAGCCAGAACCATTTTCCATCGGCTTTATATCAAATCTCTAGCCGTAACCATTTTTCATCAACTTTATACCAAGTTACTAATCAAAATCATTTCCCATAGGCTTTATAACATTTGCCGGAAATGACATCGACATCATAAACACGTTCCAAAAATGACATCAACGTCATAAATACTTACCGAAAATGACCTCAACATCATAAGCACTTGTCAAAAATGAACTCAGTATTATAACCCTGACATGTCTCATCACTGTGTTCAATAATCAGTGCGCACAAGCAATATCACGCCATACAGAAGAGAGAACAATTCATGCAATTCAAGTCCACTTTCATGCATTCAAGCAATTCATCAACCAATCAAATAGAGGCCATCACAAGACAATTCACAAGCATTATGACAACACATAATCTTTCATTTAACCCATTTTTATTCATTAAGCTTAATCAAGTGGAACAATGAATCCCTCACCTCATATCCATTACTCCTAACATACAAATAATGAATGAAATGCATGAATCCTACTAGATTACAAGGTTTGAGAGATCACTTGCCATAAATTAATCAATTAATTACTCCAAGAGTTGAGTCTTCCCATTCCGATCAATTTTCATAGCTATACAATCTAAAACAATCAAGTATGCATAATAAAATTTTGAAAAGAACAATACCTACATCAATTACTTTGAAAAATGGGTCAATCAACTCAAAACTCAATTCCAAAAATAAGGTTTGAACCCAAAATTTAATACTTGAAAATGTTACTCAAGGTCTTAGGAACTCATTGATGAAAATCATTTTGAAAATGGACTTAAAATTAGTTCACAATCTCCATTTTAGTTTAGAACCTGAGTTCTGGAAAAACCTTATCATTTGCCAATCAAAATCCCAAATTTTGATGTTAAAATCCATAAATACTCAAAGGAAAATGAAGTTTTAGGATCATAGAAGTTTTACCCAACTGATGTAGCACAAAAAAACCTTTCACAAATTGCCTCCAAGGGTTCTCCAATATAAAAAATGAAGAATGAGGCTAAAACCCCAATTTTTTCAGACATAAAACCCTTTCTGATGTCACTAAAGTAACCTTGAGTTCACAAACGCGAACCCTGCAAAAGTGGGGACCTTTGCTTTCATCAACATCGAGATCGCTACCTATGATTCCCTTAAGCGAACCCCACCTAACCGATACCTTTTGCTTTCGCGACTAGGGTTTCACTTCCGCGATCCTCACGATCATGAAGCACCCTTCGGCGAAAGTGAAGCACACCGCATCAGAAATCCAACCAACTCTCGAAACATCGGAAGGACCCTCGAGATTCATCCGGAACCCCGTACACATAAACCATATATACAAATCAATTATACTCGATATTTTGAACTCAATGGAACCATCAAAATAAAAATTCAAAGTCTCCTTGACCCGACATCCTTGCAAACCACAAGAAACTAACTCAACGCCTAAAAAGGATAAAACAAGTTCGGGACCTCAAAAATCAATCAAGACATCATCTAGGCCTAAAATCATCCCTTGAATCCAACGGAACACTTGAAATTCTTATCTGAGCATCTGAATCATGAATTTTGACCAAGGTCAATCCAAAGGCTAAATTTCCATAATTTCACAACTTAGGACATCAAATTTCCAAAAAGACTCTGAATTTGAAACTGAAAACTCTCGCAGACCAGATTACACATTCTAGGACTGATGGAACTGATGAAATTCCATTCCGACCCTTAAACTATAAAAGACAAGAAACTATTTTTTTAACAATATTAACCTTTCAAACTTAAAACTTACTAAATGCTCAACTTGAAATTCAAAGTAAGAAAACAAAATTTTAAAACTCAAACATAAAATACTCGGGGTTGATAACGGGAGGTGAAAAATGGAAAATTCAAGAAAATTTCTAAAACTGACCGATCGGATCATTACATAGCCGCTCTCATGAAAATGGGCTCGATTTGGCAGAGTTGCTCGTATGGAGAGCCAGTCGCTTTGGCTACATCAATAAATTTTGTTTCTGCATAGCCTCAGATTCGGAGAAGTCACACTTGTTGTCTTGAGTTTGCTTTGATGGAGGTGGAGAAAATTGACTTTCTCTGCCACTGAATTATTTCTGCCGCTTTGGTAACAATGCACCTGCTACTAAAGGTCTGTAACAACAACGATGGCTAAATACTTTATATCTTTGTCATCTTCCATTTTCTAAGGTCAAAGAACCCTTTGATGTGAGATCGGTTTGAAGTGTTCTTGTTCATTTCTTGTCTAATTTTTGCAGTTCTAAGGTAAAATTCTATCCTTGTCTTGTAGTTTGTTTTTAAGCTTCAATTTCGTGTTTTGGTTTTATTTTGGACCTCAAATTCCTTGATTTTAAAATTTTAAAATAGACTTGTTAGACTATTTGAGGTCTGAATTCACTTTTATCTGCACCCAACTTTGGAGCATGTGATCCTCACTTAGAGGAAAATATAGTGACAAAATTAGTAGGAATCGACTGTGCCATTTAAAAAATTTTCTAATACTTGACAAGTTGCATATTTTTTACACGAAAGAAGCACATGAAGAATTTAAAGTTTTAATACTTTTTATCATTTCCTTCTTCTTCTTCTTTTTCTTTATTGTCAAGCCCCGAGGCTACCCCCTAGACGTAACACGAGACCTAGAATCACAAGTGACCCCAAGTTAACCCTGAGTCTAGCATATCACAAGCATACTTAAAATATAACTAAGCAAGTGGTTGCATAACTGTAAAATAGTCAATACTAAAAGGACTCCAAATGAAAATATAACTGAATAACTAGGGGAAATAACCCCAAAACAACTTAACACTGACTCTATGTCTGAAAGCCTCTAATATTGATGAGTTGTTGGGACAAGTCCCAGCTAACTCTAAAAGTATTGAAAGACTGATAATAAGCTAACTAAACCAAAAGCCTAATGAAACGTCCTTGAACTATGAGGACTCACCATTAATGTTGCTGAGTATGGGCTGGAAGTCAAACTAATCGTGATATGGATGCTAAGCACCTGAACCTACATCATACAATGATGTAGCGCAAAATATGTGTCAATACTTTGAATGTACTGAGCATGCAGGATATGGATACTAAGCTGGGCAATATAAACTGAACAATATAATACTAAACAGTATGGATTGGGCAATGAAATAAGTTGTACTGAAGTATAACTGAAAACTAAACTAGATGCAAATACCAAGTACTAATCATGAAGATAACATGCTGACTAAATATTGAAGTGAATGTTGATAAAATGGTCAATGCAATAAGAGTATGACTGTTGGAGCTACTATTAACTGACATAAACCACGTGAGCTAAATATGGGCCCAATGTATATGCCCCAGCGAGAGAACCCAATATACCTTGACAGGGATATAAAGGCATGATTGTGGTATGATCAGATGCCCAACATAGGGGACTCATAAACCTATGCGGGCACGTAGTTTAGGGACGTAAGGGTACGCTGAATCCTAGTCTAACTCGGTGCTAAGTCTACTCCCAACTGATCAATATATGAAACTAAAATGCATGAAATATTGAGTAGCTCAAAATATTGACATGCAGACTGAGAATGCAACATTTATATACTAAGGATATGGCATTTGAATACTGAAGCATGATTTTCTGAATTATCTACCTAACAAGTATAATTCATGAAATATCTATAAATTTACACAAGCTAGAGTTCTGCATTCTATGCATGGAACTATACTAATTTACCAAGAAACATGTTATTTAGATCAAGGGAACTATAGTAACTAAAATCAAAATGAATCTTGAAAATCTAGAAACCCTAGGTCTGAACAATTTATGGTAAATTGAAGAACTGACTGAATTATAGGGACCTAATGAGTGAAAGAAACCCACTAGTGAAATCCCACATACCTGGTGACAAAAACTATGGAGAACTCCTTTGGATTTCGGGGTTGAACTTGAAGAAGACCTATGTTTGTTCTTGGAAAAGCTATCGCCTCTTTTCTCTTCTTTTTGTTTTAAGTTAGATGATTTTAGGATAATTAGGGTTCTGGGTAGTTTCTGACTAGATTATTAGGCTTAGACTGAGTAAAACAATGTAGTTTAGGCGTCAAATGACGTAGTTTAAGTGCCCAACACATAGGGGGAAAGACCAAAACGACCCTGATTTAAAAGCTGACAGACCTCTCATAGGGCCCATTCACGGAATGTGTGAAGCACCACGGGTCATATGAGAAACTGTGGTTCCTCACAGAAGTCGTGAAGGTGCTGGGTTATTTTTCATGGGCCACTTAACGGCCCGTATGAGGTTCCACGGACCGTCTAGTGGTCCGTGTTTCCTCCCAGAGGTTGGGGTGGTACTGGGTCTTTTTGACGAGACTCTAAACAGATCGTATGGAGTCCCACATACCGTTTAGTGGTCTGTGGTTCTTTACTCTTGGCTGGGGGTTTTTGTGACACTTTGTGTAGAGGTCTGTTGTCCTCCAAACCCCAAACAACCACGATGAGGGTGATGGGTCGTGGTCCTATTCATGACCCGTGGACCCCTTCGTGGTTCCCCTATTTTCTCTTGTTCAATCCTAGTTAGATTTCTGAGGTGTTACAATATCTCCCCCTTGAGATCATTTGTCCTCGAACGAAGACTAAATAAGCTAAGTATTGAGTGGAAAGTTGCAATCCCTACCAACTGAGTACTAAAAACTGATATCTAACTGAACTGAGCTCCATTGACATGTAAAAAGGCTGAAATGCAATGATAATAGAGGGAACAAGATACTGAGACTGAATTTTATACATGATTAACTGAAAGACTGGAGAGGAACTATTATCTCTAGCTGAAACTGGGTCAGAAGGAAATCGGTTAGGATACTTGGCCATCATGGTTGCTTCTTCTTCCTAAGTAGCTCCCTCTACGGACTGACTCTTCTACAAAACCTTTACTGAAGCGACTTTTATTTCTCAACCTACGAACCAGACGGTTAAGAATCTCAACTGGGCCTCTTTATTAGTGATACTATCCTTCATCGCCACACTCTCTAATGGTAGTATCGATGCCGGATCTTCCACACACTTTTTCAACAAGGAAATGTGAAAGACTAGATGAACCGCTGCTAGTACTGCTGGCAACTCTAACTCATAAGCCACATTACCAACCCTTTTCAGGATTTTGTAAGGACCTACATACCTGGGACTGAGCTTTCATTTCCTCCCAAATCTCATCACCTCTTCATGGCTGACACCTTTAGGAAAACCCAATCATCGATTTCAAACTCTAAGTCCCTTCTCCTCACATCTGCATAGGACTTCTGACGACTCTGATCTATCTTTAGTCTATCTTTAATGAGTTGAACTTTCTCCATAGCCTCATGAACCAAATCTGGCCCAATCAAGGTCGCTTACCTGCTTCAAACCAACCAATCAGAGACGTGCATCTACTCCCATACAATGCCTCAAAATGGGCATCTGGATATTGTAATAAAAGTTGTTATTATAGGGGAACTCTATGATAGGTAGGTGATCATCCCAACTACCCTTGAAATCGATCACGCAAGCTCTTAACATGTCCTTTAAGGTCTGAATGGTATGTTGTGCCTGACCATCCATCTGTGGATGAAATGTTCTACTGAGATTTTCCTAAGTACCAAGACCTTTCTGCAACGGCTTCCAGAAATGAGATGTAAAGTACCTATATCTGAGATGATTGACAAATGAACCCCATACAACTTGACTATCTCTTTGATGAAGAGTTTGGCGTAGTCCTCCACTAAATTTGTAGTCTTGACTGCCAAGAAGTGAGCTGACTTAGTGACTCTATCCACTATCACCTAAATGGAGTCATGTTGTTTGCGAGTACGAGGTAAACCCGTAATGAAATCCATTTTTATCACTTCCCACTTCCATGTAGGAATGCTAATCGCTTGAGTCACACCTCTTGGTTTCTGATGTTCTACCTTAACCTTTTGACCGTTAGAACACTTAGCCACAAAATCTGCCATGTCTCTTATCATGTCGTTCCACCAATAGACTTCCTGTAGATCACGGTACATCTTAGTGGCACCTAGAGCCGTCAATATGGGCTAGGCCTGGTGGGCCGACCTGGCCTAACCCGGGATTTAATAGGGCTGTGCTAAAATTTTTGGAGCCCATTTAAAAAAAAGGCTTTTTTGCCTGGCCTGAATAAGCCAACTGGTTTGTGGGGCTTGAGAAATATAGGTAGGACCAGACCGTGGGCCAATAAAAAGTAATTAAAAAATAAAATAAAATATAATATTAAAATTTAAAATTAAAGAGATCTAAACTCAAAATCTATTTAAAGTTTTTTAAGAAATCACTAAGTATAGAAGTTGCATCCACCATGAAAATGTCCAAACACTTGTTGCTACTCAAAACTGGTTACATGATTTTTCTCAAACTAGTAATATATTTTTGTGTACCTTTAAATATTATAATTCTCAATTTAGTTACTTTTTAATATTTAACTAATTGAAACCACATATAAATTGCAGATGAAAATGAAGATGTTAAGACAACCTTCCCACAAGTTGATTCAGATATGCTTGATGAAGATGATCATAAAGTGTTAGATACGCCACAAGTTTCATGAAGTGTTAGATACGCCATAAGTTTCATGATTTTTTAAGGAGTTTATTTTCTACTTTTTTATGGTTGGGATTTTGTCATATTTTTTGTGTTTTATTTGATCATTTTAAAACAGTTAGGTTAATATTTCTATTTAGATATTTATACTTTTACTTGAAAAAAAAACTTAATAAGTATTATAAAGATAATTTTATTTGTGGATTTGATTAACAAGTAGTAACATTAACACCATGTAATATTGTTTTGTCGATATTTATGATAATATTTTAAAATTATAATTTATAATTTAATTTAATAATTATAAAAAAATATATAACTTTTAAAAAAGTGGGCTGGCCCGGCAAGCCTGTAGCCCACGTACTTGTGGGTTGGACCGACCAATTTCTGGCCCACATAAAAAATGGGCTAGCCTGGCCTGACCCGTAAAATGTCAAAGCTTGTACAGGTTAGCCCGGATGGGGTGGGGTAGCCCATATTGACAGCTCTAGTGGCACCCGAATGAATAAAATACCTAGAATTATGGGCTTTTGTAAGGATCTGTTTCTTCAACTCACCCACATTAGGAACATACAAGTGCCTCTGGTAACGAAGTACACCATCTCTCCCTTGGGAGAAAACCTCAACTTTATGCTGATGAACTGCACCTTTCAACTGAAGTAATATATGATCATTATCCTATTTCTCCTTAACCTCCGCTACTAATGAAGATTCTGACCCATTCTGAACTATCACACCACCATCTGACGTGTCTATAAGGCAAAATCCTAAGCGAGAAAGCTGGTGAATATCTTTGGCTAATTTGTTCTTTTCTTCCTTAACATGTGCCACACTACCCATGGATAGTATGCTGAGGGCGCCAACCACTACATTGACTTACCCGGATGGTAGAGCACATTCATGTCATAGTATTTGAGGAATTCAAGCCATCTCATCTGACGAAGATTCAACTCTTTCTGGGTGAATACATACTGGAGGCTCTTATGATCTGTGAACACATTAACATGAACACCATACAAGTAGTGTCTCCAAATCTTTAGGGAAAATACTACGGCTGCAAGCTCGAGGTCATAAGTCGGATAGTTCTTCTCATGGACCTTAAGTTATCTAGAAGCATAAACCATGACCTTACATTGTTGCATCAACACACAACCTAGGCCGACTCTGGATGCATCACAGTAAACCATGAAACAGTCTGAAGTAGAGTCAAGAGAAGAGTTGTAGTCAACTTGATCTTTCGTTCTAAGAATCTTTTCTCACACTCATCTAACCACTGAAACTTGACCTTTTCTGAGTCAACTTAGTCAATAGAGAAGCTATGGATTAAAATCCTTCAACAAACCTTTTGTAGTAACCAACCAAACCCAAGAAACTTTTGATATCAGTCGGAGAGGTGGGTTTGGGCCAGTGTTGTACTGCCTCAATTTTTTGAGAATCCATTCGGATCCCTTCGCTGGATACCACATGACCAAGGAAAGTGACTGACTGTAACCAAAATTCAAATTTGCTGAACTTAGCAAATAACTGACGATCTTTGAGTGTTTGCAGAACAACTCTCAAATGAGTCATATGCTCTCTCTCATTCCGAGAATAAATAAGAATATCATCAATAAAGACAATGACGAACAAGTCCAAATATTGTTTGAACACTCTATTCATTAAGTCCATGAATGTTGCAGGAGCATTTGTTAGTCCAAAAGACATAACTACAAATTCATAGTGACCATACCGAGTCCTGAAGGCTGTCTTTGGGATGTCACTATCGTTGGCTTTGAGTTGATGTTAGTCAGATTTGAGGTCTATATTAGAAAAACAACTAGCACCCTGAAGTTTGTTGAACAATTCATCAATCTTGGGGATGGGATATTTATTCGTGATGGTGACTTTGTTCAACTAACGGTAGTCAAGGCACATCCTAAGAGAACCTTTTTTTTTGCACGAACAACACTGGAGCACTTTATGGAGAGATGTTGAGTCTGATGAAGCCCTTATCTAAAAGGTATTTCAATTTCTTAAGCTCGGATAGATCTATTTCGTAAGGAGGAAACGTAATACATGGGTATCTCGAAGGAGATCTATTTCAAAGTTGATTTCTCTTTCGGTAGAACTCCGGGAAGATCTTCTAGGAACACTTCTGGAAAATTACTTACGTTTGGGATTGACTCAAGAGTTTGGTTTCAGAGTTTGAATCCTTGACCCTAACAAGATGACAGATATACCCCTTAGAGATCATCTTCATGGCCTTAAGTTAAGAGATAAATCGACCTACAGGTACTGAGATACTACCCTTCCACTCTAAGACTGGCTTATTTAGAAACTGAAATCAAACGACCCTAGTTCTACAATAGACTGAGGCATAAAAAGAGTGTAACCAATCCATACCTAGAGTGATATCGAAATCTTCCATTTCTAACTCTACCAAGTCTGCTGAGGTGAGATTCTGAGAAATTGTGACAGGGCAATTTTTGTATACTTATTTAGCTATAACTGGGTCACCGACTGGAGTAGAGACTGAGAAGGGTTCCGAGAGAGTTTCTGGGTTGACAATAAAGTTTATTGCTATAAAGAGAGTTGCAAAAGACAATGTAGCCTCTGGATCCAACAATGCATAAACATTTAAATGCAAGACTTGTATTGTATGAGTTACCATATCAGGAAAATTTTCTTGGTCCTGGCGAGCCTGAAGAGCATACAAATTGTTCTGGCAATGACCAACACCAGTACCAAATGAGGCACCCTGCTGAGTGGGTGACTTGCTGGCACTGCTGAAGTTGTAGCCTGAGCCCTGTTAATGTTACCTCTTTGTCCTTTCATGGCAGTAGGGCAATCCTTTAACCTATGACCATATTAACCGCACCCAAAACACCTCTCTCTACCAGCAAAACACTCGCCTGGATGGTTCTTACCACACTTTGAACTAGATGGAAAAGTCTGGTTACCCGAATCTTTCCCCTAAGACTTAGAGCTTGATGCCGTCCCTTCGTGATCCTGTCAAAACCTGGGGACAGAGCGCTAGCTGATGAAGGCGCTGGGGTCATAGGCCTCTACTGAAATTATGAGCAATTTCCACCGCCCAACCTTTGTTAAGAGTATTCATAATTTCTTGGTCTAGCCTTTTTATTGTCCTTAGCCATTTCCCTAAGCTTATCTTCCTCAACCTACTGCGCATGAGTCCTTATCCTGGAGATATCCATATCTCCTAACACCATAACATTCCTGCTCTCGGTCTTTACAAGATCGGATACTCTAAACAAGAACTTGCTTATTTGCGCTCTCGAATCAGCAACCATATGTGGATCATACCTGGAGAGCTGCGTGAATTTCAGCCCGTACTATTAGGCTAACACTGAAGCCTGCTTCAAATTCATGAATTCTTGGGCCTTAGACTCCCTCAACTCTTTCGGGAAGAACCGGTGAAGAAAAGCTCCAGCAAAATAGTCCCACGTCACCTGAGCTGCATTCTCACCCCTATTTTCTTTCTACTACGTGAAGTAGATATGAGCCACATCCTTGAGTTGATAAAATGCTAGGTCAACACTCTCAGTACCGGTCGTTTTCATTATTCTAAGAATCTTCTTAACTTATCAATAAAGTTTTGTGGTTCCTTACCAACCTTTGACCCTAGAAACTCTGACGAATTCATACGAACAAAGTCTGGAACCCTAGATGTTGTTGATCCACCAGTTGGGTTTGCAGGGACTGGGGCTGCTGATTGGCTACTGTCTAAATCAATAGTTGAATCACATTACGAAACTCTGCATTTGTAACCTCATGGTTCAAGACTGGAGGAACTGCGTTAGCATTGTGTGCATTAGAATTTCGTGTGTTAGCTCTGCGGGCAGACATAATTTGATACGCATAATGATGGATTAGAAATAAGAAGTTGAATCACACCTCACACACGATAAGAATAGCAAAATAAGTGAGGTTTTTCCTAGAACACCTAGTAGTCTCCCCCTCATAAATGTGGCACGCTTCACACCCATTAAAGACATAGTGCAGCTTTGTAATACCCCGAAAATTCTAACAAGAGTCGCATGTCGATAAACCACTGCTTAATTATTACAATATGTTTAATTCTCATTTTGGGAACTTGAAATAATGTTATATTTGCAACCTTGCTTAAAATAATTGTCACCGTAATTTAGTGTATTGTATGGGGGTATTTGCGTAATGTTTTAATTAGAAATATGTATAGCTTTAAAAGGAGGTGAAGGATATATATATATATATATATATATGCATTTGGGGAGCCAAATTTTATAGACAGTTGTGTATATGATAAGCACTTCTTGTGTTACTATATTTTGACACCTCCTCTTAGGAAATTCGTCTCACTTGAAGTATAAGTCCCTTAGAACATTATCTAACCTATTGTTCTTCAAGATCACAAGAGAAAATCTTGGTCCTTTTGGCTGGAAATTGAGTTACACTCTTCTCTTTGGTAAGTGGTAAAACCTGTTTTTAAGCTGGGTAGCGTTTAGTAAATTAAGCATATCTCGTTCTATAGAACTTTGTTTACTGTGAATAAATATAATTTGGAAAGATAATTTGTATATGTACAACTCTTGTGTTTATGTTAAACTCTAATTTAGTTGTTATGGATTCAAAATATGGGACGTATCATAGGACAAGTTCTGTCCAGATTCTGAAGTTTTAAATCCTGTATGGACAACTGTTAGTGTTTTGAATATATCTTGTTATCAAAAATACATTTTGCGGTGATTCTTGGGTATTTGCAACCTTAAGAAAGGTACCTACATCTTTCATGAAGAGTATACAGTCCAGTTTTGCCGTTTGCCATTTCAAATCTTAGTTGCGACATGATGCACTAGGTTGGCCAGAATTTACTATTTGGGAGCATAGTCGTATTTGTACAGGCTAGGCTTACTTGTGATGATAACCCTATTTTATGTCATCATTATTGAGATGCTAGAAAGTAAATAAGTTATTGAATTCGTTTTTTAAGGTTGTATATCCTCGTGTACAAGTTGAAGACTTTGATACACTGCTAGGTCTACGATTTGACTCGTAGAGTTTTGTCGGACTGTTTTTGTGCTAAAGAACTGAGGTTTGTCTATAAACTTATACTTGTACTCTTGTTACCTGCTGGTATAGCTGAAAGTTATCTTGGTACCTTGGTTACCTCTTGTCACTTTGCATTGTCGACTCGCCCACTTGTACGGATTGTTTGATCACTTAGCACTCTTGTTGGGACCTTATCCTTCTTGTGGCTGTGACTTTGTCACTCTTGGTATGCCTCTTGGTTCAGATCATTTGTCAGCTTGACTCTGGATTTTTAGTTCGTCTTAAGAATGGAAGTTGTCCATTTTAAGTACGAACTAGGAAGCCATTTTTTAATATGGTTCTTGGTTCTCTTGATTATTGGGTTTTGGCCCTTCTTGATACCTGCTCGTGCTTGGTGTGACGACATGATGTATATATATTGGTTTAGCCTTGTTATTGAATCTCTTGAAAATTGTGCTCTGAGCATTCTTGACATTTGGACCTTTATATATTGAACTTGATACTCCTTGTATATTGTTTACTTGATTTATTGATTTTGTTTCGATCGTGCTGCCCTTGACTTGAGAATGATAACTTGGTGAATTTAAGGGCTCCAAACCTATAGTTTGTACACCACTAAGTTATATGCTTAGCGATAGTTGTTTCTATCGTAGGGGCTGTTCGCATTGATGCTTGAAGCTGGCCATTGATGATGGAGATTTTGAAAGCCTTAAGGAAGATCACATTTGCATATAGGCATATAATTTTGTATAACCTTGGGACTTGTACATGATCTTTGTGCTGTATATTTACAGGAGATTTTGAGGGCTGATTTGGTCATGTCACCATGGGTTGTAATATAAGTATGGTTATACGTTTTTATCTTTTTAAGGTGTGTAAACCCAAGTCTTGTAATATACTAATTTGCTATATGTCTTGAAAGTTGTGTGAAGCATGAGCCGACTGATTTCGGTACTCGGAAGCTTGTAATATTCTTGTTATTTCACCCTCGAGTGTGAGGTTAACATATGCATGAAGATCTGGTCGGTTAATTGCTTAAATGTTAAATATTTTTTTTGGAGTTCGTTATGAATTTAATCCCTCTACTAGATTAAAATCAGTATGCCCTCATTAATTGGTTTTAAATGTCGCAAGTATTTAATTAGATTTCTTGTTTAAGTAGTGGTATCGTTTTGAAAGGATCGCTACAAGCTTTCAGACACCCTAGGACTCTTGAAACCTGATGCTCTGATACCAAGTTTGTCACGCTCCGAGGCTACCTCTTAGACGTAACACGGGACCTAGGATCACAAGTGACCCCAAGCTAACCCTGGGTCTGGCATATCACAAGCATACTGAAAATATAACTAAGTAAGAGGAAGCATAACTATAAAATGAGTCAAAACTAAAAGGAATCCAAATGAAAATATAAAAGGAATCCAAATGAAAATATAATTGAATAACTAGGGGAAACAACCCCAAATCAACTGAACATTGACTCTATGTCTGAAAGCCTCTAATACTGATGAGTTGTTGGGACAAGTCCTCAACTAACTCTAAAAATACTGAAAGACTGATAATAAGCTAACTAAACCAAAATCATAAAGAAACATACTTGAACTAAGAGGACTCACCACTGATGTTGTTGAGTATGGTCTGACAGTCGAACTAAGCGTGATCTGGATGCTGAGCACCTGAACCTACATCATACAACGATGTTGCGCAAATTGTGTGCCAGTACTTTGAATGTACTAGTATGCATGATATAGATACTAAGTTGAGCAATATAAACTGAACAATATAATAAAGAACAATATGGATTGAGCAATGAAATAGGTTGTATTGAAGTATAACTGCAAACTGAACTAGATGAAAAGACTAAGTACTAATAATGAAGATAACATGTTGACTGAATACTGAAGTGAATGTTGATAACATGGTCAATGCAATAAGGGTATGACTGTGGGAGCTACTTTTAACCGACATAAACCACGTGAGCGAAACGTGAAGTCTGATGTATACACCCCATGAGAGGACCTAATATACCTTGCCAGGGGTATAAAGGCATGACTGTGACGTGATCATTAAAACTGATGCCCAACAGAGAGGACTTATAAACCTACCCAGACACGTAATTTTAGGACGTGAGGATATGTTGAACCTTAGTCCAACTCGGTGCTAAGTGTACTCCCAACTGAATATATGAAACTAAAATGCATGAAATACTGAGTAGCTCAAAATATTGACATGCAGACTGAGAATGCAACATTTATGTACTGAGGATATGACATTCAAATATTGAAGCATGATTTTCTGACTGATCTGCCTAGCAAGTATAATTCATGAAATATCTATAAATTTATACAAGCTAGGGTTCTGCATTCTATGCATAGAACTATACTAATTTACCAAGAAAGATGTTATTTAGATCAAGAGAACTATAGTAACTAAAATCACAATGAATCTTGAAAATCTAGAAACCCTTGGTCTGAACAGTAATGAGAAATTGAAGAACTGACTGAATTCTGGGGACCTAATGGGTGAAATGAACACACTAGTGAAATTCCACATACCTAATGACAAAAACTACGAAGAAATTCTTTAGTTGCCAGGGATGAACTTGAAGAAGACCTCTGCTTGTTCTTGGAAAAGCTATTACCTATTTTCTCTTCTTTTTATTCTAAGTTAGATGATTTTATAGGAGAATGAGGGTTCTGGTTAGTTTCTGACTAGATTATTAGGCTTATACTGAGTAAAACGACGTAGTTTAAGTACCCAACGCATAAAGAAAAATACCAAATTGACCCTGAATTTAAACCTGACGGACCTCTTTCACAGGCACATTTAGGGACCGTGTAAAGCACCATGGGTCGTATGGGCAACTGTGGTTCCTCACAGAAGTTAGAGAGGTGCAACTTAACGGCCCGTGTGAGGTTCTACGAACCGTCTAGTGGTCTGTGGTTTCTCCCAGAGGTTGGGGTGGTACTTGGTCATTTTGATATGCCTCTTAACGAATCGTGTGGAGTCCCACAGACCGTCTAGTGGTCTGTGGTTCTTCACTCTTGGCTGGGGGTTTCTGTGACACTTTCACGAGCCACCTAATGGCCACTGTAGGGTTTCACGGCCTGTGTAGGGGTCCGTTGTCCTCTCAACCTGGCTGGGTGCGAACCACGATGAGGTTGACGGGTCCTGGTTCTATTCACGGCCTATGGACCCCTCCGTGGTTCCCCATTTTTCTTTTTCTCTTTCTTCTCCAAAAAACTTTAAAAGAGACACCACTTACACATTTTAGAACTCACCACCATAATATTTATACACTTAACGCCTATCTTCCCTTGACTTCATACACTTCTAATGCATATTCATATGCTATAAGTTCTCTTAACTATTTCGGTGACAATGTCTGATAGAAATCTTAAATGAATTTCTCGTCATTTTCATTGAAGAATAAAGAATGAATTCTTGCATGCATTCTCTTCAAGAACTTGTTATCTTTGACTTTTTGAAGTAATATTGTTATCTAAATGCATATTTAAAAAATTATAGTTTTTAAAAATATATTGTCAGAAAAAATATCAAGAAAATTCAAGATGTTATTTAAAATTCAAGATGTTATTTTTGCAACCTATGTTCAAGAATTTGTTTTTACTCTATCGGAACTTCACACTCTAGTGGCACATGTTAGAGTAGTCCATCATATTGCTACTATGAATTATCCCGATGACGTTGTCCGATATAAATCCTAAACGCTCAACTAATACTACTTCTCTTCCCATTTTCTTGGTATTCTTCCATTCATTAAGAAAAAACATATTGGAGTTCTTGCATGCATGCTTTTAAAGAAAAAAAAATCAAGAACTTGTTAGCTTTTTGAATTTGTTGGTATTCTTATTTGTTCAGGTGACCATGTCCAATCAAAACCCTAAATCTACACCAATTTTTCCATTGATATTCTACTGCTCTTCTTATCATCTTGATATTCTTCCATCCGTTAAAAATAAGGAAAATTCAGGAAATTGATATTGTATGTTGAATTTTGATATAATATTGATAATAATAAATTATAAGTAACTTTTTTCTTATCAACTAATTGAAAAATAAAAATAACAAAATGAAAAAGGCATTTATTGTATGGAGTAAAATTAAGGTTAAATTCATTGATATAGACTTAAAGTTTACATTATTTTTTTAAACTTAGACATCCAAACTAAGACTTGTCCCACTTAAAAATCTAGAGTAGGAATCGAGTGTCTCATTTTAAAACTTTTCGAATACTTGACAAGTTACATAATTTTTTACACGAATGAAACACGTAAATAATATTTTTTTTTCTTCCTCTTCCTCCTCCTCTTCCTCTTCTTCTTCTTCTTCTTCTTCTTCTTCTTCTTCTTCTTCTTCTTCTCTTCCTCCTCCTCCTCTATAATCATTTTATCTATCTTCTCCAGATATTGTAAAAGAGACATCACATGTGTTGGGTTTAATTTAGGTTAGTTGTTCGTCCTTCCACCAGGTGATTTTGTATGGGTGTCACTCACGATGTTTTGGGCCATGACAATGGCTATAAGAAGTTCTACCTAATCACATAATATAGGATGCCATTACCATTATATATATATATATATATATATATATCAAATTTATAGTTGAAAGTACAAAAAGATATTATTTTCATCCTAATTTATGTGAGTTAGTTTGATTTGGTACCGAATATTATACATATATAGTCGGGCAGTGCATGAGAATTTTTATGACTTGGTCCGGTGAGTTACACCGTGCAGCGCATGAGAATGTTTTTTTCTTAATTATAAGACTCGAGTTCGACCCTGAGTGTAGAAAAAATCCTTGGAGCACTTTTTCCAAAATGGGGTCATACACTTTGCAAATTCAAATGTAGTTGTGCTCCAATACGGATATCAAATACTAAATGAATGTAATAATCACAGTAGTCCCCTCATGAAACCCACACCCAAACTATTAGGGTGTCGGAACGTGACACCCGATCCAATATACATGAGTTGGAACGTGACACCCGATCCAATATATGTGTCGGAATGTGACACTCAATCCAATATATGTGTCGGCATGTGACACCCGATCCAATCTATGTGTCGGAACGTGACACCCGATTCAATATATGTGTCGGAACATGACACCCGATCTAGTCAGCACAATCACACCCATAATGAACAACGTTCATAGTCATAAAATCAAGTATTGATTTCATGGCATGTAATTGTTCATATATACTCATTTGCATTAGATTTGATTGACATTCCCTTATTCACATACACACATGCATACAATGAAGCAATTAATCGGCATATATCACACAAACATGAAATCAAACCATCACCTACCTCGAAACCAAGCTTGAATCCTCCTAAGACACTTGAGCCTTCCCTTTACGGATTCTTTCCGCTTGTTATTAGTCTAAAAATAGTTAAGTAACGCAAGGATCAATAAACAAGGCCTAATTTACCAGGATAATAATCAAACTATCAATCCTAGGCCAAACCTAAGATCCCAATACTCAATTAGGGCTTTTTCCACCATAAGCTTCAGGCCAAAACCCTCCCCCAATGATAATTACTCAAGATTCTAAGTTCTAAGAATCGAATTACGGATTAGGGGAGTAATTATATTACCTTTAGCGTAAAAAATTGTGGAAAACTATCAAAAACACTGCTTTGATTCGCCTCTTAGCTCTCAAGAAGGAAGTTTTGCAGAAAAATAATTATTTTGGGGTTTTTCCCCGACTGTCCCGCCACAGCGGGACCCAACCCACCACAACGTCCCAGTCCTGGCGGAACTAACCCTGCTCTGGCGGTTTTCGGAGACAGAAGCTCGGAATTTGAGTTTCAAGCTCCCATTTCACAACACACCTTCAAACCTGGACGTTCCAAAACTACCCTTCCATGCCAAGATCAGTTTCAGGAGTTCTACTCACTTGAATTTGATTCTGTAAACTCGTACATACTCCTTAACGTCTTGTCTAACCACTCATGTGATCAAATTCATAATCAACCCCCCCCCCATCTATTACCAGATTTCCCTAAACCTCACCTGACTCAAATTTCGTCCAAGTCTGGCCTAGGCTAGAAAATTTCAATTCACTACTTAAAAGTTTTCTGGCTCAATTTCTTTCCCCATTGGCTTTTCCATAACGATGGGAACATGTCGTTACAATAGATGCCAATTTACCCATCACTCATCCCAGAGTGATAAACTAGGAGAACTAGCTAAGGTAAAAGTAGAGTAGTATCTGAATCATTGAATAACTGGGGATACTTGTCTCGCATGTCCTCGGTTTCCCAAATGGATTTCTCAATTGGACGATGCTTCCATTGAACTTACACTGACTTTATCTCCTTGGTCCTCATGATACTTCTTCAACATATACACATAGAACACTAGATGGACTCCAGATAGGCTACACAGTAAAGCTAACCTATAAGCTACTGGCCCTACACAGTCAAGAATCTCAAATGGCACGATGTATCAAGGACTAAGCTTGCCTTTCTTGTCGAATCTCATCACCCCCTTTATGGGTAACACTTTTTAGAAGGACTTGCTCACCAGCCTGAAATGTCATGTCCCTTACCTTACGGACTGCATACTTTTTTTGTCGACTCTGGACTGCTAGAAGCTTAGCTTGGATGCTTCTCACCTTATCTTGAGCATCTTTCACCAAATAAACCCCCTAAGGGTTTCACTTCTCCAACCAATTGAATACCTACACATCCTCATATGCAATGCCTCAATGAAGTCATATCAATACTCGAGTGATAAATATGGTTGTATGTAAGCTTAACTAACAACAAAAGCGATTCTTAATAACCACCAAAGTTGATCGTACACACGTCTGCAACATGTTATCAAGGTACTTGACACAATCATCAGGACAAGTCATTTCTCACATAAGTATGATAAAATTCCAAATCAATATTCACTACAATTAGAAGTGAACCTGAACCAACCAACACACACTCATAATACCCAAACAATCATAGTTCTTCACAACATCTCCATCCCATAACATAAATTTCCATGATCTTAAGTTATAAAAATTTGATCTTTAAACATCAGATACTCATCGAGAGATATGTCCAAGCATACAAACTCCCTAACAACACTATCGAAATGCTAGATTTAGTAATTGTGACTGTAGATTACCCTTAAGAACAGTAGAATTGGACCCAATGATCCCCACATTCTACCAAGAGAACATCGCAGGATCGGTACACTTGATCCACCACTAAGGATCCACCCACCAAAGTGAAAACACACGTGAGCATAGATAGTGAATCATACTCACAACCATGTATAAAATGAAATAGATGGTCACATAAGAATTTATGGAATAATTATTGAATAACACTAAGGGTTTTTCTTCTGAAGAGCCGATACCAATCCTTTCCATTCAATTGACTCCACATACTCTTCACATCATTCCATTGAAGCCTACACTCTCAATACCAGCAACCATCATAAACACTCCGACCATTTACCTTACTATAAACCAATACTTTTTAAATGAAGACCTTTTTAGGTACTTAACAATCAACATTAATAAACTTTACGACTCAACCCAAATGTAGTTCCTTTCTATGGATTAATAGCTGATACAATTGATCAATTCTCAGCTTGCCAATTCATACCTTGACAAAATATATCACCACGAATGTAGACTTACAATGAAAAATGTGAATTGTAAATTCAATCGTATAACACAATCCCTTTATTTATCAACATTAGCTTGTACATTGGAGATTTTTATGAATTCATGGATCCTCACTTATCATTGATCGCGTCTCTATCGATCTTACAATATCTTTCGCTAAAAAATCAATCGTACTCATTACTAAACTCAAAAACAAAAACAAAGCACTTATGATGACACTCGAGCTAATGTATGTACACTCATTTCTCAAGTATTTTTCAATAGTTTTTAAGCAATTTGATGCACCCGTGACATTATTACCATAGCCACGTCAAAATGAATGAAATCACGCATCTATGAACCCAATTATCTACCATTTTGAAGATACCTCTTTAGCCTTTGCAATAAAATAAATTATTCTTGCTCTCGCCTCTCTCTAAAGGTTGTACTGCATCCCACTATTTTTTTATTTTTTTCTTCATTATGACTCTAGGTCTTTCAAATTCTATTCAAATGGTGTCTCACCATCTCTTAAATCTTTCCATACTACCACGTTACTCACCAAATATTAGAAAAGCACAACCTTAGATACTCGCAAGTCGTAATTACTATACAAAATTTGCTTAACCAACAATCTTATTATATAGTTGCATCCCATCACAATCCATCATGAACCCTTATTACCATTATGCTCAGTTAGCCCTGGCTATCACTACAAAGTCAACATTTTCATCAATATGACACCTCAAACTCATGTATACTTGTCAAATTCAAAGGACTAACCCAATTTTATACACACTTTGTTACTAAAATCTTTAATTTCCTTCACCCAAGTATACTCAATGGGACTTTCTTTATCCATAAGCTTGTCATTCCAATATCAATCCACTCCTTTATGGCTTAAGATAAAATTACCAGTCCTCATGCTACCATCATTATTCTTAACAAACAAGACAAGAGCACCCCACGGGGAAGCACTATGAAGAATGAAACCTTTATCAAGATGCTCCTGGATTTGAGCTTTAAGCTCTCTCAATTATGTCGGAGCCAGGTGATAAGGAGGAATGGAGATGGGGCGAGTGCTAAGTTCCAAATCAATGCAGAAATCTAAATTTCTATCTGGAGGCATACCAGGCAAAACGGTAGGAAACACCTCCTTGAATTCAGACACTACATGAATAGAATCAATAGAGGGAGGCTTAACATCAACCTCTTGAATATGAGCAAAATACGCCAAACAGCCCTACCCCCCCAGTTTCCTAGCCCGCACGAAAGATATGACCTTAGCTGGCTTATGCTTGTACACCCCTTCCCACTCTAACTTTTCCCTACTCGAGATCTCTAGAGTCACAGACTTAGCATTACAATTAAGCACAATATAATAGGGGGACAACTAATTTATGCCTAAGATTATATCGAAGTCAGTCATATCCAAATTAACAAAATCAGGCCAAGTTTGAAAACCCATAAATAGAATAGGACAAACACAATATACTTGGGTGACTATGACTGACTCTCCAACTAGGGTAGAAACATAGATGGGGGCATCAATCATATCACAAATTGCATCAAATCCCAAGGTAAATTGAACTAACACATATGAATAAGTAGAACCCGAATAAAACAAAATAATAGACATTCGATCACATACAAGAATAGCACATGTGATCAATGCATCAGACATTTCATCCTCAGTCTTGCTTGAAAAGGCATAAAATTGAGCCATGTCATCTTGACGGGCAACCTCATTGCTTGGCGACACTACTCCCCTACCTGCATTACCATTTCTTCGGCCTCCACAGCCTCGCTAATTTCCTCCTCATATTCCCAGGTTCTCCACAATTGTAACACACTTAATAACTTAACAAAGTAAGCATTGTTTCTATTATAGTAGTCTTATCATGACCCTCTTTGATATACACTCAAACTAGGAAATCGTAGTAGAGATTCGAACCTTAATTGGTGCAACATAATTTCATCATTTACTAAGAAACTCATACATGTTATGACAACAATACTAAATGCATTTTCCAAAGTAATGGTGTTCATTATCTAGCCTTCCCTTACAAAACTTCTTGAATGTTGTCACCTTGGCAAAGTCTTCTGACTTCACCCCCTTCTACCTCCGTTAGAAAATCAACCACTTCCTGAAAAGATTTTGCTAAAGCAACCACCTATAAGCTTGAATCTACAAATCTGACCTTAATCATTTCATAAGACGATGAATTTGCTCTTTTAAACTGAAGCAAAGTGGAGTACCATATTTAGATATAAACACAAACTTTTGAATTAAAGGTTGCAACAAATATATTATGTTGCTTTTTATTCAGGAACTCATGTATCCTCCTATCCCTCAAAGTTCAGGGTTTATACTTCTCCATACAAAAAGCTATAAAATATTTCTCAAGTCACGAGCAGTGCATTTACTAGTCGGCACTCAAAATGAGACCATCATCACATTTAGGTGCCTCCCTTGAACTAGTATATCATAAACTCAACGCCAAATCGCTCTACCGTATCCATCTTATGAAGCAAACCATGAAAATCAACAATAAAATCATAAGAATCTTCATGTTCAGTACCCATGAAGAATGAAGGTTTCAACATTAAGAACATAATTAAAACCTCATGTTTGTCACTAGTCATTACATTCCCACATTGAATCGGGGAAACATGCTTATTTGGAAGGACACATCCTCTCTTGCTAGTGTTGGTGTTACCACTTTTGTTGCTCTAGTTCTGACCATAGAGTGAAGGAGGAAAGATACCAATTTGTATCACCCACATACCAATTGGATTCAAGTAAATCACGAAGAAATAAAGGAATGAGTTTTCCTAAAGTCCTATTGCCTCTTGAAGAAAAGTACAAACGTCTCTGTACCGTTCCACAAGACTCTACTAGTCTCGTTTGGTACAATGAGATCAACGAACCTAGGGCTTTGATACCAATTTTTTCACGACCCAGACCGTCGTGATTGGCTCCCACACTAACCCTCCGGTGGGAGAACCATTACTACAACCCAACTAAGAAATTTAACTTAAAACTAACCATTTACAGATACAGAAACAGGTTCAAATGACTAAATAAAATATGGAGTTCCCATAAACTCTGAAGGTCTAACAAAACAACTAACCAAAACTCTTTTTAACCAACAAGTCTAAGGAAAGGAGGTGCAACCCCAAATTTTAAACAGAACAACCTAAAAAGATAATCTAAGTCTGAAAAGAGTGGACTAAACAAAGAAGGATCCCTGGCAGCCTGAAAGAACTAGCTCACCCTTGAATCCAGTCTCGATCAATAATCTCTTATCTGAGGTCTGCCAGTAGCCGCCTGAAGATGCCCTTTACTCAACAAAGAAAGAGCAAGTGTAGTATCAGTACACAACCACAATGTACTAGTAGGATCACATGGCCACCCCAGTAAGTTGTCACGCCCCGAGCCTACACCCCGGACGTGGCTGGCACTTAAGAACCATTGTTGGCCCTAAGCGAACCCTTGGCCTAGCATACTTAACTCAGCGAAATACTCTATGCATATTTATAATAATCAAAAACACTATACTCACTTGAATAATAAAATACTGAGAATGCTTAAACGTCAAACATTCAACCTGGCCAAAATGGCAACTCAAGTCTTAACATATGAAATGACAATGAAAATACTAAAGAACTAACATATGACTGTCTATGAAGCCTCTAAAACAACTGAGATGGATGTCGGGATAAACCCTCACGACATGCTAATGAACTAACAAAGTAACTGAAAACAATATAAGGAGTCCTTCGAAATGCAAGGAGGCTCACCAACTGACTCTGGAGTGATCACTGGATCAATGATACGCTAGATGCCGATCCTAGTTACTTGTGTCTGTATCATACTAAGATGCAGGCCAACTGGCATCAGTACATTGAATGTACGAGTATGCGAGTTGGAATGCTAAACACAACATAGGCTTGAAAAGAATCTAAAGAACTTACCTGGCTCAACTCAACTCAACATGATTGAACTCATTTTAATATAAAGCAGTTTAAAACAAGTGCAATATAAAGAAAAGTTGTTTAAAACATTATGTCAACTCTGTGTGTATGCAAAGATACATATAACTCTGAAATGTATGTAAAAATACAATAAACTGTGTATATAAGAATACAATTACTTATGTGGGAGTTTCTCTAACCGACAACCATCACGTAAGAGCTATTGTGATGATACAACATTTTGCCTCACGCTGCCATGGCCTCTTATACCTTGTCGGGGGTATAGAACCTAAACTACTAAGTGGATCCACTAGTCTATGCTAAAAAGCACTAAAGGAATCATCTAAAAAGTGTGACCCTTTTCTAGCCATGATGACTACATGGTTTATGGAGGCTGTGAGTTGTCTGAACTCTCCCCCATATTGGTGCTCAATACTACTCCCAAAAAATGATATTAGCTCTTATATTTAAAACATACTTCTTTCTGTGATTTGAGATTAGTGCTCAAAAACTTATCTCAAAGGCTATCTTGGAAATCAAAGTTTCCTCTCTTGCTTCATTTAGAAAGCGATTACTCTTTTCTGAGAATTAGCCTAAAGGCTTTTTGGAAATTGAGTTTTCCTTTCTTGTTTAAATGTGAAAGCAATTTAAACCCTTTGGGAATACATAGTCCTCATATACTTTTGAAGAAATGAACTTCAAACTTTACTCTTTAATCTCTCCTCAACTTGAACTTTAAGTCTTAAGACAAAGTTAAAACATTTGGAAAAGACTTTTTGAAAACTTTAAAGAACTTCTCTTGAATTGCTTCTTACCTTCTAACTTGACTCTTAATCCTTGAATTGAATTATGGATTCAAGGATTGTGATTTGTGATAGGAAAGATCTCATGATGTTTAGGAATGATTTTAGATAGCTAAACATGAGAAAAGATCAAGAAATCACTATTTGACGGTGGGTCCGCGACGCGGAGAAGTATTTAAATTTTTGGTTCGAAAATGACTTTTGAGGCAGAACGGTCAGTGAGTGGCTGCTCTATGATGTGAAAAGATTTTTCCCAAATCTGGGGAGCAGGTCCGCGACACGGAGGCACTGCCCAGATTTGCCTGACGAAAATTCCTTCTTCATTTTCCAGCTCTAAACCCTCTAAACTCCGTTGGTTTTACCCCCAAACACTTACAATCATTTATACCCTCAAATAACATCAGATTTTACTCGAAAACACAACTATAAACGTGAATCAATCTCAAGAAAACTCCAACAACACAACCCACAAGGATTCAAACGAACTTCATCAAGAATTCAAGGGATTTACTTTCAAATCAATATACTTTGCTGAAATTGAATCAAGTTGGGTGCGTGGGTGAACTAACCCAATGCTATGTGATCTCACATACCTTGTAGGGATCACCCTCGACGAAATCCACAAGCTAAACTCGACGATCTTGACGAATCTTGCTTCTCTTCTCCTATCTCCTCTTCTTTTCACTTTTCTCCAAGCCCTAGCGTATTTTGGTAAAGGCATAAACTGATCTAATTCTGATTAGACCCTAACTTAATTACCAAAATCGAAATAAAATAATTGGTCAAGGAAAAAATCAAACTACCCTTTCAAAATCCGGATTGGACTTTCCTTATACCAACAACCCAACTTCCAAAGGACATAATTACCTCATACAAACTCGGAATCACGCAAACTCAACGGTGTTTTAAAGATAATTCCAAGAGCTTTCCTACCATATCTGGAAGTACCTCTAACTCATTCTGAGCTAGAAGTTATGGCCATTTGAAGTTGGCCAAAACTCAACTTATTCTAACTTAACAAAATTTCCAGATTTTCATTCTTTCCAAAAATGACTATTTCCAATTATTAGCTTCATCCGAGTTATTTCAAATTGCAAGATCTTACATAAGCGAAACATAGGCAAGCAATTACAACACAGTAAACACACATATACTGAATACATATATCAATTATCATTTTAGGAGTAACATGCAGTTCCCAATATCAACGACAAGTAGACATAAATATAATAATCATAGTGGTCCTCTCATAGAACCCACACCTAAACTGTTAGTGTGTCGGAACGTGACACCAGATCTAATATACATGTATCAGACCGTGACACCCAATCCAATATATGTGTCGAAACGTGACACCCGATCCAATATATATGTCGAAACGTGACACCCGATCCAATCTATGTATCGGAATGTGACACTCGATCCAATATATGTGTCGAAACGTGACACCTGATTCAATTAGCACAACCACAATCACAATCACACCCTTAATGAAGAACACTCATAGTCATACAATCAAGTATTGGTTTCATGGCATGTAATTGTTCATATATACTTATTTGCATTAGATTTGATTCGCATTCCCTTATTCACAAACACACATGCATACAATGAAGCAATTAACCGGCATATATCACACAAAAATGAAATCAAACCATAACTTATCTCAAAACTAAGCTTGAATCCTTCTAAGACACTTGAACCTTCCCTTTCCGGATTCTTTCCACTTGTTCTTGGTCTAAAATAGTTAAGTAATGCAATGACTAATAAACAAGGTCTAATTTACCTGGATAATAATCAAACTATCAATCTTAGGCCAAACCCAAAATCCCAATACTCAATTAAGGTTTTTTCCACTATCAACTTCAGGCTAAAACCCTCTCCCAATGATAATTACTAAAGATTATAAGTTCTAAGAATTGAATTACGGATTAGGGGAGTAATTATCTTACCTTTAGCACTAGAAATAGTGGAAAACTTTCAAGAACTGCTATGGTTCACCTCCTAGCTCTCAAGAATGAAGTTTTGCAGAAAATAACAATTTTAGGGTTTTTCTCCGACTTAACTCATGATTTCGTCCAAGTCTGGCCTAGGCTAGAAATTTTCAAGTCACTCATCAAAAGTTTTCTGGCCCAAATTCTTTTCCCATTGGCTTTTCCATAACGACGGGAACATGTCATTACATTTTGTGACGAATTTTGAAGGGATTTATGTGCTAGATCAGTTGGGTAAGTGCTCTTAATCCTAAACCTTCATTTTTCTTTGATTACTTATGAGTTTTAACATCAAAATATGAGGGTTTGATCGGTAAATGATGAAGTTTTTCAAGAACCCAAGTTCTTAGCTAAAATGGAGATTTTAAACTGATTTCAAGTTCTATTTCGAAATGATTTTCCCTAAGGATTTTCTAAAGCCTTGATTAGTGTTTTCAAGTATTAAATTTCGAATTCGAACCTTAATTTTTGGAGTTGGGTATTGTGTTGATTGACTCCCCTTTCAAGGGAATTATTTTGGGTGTTGTTGTTTTCAAAAAGTGATTGTAAATACTTGTTTGTGCATAGATTATATGGATTTGGAGGTTATTCGAAAGGGGAAGACTCAACTATTAGAGTAATTGTTGATTGATTTAAGGAAAGTGGCTTCCTAAAGCTTGTATTCAAGTTGAATTCGTATGCTTCCTTTGTTGATTTTATGTTGGGAGTAATGGAAATGAGATGAAGGGTTTAAATTGTCCACTTGTTATATCTAAATGAATAAAAAAGGGTTGAAATGAAAAAGTTTATATGATAAACATGATAATATGAATAGCCTTATTGTGACCCTTGATGATTGATTGATGAAATGCTTGAAAGCGTGGTTTGTGGACTTGAATTGTATGAATTGTTGTCTCTTAATTCCATGTGGGATAATATTACTTGTATGCATTGATTGTGAATGTCGTGATGACACATGTGATGAGTTATTATGTCGAGTTCTTTGTCGGTGAGTGTTATGATGTCGAGGTCTTTACTGGCAAGTGTTATGACGCCAAGGTCTTTGTCGGCGAGTGTTATTATGTCGAGGTCTTTATCGGTGAGTGTTATTATGTCGAGGTCTTTATCGGTGAGTGTTATGATGCCGAGGTATTTGCTGTGAGTATTATTATGTCGAGGTCTTTATCGACGAGTGTTATTATGCCAAGGTCTTTGTCGTTGAGTATAATAAAGCCGATCAGAAATGGTTCCGGCTAGATATTGATCATTGTGACTTGATGAACTTGATGTTTATGCATGACTTACTTGGGGATTGTGATTGATGTACTTGTTATGTGTTGCTAAACTACTTGTCGTTGAGATTAACTTATTTGATTTGTTTGACTATTGAATTATGAAGATCAGACTATGAATATTGGGTATGTGAGCCATGTATTACAAAATTGTTAGGTTGGGTTGATTTTTGTGCAAGTTGTAGTTTGAGAAGGTTCGGTTGGAGTGTAAGGGGTATTCGATTTCTAGCTAGTTTCTTTGTTTAGTAGGTTGCTTGTTAGGTACTGTGTTGTTGGTACTCACCCCTTGCTTCTACACTTGTGTAGGTTCAATGCCCGGGCCCATGTGATCTCTTTCTCCTTCTATTGATCTCGAGGCTCAAGGACTTGAAGAGGTAGTCGTTTGTCAATCAACGACCCTTTTTTTCCGTTTCTTACACTTTGCTCTATTTAAGAAACAAAGATTGAGACTTGTATCTATTTCTTAATTCCGCACTTATGTATTTAGTGGCTTGTATACGTGACAAGTAGATTTTGGGGTTTTAATAGAAGAATAAGTTTTTCACTTTATCTTGTTCTTGTTTTTATTGTGTTTCGCTTTTTTTATTTTCGTTGGGTTGAGGCTGACTTGTCTTGGTGGAAAAAGATAGGTGCTATCACATCCATTTTTTTATCGTGACAAAGGAGCTCATTGTTGGAATGTATGTGTCCACTAGCCTAGATGGGACCAGGTCCTTAACACAGTTACAATAACAGAAAGCAAACTGAATGCTGAAAGTAAAGATTGCACACACAACTTTACATGGAAACCTCCTTGCTCAAGGGAGTAAAACCACGACCTGTCTCACATGACTTTTCAAACTGCTTTTGCTAGTCTTCTCAATCAAAAGTAAAAACCAGTTTACAAAATGAGATTAACGTACTAATCTCCACACTAAGCAATACCTCCTATCACTTAGACGAGCCAAAGCAGATACAACACTGCCCACTATACTAATCCTAACAGATTAATATAGACTTTGACGTAAGACACTAAGTTACTTACAACTTAAGTTCTTACAATGATTCATACAAACTTGAAACATTTCAAACAAAGAGAAATGACTCCTACAATATAAGCACGATTACAAGCAAACGAAGTAGCAGTTGGTACAGGAAGCACTTGAAACAATCTATCAGGTCCTTGCTGTTTTGAAGCTTTAAATATCTCACTTTGAATGAATGATCCTATTGTTGTTCGTGAGCTGAATATATTAGACAAGAATAATTGTTATCCAATGTACAAATACCTTCGTCGCTTCTGATTGGTAGAGTACTCTGCAACTCCACCAACTTTCTGACGCAGACAACTTTTACAGTTGTACAACATATTCAAACTTCCCTTTTTTGACATCATTGAAAAGGTGAAGCAGTAAACATATTCAAGTTAAATCCAAGGCAATAAAGAATTTAGGGCCTTGGGCCACATAGAACATGTGTATGTAAGCATAAAGAGAATATTAAGACATATATGAACAGGGTAGAAACATAAATAGCATTAGATCACAAATACTGACCACTGTAGTCAGTCAAAACAACATAAAGCCACAAGAGTTTTAATCAGGGTTGAAGAACAAAGAGGGAAACTAGGAAAACAAGACTCGTCTAGGACGGAGGGGGAATGGGATTGAGGTGCGCATAAACAGAGACAAACACTCATTTGCATCCTCATGAGCCGTGATAAGTTTCCTGTTGAGAGCCTTAACTTCCTCACATAGTGAGTCATTTGTCTTCAGTAGCATTTCATTTTCATCCCTAAAATTTTGCAACACCTGCTCATTTCCATCACTGGTACCAGGTCCCCTCGAAACCGTCTTCTGTAATTTAGACTTCAATGTAGCAATTTCAACCTCCTTGTCATTCAGAATCTCAATAAGATTAGTAACTTCCCGTTTAAGAGTAGCCTGCTGCTCTAGAACATGTGCCACTTGAGATCTGCCCCTAGCTTTTCTTTGTCGCTCCTTCTCAGACATAGTAGGTTCAGCAATGTGGTCAACTTCAGGAGAATTGTCAGCAGTTTCTAGAGCTGGTACACCAACTGTTAAGGTGTTGGCTCTTCGTACCCCTGTTCTGTTTCATTTCAGGGGAGGTTTTTCCTTCTCCTTTTCAGTTTCAACATCAAAAGACTTGGGAGTTTGGTCAAAAATTGGTTCAAGACTGAGAGGGACATCTTCCTGTGATTTATCATCTGGTTCTAAAGAGTTCGATTGAACATCTCCTCAAAGTGAAGTCAAACTTTGCGCAGCCACTAGTTTATCCCCTGCTGCTAGAATGCTCGACTCAGGACCCCTTCCCTCAGGCAAGACTCCCTCAAAAAGTTTTCCAGACATTGCGGAGGATACACCCCTAGAAGCCATACATCTTCAGTATTAGGTCCGTCAATAGCCTTCGCAACAGATTGTTCCTCTGAGTTTTGGGATTTTTCACTGGACAAACTACAATGGGGGAACAGGGCAGAATTTTCTCAGAAGGAACTGCAAGAGATGTCACAACTTCAGTAAGGGGAGTGGTGGATTCACCCATTTGACCAACTCCACAAACTGGAGTCGAAGGAGTTTCATCTGGAAGGGGTATGGAGAAGTTGAAGGAACTAGGGTTTTCAACTTCTTGGGAGATAGGATTCTGGGAAGAAGAAATGGAGTTAGACATTTTGTGAGAGGAAATAAGATACTTAAAGAACAATTAGAGAATCAGAAGGAAATACTTGAAGAGATTTGAAGAATTTGATTCTCTAGGAACTTAGTTTTAAATAGAGTCAAAAGGGTATCGGGTCCCCAGTAGTGGTGACCTTTGGTTTTTAAAATGAAAAGACACTAGAAACTGACACGATGAATGGGCGAGAGACACGTGGCAGTGATGTTGATAGACATACAGTGTAGCGTAAGTGATACTAACCTCATGGGGACCAGGTCCCATTTAGTATGTAGCCCTGCCAGTATGACTTGATCTTCCCTTTAGCTAACATACCATGAGTGTATACCTACATTAAGGTATCAGAGGTGAATTCCCAAATGACATGCATTATAATAAGTATAGATACCTGCTCTCCTAAACATAATCAATTTGAAGATTTTGTGCAAACTTGTCAAGAATTCAAGTGATCCTGTGCATCCCCAACCTCAGCCTATTTTTGATGAAACACTCTTTAATCAGAGGTTTTGTAAAGATATCAGCCAGTTTATCTTCAATCTTGCAGATCTACATGATGCCTCACATCTATGTGTTTTGTCCTCTTGTGTTGTATAGGATTTTTGGCCATATTCATTGCACTGGTGTTGTCACATATTAGAGGAATGGTGTCTGTGAGAATACTAAAATCCTCCAGTTGTTGCTTGATCCACAGAAGCTGAGCACCGCATAAAGCATCAGCTGCATATTCTGCCTCTGTTGTAGACAATGCAATTGAATTCTGCTTCTTTGTCCCCTGAGATATCAGTGATGATCCAAGAAAATGTGCCATGTATGACGTACTCTTTCGATCAACAATAAAACTTGCATAGTCAGCATCAACATAGCCAATTAGATCAAGTGAGTCACTTGTTGGATTGAAGAGGACCAGGTCCTGAGTTCCCTTCAAGTATCTCAGTATTCGTTTAGCAGCCTTCAGATATGACTCATTTGGTGCAGCTTGAAACCTTGCGTACATCCCTACACTGAAGACTATGTCCAGCCTGCTTGCAGTGAGATACAAAAGTGACCCAATAATTCCCCTATACATGGTCTGATTAACCTCAACACGATCTTCATCCAAGTCAAGTTTCACACTTATGCTCATATGAGTATCAAGAACCTTTGATTCAAGTAAATTAAACATTTTGAGCAGTTTTTTTTATGTATTTATCTTGACATATAGATGTGCCTTGAAAGGACTGTTTGATTTGCAAGCCTAGGAAGAAAGTGAGCTCCCCCATTCACTACTCACCAAATCAGCAAATTCTTTATACAATGAATCTGTAGTGGCTCCAAAAATAATGTCATCTACATATACCTGCATAATGACCAACTCCTTACCTCTGGATTTTAAGAACAAGGTATTATCAATTTTACCTCTTTTGAACCTATTTGCAAGGAGGAATTTTGACAGGCGTTCATACCAAGCTCTGGGAGCTTGTTTCAACCCATACAGAGCCTTGTCCAATTTCAGCACATAATTTGGCAATTCTGCATCTTCAAAGCCTGGGGGCTGTTTGACATACACTTCTTCTTTCAGATTCACATTCAAGAAGGCACTTTTGACATCCATTTGAAATAGCTTGAATTCCATGTGAGCAGCAAATGCTATCAAAATTTGATGGCTTCCATTCTGGCTACAGGATCAAAAGACTCATCATAGTCAATCCCCTCCTCTTGGTTGTACCCCTGCACCACAAGCCTTGACTTGTTTCTAGTAATGGTTACATGCTTATCAAGTTTGTTTCTGAAGACCCATCTTGTTCCGATAACTATTTTGTTAAGAGGTCGAGGGACCAGGTGCCGCACTTTGCTCCTCTCAAACTGATGAAGTTCTTCCTGCATTGATGTTACCCAATCTGCATCATGTAGAGCTTCCTTGATGTTCCTTGGTTCAATGGATGACATAAAGGCTGAATATGCAACTAGATTTCTTGTCCTGGATCTAGTTTGAATTCCAGAGTCAAGTGGAGAGATGAGATTGTCCAATGGATGTGAGGATTGATGTTTTCATCCGAACTTTCTGATCACCTCTTCTTTGATTTCAGCATCAGATTTAGCATCATCATCTTCATGATTTTGAGATGGAACCTCCTAGGTAGTATCAGAGGGACCAGGTGCTCTTGTGAGATCTACAACAATTTCCTTTGTAACCTGTTTGTTTCCAGGGTTTAGGATATCCTTGTCTTCCATTTCCTTGATCAGCTCCTCCATCTCATGGTCTCCCTTTTGATCATAAATTTTCTCAGATTCATCGAATGTCACATGAATGCTCTCTTCGACACATAGAGTTCTTTTGTTAAACACTTTATAGGCCTTGCTGGTAGAAGAGTATCCTACAAACACACCTTCATCACTCATGGCATCAAACTTACCCAAGTCATCATTTCCATTATTTAGTACAAAGCATTTGCACCCAAATGGCTTAAGGTTAGCAATTGAAGGCTTTCTATCGTTCAACAATTCATAAGGTGTCTTATTTATCATAGATCTGATAAGGCACCTATTTGTAACATAACATGTTGTGTTGACGGCTTTTGCCCAAAAATCATAGCAAGCCCTGAGTCAATCAGCATAGTCCTTGCAATATCAACCAATGTCATGTTCTTCCTTTCAACCACTCCGTTTGGTTGAGGAGTTCTTGGTACAGAGAAATTGTGATTGATTCCATTTTCAGCACAAAAACTTTCAATTTGAGAATTTTCAAACTATGTGCCATGATCAGACCTGATACTAGCAATCTTGGAGTTGACCATCAGTTGAATAGCTTTGGCAAAGGTAATCAGAATTCCAGCAGTCTCATCCTTTTTTCGCAGAAACATATTCCAGGTGTACCTAGAGAAGTCATCAACAACTACAAGACTATACTTCTTACCTCCCATGCTTGGAATTCTGACAGGTCCACATAGATCCATGTGGAGAAGCTCCAAAGGTCTGGTTGTGCTCACTCCCTTCTCAGCCTTGAAGGATGATCGTGTTTGTTTCCCTCTTGCACAGACATCACAAACTCTATCATTTGAAAATTTCAGTTTTGGTATTCCGCGGACCATGTCCCCTACAACAAGCTTGTTTAGTAAAGAGGAACTTACATGACCTAGTCGTCAATGCCAAAGATTTGCATCGTCAGCTTGAGCACTCAGGCATGAAAGGTTGTCCCATTCAATAGAATCAAGATCAGCAATGTACATATTATTGACTCTCTTTTGCAAACATCACAATTTTCTTGGTTGCACAGTTTGTAACAACACACCCATCAGACATGAATTTGACTTTATTTCCCTTGTCACAAATTTGAGATACAATTAAGAGATTGAACTTCAGACCATCTACATAGTGTACACTGTCTATGGAGTGATCTTTTCTTCTTCATATCTTGCCAATACCAAGGATAAAACCTTTCTTTCCACCGCCAAATGACACACCACCACCTTGGTATGCTTCCAAAGAGAGGAAGTTTAGAGTGTTTCCAGTCATATGCCTGGAGCATTCACTATCCATGTACCACTGACTGATCCCTCTATTCTGCACAAGAATCACTTATTAGACTTAGGAACCCACTTCAGATGGAGCTCCTAAAAACTGTCAAAAGGCTTAATGAGAAGCGTTCATGTCCATGGGGGTAAAGTATTCTTGCTAAAATGGTAGTTAGGACCAGGTACCCTTTTATGTTTCTCAACAACTTTTCTTGACTTAAGAAACTTCTCCTGACTTTCTTTTACTCTTATCAGCTTCTTACACTTCTCTTTCATATGACCATTTTTGCCACAGTGGGTACACAGAAGGTTGTTTGAGACTGACACATATTTACTATGTGGATTGTAAGGAGGCTCTATCTATCTACAACCTAGCCCCTTTCTGTTGTTGAACTGTTGGCTTGCTAAGTTAGTGAAGATCTTAGATGAGAGAGTGGTTCAGTTCTTCTTTGATCTTACTTAAGTCCTTCATTAGTTGAGAATTTCTTTCTAGGGAGGCAGTTAACTTAGATTCAGAGCCCTTAAGTTTCTCTTCTAGTTCAACTTCAAAGTTACTGAGCTTTCGCTTCCTACCCTTAGAGGTACCAGGTCCATCATTGGGTTCTAGACTCTCAGTCTCAAGGATACCTATCCTAACACTCAGTTCAGACATTTGAGAGTTAAGAGCTGAGTTTTCATCCTCACACAGACTCAACATTTCATTTGTTGTCAGGTTTTCAGAGGTTAGTTCATCAACAGAGTCAATCAATAGAGCATCAAGTTTTCTCAATCTATTGATAGGAAGAGTATCTAGATCATTTTTTAGATCAAGAAGAGTTACCTCATTTAGATCCTCTTCATCATCAGATTTTTCCATTAGAGAAAAAATAGAGTTGTAGACCGTCTCATCATCTTCTACAGCCATCATTGAGACATCCTCTGAACTGTCTATCTTTTCTTCAGACTCACTTGATGCGTTACCCCACACTGCCCAGAGCTTTCTTCACCAGTTGATCAACATGAACTTTTCTCTTGGCATAGTCTAAGACCTAGTCCCTTCTGCGAGGTCTGAAATCTTGAGTTTCCTGCCTCTGACTGGGGCAATCCCTCATAAAGTGACCAGGTTTGCCACATTTGTGACAAAGATCATTTGCATTTGTAGCTCTTCTAGTTGAAGCTTTCTTTTGAAAACCTCTATGCTTCTTGATGATCTTCTGAAACCTTCTTATGACATAGGCCATTTCATCATCCTACTCAGTCACATCATTTTGAGAAGTTTTCAAAGCGATGGATTTCTCATTCTTTCCTTCCTTCATGGTCGTTCCCTGTTGCTTGTTGAGTTCATAGGTTTGAAGATTGCCAATCAGTTCATCCATGGCAAGTGTCTTCAAATTTTTTGCTTCAGTTATAACATTCACCTTGCTTTCCCAAGACTTGGGAAGAACTTTGAGAATCTTTCGAACTTGTTTGCTCAAAGGAATAGGTTCATCAAGACATCTCAGCTCGTTGGTTATAGCAATGAATCTTGAGTTCATCCCGAAGATGGTTTCACCTTCCTTCATACAGAAATTCTCGTACTGAGTCGTAAGCATATCAACATTCGACTCCTTCACTTGTGTAATTCCCTCATAAGCAGTTTGAAGACAGTCATATATCTCTTTGGCAGTCTCACAGGCTAAGATTCAGTTGTATTCATCTGATCCGATTCCACATACTAGAATCTTCTTTGCCATATAATTCTTCTATATCTTCTTCCTATCTGCTTCATTGTACTCTTTTCTGGTTTTGACAATTGTTGTAGTGAGCTATCCATCTTTCACTTCCTTCGTAGGAATGTATGGTCCGTCAAGAATCACGTCCCACAACTCAGTGTCTTCAGCATTGATGTAATCATGCATGCGATTCTTCCACCACCCATAGTAATGTCCATTAAAGCGGGGTGGTTTGGTAGATGATTGCCCTTCTTCCATATTGGGTGGAGCTGTCATTCCTTCAGGATCTTTTCTTTTCTTGGTGTTAACCAAACTGAAAAATCATGCTCTGATACCACTTGTTGAAATGTATGCGTCCACTAGTCTAGATGAGACCAGGTCCTTAGCACAGTTACAATAACAGAAAGCAAACTGAATGCTGAAAGTAAAGATTGCTCACACAACTTTACGTGGAAACCTCCTTGATCAAGGGAGTAAAACCACGACCTGTCTCACAGGACTTTTCAAACTATTTTTACTAGTCTTCTCAAGCAAAGGTAAAAACTAGTTTACAAAATGAGATTGACCTACTAATCTCCACACTAAGCAATACCTCCTATCACTTAGTCGAGCCAAAGCAGATACAACACTGCCCACTATACTGATCCTAACAGATTAATATAGACTTTGACGTAAGACACTAAGTTACTCACAACTTAAGTTCTTACAATGATTCACACAAGCTTGAAACGTTTCTAACAAAACAAAATGATTCCTACAATATAAGCACGATTACAAGCAAACAAAGTAACAGTTAGTACAGGAAGCACTTGAAGCAATTGATCAGGTCCCTACTGTTTTGAAGCTTTAAATATCTCACTTTGAATGAATGATCCTATTGTTGTTTGTGAATTGAATATATTAGACAAAAAGAATTATATATTATCCAATGTACAAACACCCTCGCCGCTTCTGATTGGTGGAGTACTCTGCAACTCCACCAACTTTCTGACGCAGACAGCTTTTACAGTTGTACAACATATTGACAATGGACGAGCATACTCTGTAGAGGACCAGGTCCTTGCACTTGTGAGGAGATCATCAAAACATCTAGGAGCGTTAGCACTTATCACTCCTTAAAACAAAGATTCAAGTTGAAGGTTTCAATAACATTTTTTCAATTTTTTTCAATTATGAAACTACACCATTATAAGATATTTAAACGAGTTGTATCTCATATACAACATTTACAAAAGCGTGATATATATAAACAAGTATAAACATTGCAATAATTTTTAAATGTGAAAACTATCAGGCAGTACGATAATATATTCCAATGCTACAACCTTTATGATTTTTTTTTCTAGAAACACAATACATGTCCAATTTAAACAAATGAGTCATATAAAAGTATAAATTTATGTAATTGAACCCCACATTCGACCCACGTGTTTAAATAACCAATAAATATTTTGATATCATATATCAATATAGAGCCATAAATGACATAAAATAGCAAAATAAAAACTTGCATCAGACAGTCATTTATCTTGAAATCTCTCTCTCAAAATAAATAAATAAATAATCGCTATCTCAAATTATCTCCCCAACTTTCTCAATTTGTAATCACAAATTTCTCAAATCATGTTCATAAAACTTGTTATCAGTCTCGGTATCAATATGTCGATATAAAACTGATTATTTACACTATATCAATATCCACAATTTTCTCTATCAATATTTTGAAGACAAGGACTTGAAAACACCAATAAAATTTTGTCTTGAATTTTTCGATTGGTATTGAAATTTGTTGAAATTATCTTAAGGAACTTGAATATCAATTTTAGAGGTGTTAGGAGATAATTTGAGGTGTATTGAAAATATTCAAATTGAAATTTAGACTACTGAATCTCTGTATCCCATATATATGTATATATAAGTGGATATCACACTGTATACCTAGTTATTTCTTGTATATCATGCATATCTATGTAAATTCATGAAACAATGAATATGATATACATTGGTATACACGATATACAATATGATTATATTAAAAAAATATTTACCATTTATAGCAGTAACATTTTTTTTTTCACTTGATCACTTTTAATACATTTATAATACAGTCTTAATACATATTACAAAGAACAATTTATTATTCACATATAATACAAGTTTTATTGATGGTTAATACATTTACCACACATTTTAATACACTTATAATACAATGTGTCAATTTCTTACCAAACAAGCATAATATATTTTAAAAGACTGTTGTAATACGTATATATTGCATACATAATTCACTTTTAATACATATTGCAGATTTAACATAGTATTGCTATGTATCGCTATAAATGGTAATAAATAAAAAGTATCGCTAAAATCAGTAATTATTTATTAAAAGGTACCATTCCAAGTAATTTTTCCTTCATAATTACAATATGATAGATTCATATCACAGTACAATTAATGAAAATATGTATTTCATATATTTGATATACACATATTGTAAAAACATTTTCTAGGTCTGATTTTCCTCTTAAAACAAATTTAAATTAGCTTATTTTGTATGTCAGTCACACTTGTTCGATCAAACAAAGAAGAAGGGGGTTAAAATCTATGTAGTTTTCAAATTTGAATTCAATTCAAACCAAATGACAACTTTGTTTGAGATAACTTTAATAGAAGAAAATATAATCCTCATTGATTACTATCACAAAGAAAAATATTATGCATTTTGTGTGTCTTAGAAATGTTATACTGAGCGTAAAATTGAAAAAAAAAATATTTACCTTCCATGTAAATTGTCGATCATAAATGTAATTTGCTACACAATACTAAATTTTAGGGTTAATTACTAAACCTAATCCTTAGCTTAAAAACATACTGATAAATACTTAGAATAACACATAAGCCTCAGTTATAATTTGATAAGTTTGTTATGGTTAGAATCTAAGCATATTCAGTGCAAGGTTAATTAAAATAAAAAATCGCCACCTAATTATCTATGGTTAATTAAAACACCTAAAAATTGATCAATATTGAACTTTGTTTTAATCTTCTAAACTTATAAAATTTTAGATAAGAGTCCAGTTAATTAAAAGAGAATATATAGGACATTCTTTGGTGTCCTGGTATAAGAATAAATAGTCTTCGAATAAAAAAAAGTCCTGGGATAAAATTTTAGTGTCTTGTTTAGTTGTCATGTTTGGAATAACTTATCTCACTATTTATACCATAGTGATGGAATAAGTTATCATATATACATAGTGGGATAACTAATCCCAAGATAATTAATCCTGGAATAACTTGTTCCCAAACAAATGACCGATCTATTTAAACGGATTAACCGATTGAACATAAATAAATAATTAAGGCAACGTGTCAAAATATTTAAGCTAGTTTTATCAAGTCCCATTCTAACACCAAATGATAAAGGAAAATGGGCTAAATATAGAATGTATTAAAATATTATTTTATTTTGTAAGTAGGTAAATATGTCTGCTTTGGCAGGTAAGGTCATTTTAGTTATTCCGACGTGGTTTCTTCATTTTAATTTGTTGACTTGTTTTTTAAGTTTTTGTATATTTAAAAATTAATTAAAGTTATTATAAATCACAATAATTAAAAGATATTTAAAAGAATTATTGACTTTTAGAACTTTATCAGTGCTACATAAATTGAAACATAGAAAGTAATATGTATTATTTGAAAATGACGTAAAAAGTATTATAAATCTCAATAACTTATATCTTGAAATGTTTTTGAAAACATATTTTAAAAAAATTGGCTAACTCTTGAAATTTTATTTATGCCACATAAATTGGGATGAAAAGAATAATATATATTATTTAAAAATTACGTAAGAGGTACTATAAATAATAATTAACAACTTCAAATATTTAAAAAATGTATACAAAAATTGATTGACTTTCAAAATGCTATGTGTCATACAAATTGGGAAAGAAGAAGATAGCATATAGTATTTAAAAACTATATAACCGATACTATAAATCACAATAATGAACCACTTAAGATATTTAGAAGACATGTAAACATTCGGTTGACTTTTAAAATTATGTCACTGTTGCATAAATTGAAATAGAGAAGATAACAAATATTATATAAAACGAAACTAGCATTAATATAAATTGCACTAACTAACAAATTAAAATATTTAAAAATTAAGACGACCACATAATTTAAGAGAGAAAGAGTAACATATATTGGGTCCGTGCTAGCACGGGCTCCGAGGTCTAGTTTTTAAAGAAGAGGCTCTCATAGAAAAATGTATTGTTATAAAATATAACATATTAATTATATATTTATACACACTATATACACTTGTTATGTACTTGTTGCCTCCACCGTCATTGCATACAATATATATATATATTGTATTTGTTTATATTTATTGAGTATGCATTGAGTATACAATAATTATACATTATATATTTAAATATATAATCGGGATGCAATCACCTATTCATTCGCAACAAAAAACGTATACTTAAAGCTCCAACCTCAATTTCCAACTATAAACACCATTAAAGTCAATATATCAACAACAATAACATACCCAGTGAAATCCCACTAGGTGGGGTCTGGGGAGGGTAGAGTGTACGCAGACCTTACCACTACCTCGTAGAGGTAGAGAGGCTGTTTCCGGGAGACCCTCAGCTCAAGAACATCAAATCTAAGTGACAGGAGAGCTATATATAAAACATAACAACCAATCCAAAAGATAGTGTATAATCAACAAATGATACAATAACATCAAAAAAGTAATGTGAGGAGTGAAACGCAGTAAACAGCAATACGGCTAGGACTACTCCAAACGCTAATAGCCCATACCCTCGCGAGGGACGGCAACACGCTAACCCTACTAACCTTCCACCTTAATACGCGACATCCACTCCTTCCTATCTAGAGTCATGTCCTCGGTAATGTGAAGCCTAGCCAAGTCCTGTCTAATCACCTCTTCCCAATACTTCTTGGGCCTACCTCTACCCCTCCGCGTATCCTCTACCACCATTTCCTCGCACCTCCTCACTGGGTCATCTGCGCTCTGTCTCTTCACATGTCCAAACCATCTCAGTCTCGCTTCCCTCAGCTTGTCCACCACAGAGGCCACTCCCACCTTCTCCCGGATAACCTCATTCCTAATCTTGTCGCTCCTAGTGTGCCCACACGTCCATCTCAACATCCTCATCTCCGCAACATGCATTTTTTGGACATGTGCGTTCTTGACTGGCCAACACTCCGCTCCATACAACAAGGCTGGTCTAACTACCACTCTGTAGAACTTACCTTTAAGTTTTGGTGGAATTTTCTTATCACACAGTACTCCAGAGGCAAGCCTCCATTTCATCCACGCAACCCCAATGCGATGTGTGACATCATCGTCGATGTCACCACTCCCTTGGATTACAGCCCCAAGATACTTAAAACTTTCCTTCTTAGGAATGATCTGAGTGTCAAGTCTCACTTCCACATCTGTCTCATCCAACACTTAAAATCAATATATCGGTATATACATTATATAAACAATGTACATACACATATTACACAATATATATAGAATATATACAGATTTATACATTGTAAATATACTATATATATAATTTTTATACATTGTATATATATAATGTATACACAACTTTTATACACTACAACAATATATATACACAATCAAAATACAAGCATCGTCCAACTACCATTAAACCACCAACCCACCATCAATATCCACCACAAAAAATCTGTATTCGAGAAATCATCAGTCCCTTAGAGTAGTTATCCCTGGTATTTATCGTTTGTAATTTAATGAATTGTGATACATCAATGTGCTTGGTGTAAGTTGACAGACATCCCCACGTTTCATTTCATTTTGGGTGTGAAATTTATCACATGTAAAGCTTGTTTCGATGGTTGTCATATGGTTTCATAAAATATTGTATCGTATTGTACGGTATTTTTTATAAACATAATGTTTGAATAGATTTTATCATTTTTAAAAGTTAAAAGTGTCATATAGGGGTGTTAAAAATGAGCCCAACTATAGTTAATTCGCTTAATCCGTCCGGAATTTTAAGGGTTGGGCTCAAGATAATTTGAATTGGGTTCAATCTCAATCCATTCAAGTCTTAACCCATTTTAAGAAAAAATTTAATTGAGTCCAATTTAATCTCCAATTTTTAAGACTTTTTATTTGCATCGATGTAATGTATATTTCTATATTGAAGGCATGAATTACTATTATTTTATATCTTTTAGGATTTATCTATCCATTTGTAACTTCTTCTTTTTTAAATTTTCTTTAGTTGAAACTCAAATTGTGGATATAAAACTTATATATTAAAATTATTGAGATAAAGCGGATCCAATTGGGTGGTTCAAGACCCAATCCGTTTTAAAGCCCATTTGAGCCCAAAGTAAACTTGGACGGATTATGACCCAACCCAATTTCTATTTCAACCCATTTTAATATCTCGAATTTCAACCCAATCCGCCCATTTGACACCCCTAGTTCCACATAACAACAAAGAGAAATAAGATACAAGGTAGCGTTATTATAGACGAGATAAGATAGATTATTGAATAAAAAATAAAAAACAGAATAAGAGAGGAAAAGATAAGGTAACAATGCAATCATAATGAATTGGTCATTAAATAAAGGGAATTTTTTCAAAATGTCAATATTTTAACATTTAATAGGACTCATTGTCAATACTTTCAATATTTAGTAAAAATGTCAGAATTTTAGTTCAATATGTATCTTATTTAAGTTTTTATTATTTGTTTTATTTAAAGAATACAATTATTAAATAATAGAAAGGAGAAATTTAGGGGAGAGAAATTTTTAAAAAAGGAATAATTGCTTAAAAGTCTCATCAGTTACAAAAATTCAAAACTAAATACAAATTCAAAAAAAAAACACAAAGAACTCATCCCACTTGTTCATCAAATTTCTAGTATCGATTTTTAAATTTTCATTGATAATACTCAATTTCTGTTGAAATGAATTTGATTAAATCGCGTTTTTTTTATATCCTACCATGGCTTCAACAGATCAGATTTTAGAACCAAAATCGACTTTCGTGAAGAAGAAGAAAAAAAGAGAGAGAATCGGAGAAGAAGGTTGCAAAGAATGAGAGAATGAAGAAGGAGGTTGCAAAAATTGTATTCATATTAATTTTTGTTTCTCAATTGTTTTTCTTTTACTCAACATTTATATTTTTATTAAGAACATTGTAATTTTTTTTAGTTTGTAGTCATTCCAGTTGGTATGCCAAATTGATTTGTATTTCTTAAACATAGATGTATCATATTTCTTTCACAGTCAATTTGTATTTTTTTTAGAATATTGTATCATTAATTCCTCAACAGATTGTATTATTCTTATTATGTATGGTATTCTTTTATCAGAATCTTGTATCTTTCTTTAAACGTATTCATATGTAATGATTAGATTATATTGTGATACAATGAATAATATTTTTGTAATACGAATAAAAGAAAAATATAATTGGCAGTTATGTAATACAATTTTGATCACTGGAATACAATTTTTAGTTTACACTATGAAAGTAAAATACCAATTTTAATTTGAATGGTAAAGTGAGCACATAAAATACAAAAGTTGTTGATATACAATTATGATGAAAACATAATAAAAAGAAATACATACTTGTTGTCATTGAAATTGAGATTGAAATACGAAATGAGCACAATAAATACTCACATCAATTGAAATACAAAATTAACTTTGTTGGTATGTCATTATGATGAACACAAAAAAAGAAAAAATACAAACTTTTCTGAATACATTGTGAGAGTTAAATACAAAATGATCACAGTAAGATACGCACCACAATATGATATTCAATTTTAATTTGAATGGTAAAGTGAGCACATAAAATATAAAAGTTGTTGGTATACAATTATGATGAAAACATAATAAAAAATAAATATATTGTCATTGAAAATTGAGATTGAAATACAAAATGAGCACAATAAATACTAATTTCAATTGAAATACAAATGTGACTTTGTTGGTATACCATTATGGTGAATACAAAAAAAAAAGTAGAACTTGTTTGTAGATAAAGTGATATTGAAATACAAAATAAGCAAATTAAAATACAAAATTGTCGTCATTTGTGTTCTAAGTAGAAAATTGTGATATTGAAAAATAGAAAATTGTTGATTAAGTTGGATACCTCTAGTAATTCTCTTAGATTCTGCCATTTGAGTGTGATTTAGAGTTTATCAAATCCTAAACGTGATTTCAACTACAGACAACAATTTTAAACAATAATAAAATCATAAAATAAATCTTAAAAAACGAATAAAGATGCATACCTCAATAAAAGGGATTGTGTGAATATCTTTATAAATATATTTTTCAATTTCTGGAAAAAAAAAAAAGGAAGAGAGAGGCGGATTTTGAAATGGAGAAGAATTGGAAGATGTAAATATGTTGCAAAAAAAAAGAAGAAAAAAAGAAGAAGATGAAAATATGAGAGAGAGAAAATATTCCCTTTATTTTAAGCATATGGTAGAGGATCAATTGGGAAATGTGTAATTAAGGTAAGATAAAATAGGAAGTAAATTAGGATACACAAGCTTTTCTAAAATAATGACATTTTGACATTTTTACTAATATTTATAAAATATAGAGGTTTTTACTAATTAAGTTAGACTTTTTGACTAGTTTGCTAATTTTTCCTTAAATAAAGGGCAAACCACATAAATCTCACTAGTTTAGGTCTTAATTATTAAGATTCTCAATAGTTTCAAATATTATTTTATGTACCATATTTATGCTTAGGATACATGAGTCTGAATCCATGAGATACATGCAGTATCTGCCGAATTTTAAAATTGAGATACAAAATTTATTTATTTAAATTAATTGGTTGGGACTAATTTCCTTAATTAGAGGAGTAATTGAGGATTTTCAAAATACATAGATAATTAATTTCATTTTATTATTCTTTGAAATAGTAAATTCATTAATATTATTAATATAAGATAAAAACATGTATATCTTGGTAATGCAATTTGATTAATTTCAAATTATTACTCTTAAAATAATAAATTCATTAATTTGATGTATCTATATCAATATATGATGTATCCAACAAACTAAACACTTAGATACATGAGTGTCCTGCAAGTACGTTCATATGTATCATAGAAGTATCTAGCATTAATTTCATGTATTTGTTATAGGTACCTAGTATTAATTTTATGTATCTATTTATATATAATATATAATATTAATTTCATGTATCTTTTATATGTATCTAGTACTAATTTGATGTATCAAGTATCAATTGCATATGTTTTATCCAAAAACATGTATCTCAAATACATAGTAAGCATATACATCTAATTATGTGTATCTAAATATGGAATATACAAAAAGAAGAAGCATATACATCTAATTATGTGTATTTAAATTTCATACGTTATATCCAAAAACATGTATCTCGAATACATAATAAGCATATACATTTAATTATGTGTATCTAAATATAAAATGTAGTTGAATCACATGAATTTAGGAAAAAATCACGACTGTAGAGTATCTGTCGTATCATTAATATCATCGTGTTGTTTAAAATCATGTATCCAAAATTTAATGGTGGATACATATACATGGTCAGACACCCCATTACTAAAAATACAACTCAGCTCTTAATTAAGATTACTACTTATTGGATACACATGTTTCAAGGGCTATATCAAAGTAATATTGGTACTACCAAATCCATGTCACGGTAACCAAAGAAAGCCTTAGAAGAACACCAGCAAACAAAAACTCTCTACAATAGTCCCTTTGATCCTTTTGCGTTGTGGCATAACATAATCAAAACTAAGATCCATTTCTTCCGGAGACAAACAATCAAGACCCACTCTGAATTAATGTTTTCTCTGTAGCAGTTACTTTGATTTGATCTAGTTATAAATGAACAATACAGAATAATATTTAGGTTCAGGAGAATTTGTCGGCCATGGTGATGATATCTTGAGAAGAAGAGAGTAGATTAGCTATTGTTGGAATGAAATTGTACGATGAAATTCCTGAATCATAAAGGAGGAGACATAATTGAGTGATAAATATGGGAGGGGAGAATTAAGAGATAGTGGTTGATTTGGAGTGAAAGAGTTAATTAAGCAGATAATTAATCAATCCTAGTTTTAAGGTATGTGGGTATCTAATAATCTAATTGTATCTTCAAATAATATATTAATATATGGTATAAAATATTAAAAATGGTAATATATGTAATTGTTTGAAAGTAAAGATAATATTAGTATATATAGTAGTGATGTATGTCTAATAAGGTAATTTATCCTTAAATAAAATAAGACTTTTTAACATTACATAATAATGAATTTAATAATATGACAAAGTTTAAGTAACCATCAAAACAAACCTCGTATAATATGCCATACAATACAATAGGCAACAACTACCAAACAAGCTGTTAAACACTTAACTTTTTAAGTCACGCTGAGTTTTATGTTGGTGAATTCAACACTGACTAAGCACTTAATTAGCCACAAAACAAACTTCTATGCATTTTATCAAACATTTAAGAAACACGAAACTTTTTAATTTAAAAATCTTAAATAGTAAGATAGCCTTAACTTATAGTGCAAACTCACCTTTCCAAGCTATAATCACTATGGTGCAAGAAGATAAATAAATAATCCTAATAGGCCCAATAGTCTAATTTATCTCAATAATTCGATGTGAGATATGATTAAACTATGAAAATCACTCAAATCATCAATTTTTTGTTGATTTGAGTATCTAGGCCCTAACCGAGTCATAGAATAGTGTACTCCTTCTTTGTCTTTAAGTTCAAAACATTTATATTGTTTGAACGAGCGCTGAACTGTGCACGGCGCGTTGGCCATCACACTAATTCAATCATCGCGCACTGATCAAAGGCGGAGCTAGTAGGTGCATATGGGTTCGATAGTACTGAGTAAATTTTGTTCAAACAATATATTTGTGTTAATAAGTTCATTAATATATACAAATATATAATTTAGAACCTAATTATTAGAGTATTATTTAAAATCGTTATTATAAAACTTTGGAAACCATATTGAGGTAAGTTTTAAAAGTCAGTTCATGGTGGTCCTAACTCCTTGATTATTGAAGAGGAATACAACTAATGGTAACATAATAAATAACTAAACCCCTTTTATTTAATTGATGAAACAAAACTTTAACACTACTACTAATTGTAGTAGGTAGACAAAACAGTATTGTATCTGATTCTCTAGCAAAACAAGGTTACATATTCAATTTCATCCACTAAACTTTAATTTAAATATCTCTAATCATATTTTTTTTACCGTGAAGTTTAGAAAATATAACTTACTAGATTACTTTTGAATAAAAAAGTATTCATCCATATTAAGTGAAATCCTTAAAATAAGTACAAATTTTTTAGGTAAAACTAATTATTATTTTTAATTCGTAATTAAAACTCTAGCTCACTCTGGCATGAATGATAAATTTATTCTTCTATGTGATCAAAATTATTAAGAATTGTTGAACATGTTTATAAACAAACTATGACTTCACCTAGAATTTCTTAAGCAATAATTGTCAATCGGGTTTGTACGTATGAAATGAATGAATTAATCAATTAACTACGCCTCAATTCAAATTGATTAGAGAGATATGAATATCGTCAACTAAAGATTAATTTGTTGTGTGATTTATTAGTACAATATGGTACTTTTTCCTTCTTCTTTTTTCGTTTTCAAACAATTGGGCCATATTCTTCTTGAATAGATATCTAAGATTCAACCTCAGACAAGAATAGCCATTATATTAAAGGAGAAAATAGTCTCGTGGACCACCAGAATTGTTGAACTTAATGAACCATTAATTTGCATTATATAAATATATTTTTAATTACTTTGCAGGACAATAATGGAAGGATGCTATTTATCATAATATGGTACGTACAACATAACATGTATATATATATAAATAAAAAGTAAAACTAGTGTATGGTATGGTGGGAATAAAAATCAATAAGAATTGGCAAAAGCAGCATCACTATTTGTTGTGGAATTGAGAAGGGTGTGGGCCTCAAATAATGAAATCGTGGCAAAATTAGCAAACTAGTCAAAATCACTAACATAGTTATTAAAAATATCTATACTTTAAAATAATTATTTAAAATGTCAATATGTCAATATTTTAGCAAATATAATGTATCATAATATAATTAATTTCCTTTCCTTTTATTTCTCAAATCAATGCCTCATTGAACTCATTTTTATCACTACCTAGTGAAAAAGTAAAATAATAAAAAAATCTTGTTACCCACTTTCACCTCTTTCTAGATTTTTACTCCAAATTTCTCCTTTCTTTCTCCCTCTCTCTTTGATATGTAACGTTTTTTTTTCAATTATTTTCAAAAATCTGTAAAAATATCTCAAAAGATATACACAACAACCCATTGTTTTAGCCACAACTGAAATGTTCATCATTTTTGTCAAGTAAAAAATGGGCATTTTCTGTTATGATTTAGCACCACGTAATCCCATCAAGTTTTTCTAATTATTGTGCTATAGACTAAAGCAAAATTCATTTTGGAAGATATGTCAAATCCTTGAAAACTTAATTGATAATACTATTTTTTTTCCATTTTTTTTAATCTTGAACAGATCGTGGCTTAATGAACAACTTCATAAAGTTTTGGTATCTTATTTTCATTTTGTTTTCATACTATGAATTGGATACAATTTTTGTAGTTCATAATCTAATATTTTTGGGATTCTATGGAATACAACATATTTTTGTTTTTCTTATATTTGTATGCCTGTTAGTTTTGTAGTTATGTCATCAAATTGTATTCATCCTCAGAAGTGGATACAAAGTTAGTAGTTCATAATAGTATTTTTGCAGCTGATTGTGTGGAATACAACATAATTTTTGTTTAGATACAATTTTTGTATAGTACATAATATTTTTTTGTGGGAATTATGTGGAATACAACATATTTTTTGTTATATTGCTTCTTATTTTGTATTTATTCTAACTGTATGCCTACTAGTTTTGTATTTTTATCATCAAATTGTATTCAACCTCAACAGCGGATACAAAGTTAGTAGTTCATAATAGTATCTTTCTAGTTGATTATCTGAAATGCACCATAATTTTTGTTTGTATTTATTTTTATTTGCTTTCATTCTAATTGTATACCATCAAAAGTTTTGTATTTCTGTCCTCACAATGTATCTCAATATCTCTCTATTTAAATTTCAGTTTAAAAGTTCTTAAATTACTCTCTCCCATGATTTTCTCCTTTCTGTTATTAACTAATTGTCTTCTTTAAAATTAAACAAATGAAGAAAAAAAAAACATAATCAGCCCTATAACAAAAGAAAAATATTAACATTTTTAATAAATATTAAAAGTGTGGCTAAGGGGTCCTATTAAATGCTAAAATATTGACATTTTAAAAAATTTCCCTTAAATCATTGGGTCAAAAAATCCTATTCAAAAGCAGCTAAGACTAGAAATATAACCAAACTCTTTAACTATAGTTTACTTAATTATGATTTGTAGCTACATGTTAGTAGGAAGAGAGGTGCGAGTAAGATCTGGGAAAAAGAGGAGAGAGCTAGATATGATTGATTTGTATATCTGATCGATAATTGTATCATAAATATAGTTGATTTGTATATAAATAAAAAACTAACTACTAGAAGGAGGAGAAATGCGAGCGAGATTGGGAGAGGGAGGAGAGAGGCGAGCAAGGCCTGGAGGAGAGAGAGAGAGTGGAGAGAAGAGAAAGGTACAATTGATTTGTATAGCTGGTCGATAACTGTATAATTGCTATAATTGATTTGTATTAATGAATACATGAGTTGTATCAAAGACTATTGTATTCAATTTGTGATGCAAATCAATTGTACCAAGTGTATTAACGAATACAATTTGGATCAACAAATACAATTGTATTGTTATTGTAATTCGTAATATCTTGTATTTGTATTCAGGTGCATTTGTATTAATTTGTTGCCTTCTGTATTGTATTTATGTATTACCATATGTTTGTGTTACCATTTGTATTTGTATCATTGACCGTTATCATTTGTATTTGTATTGTAAAAAAAGAGGAAGAAGCGAGAAAGAAAGGGTAGAGAGAGGAGAGAGGCCCTCTGTACATCATAATCTATATGATTATATATTATTTATACAATATCGATACATTATACATATATATGACCATTTCTATTAGAAAAAAAATTGTTGCATGTACCGTTACCTAAGAAGCCCCTAAGAATTATACAAACCTAGCGAGGTGCGGAAAAGCAAGAGTTTATTAATTAAATTTAGGGTGTGTTTGGTATGGAGGAAAATCCAATTTTCTCATGTTTGGTTGACTTAAATGTTTGGAAAATGTTTTTCAAATTAACTCATTTTCCTCAAATTTAAGGAAAATGACTTCACTTCCAAAATTAAGGAAACCATTTTCCAAAACTCTACTTCATCCTTCAAATTTTTTTTCTTACCCTACCCATATCCCGTACCCGACCCTCCCCATTCAAAAAAAATTAAAATTTTTAAATTTTCTTATTTTTAAAAATTCAAATATATTTTTATCACTACCACCAAACCAACCCCCCCTCCCACCCACCCACCCACCCAAAAAAAATATTCATTTTATTTTTACGCCCCCTCCCCCCAACAAGGCCACCCACCCAGGCCAACCCCCATAAAAAATATTTATTTTTTTTGAAAAATATTTTATTTTTAAAAAAAATCATTTTTTATGTCACCCCCTACCCGTTACCCCGTCAATTTTTATTTTTTTTAAAAATTAATTTTGAAAAAAGATTTCCTGGGTCAGATCCTGAGTCAAATCTCATGGTCGAATTTTGGAACGGTCAACGGGTCTTATCCTAGTTTGGGTGTCGGGGTCGGGTCCTAGATCAATTATCGAGGTTGATTTTCATATCAGAAATTATTTTCCTAAAGAGTATATTTTAGTCTCAAGCCATAAATAAAAGAAATTTTCTGGAAAATATTTTTCATTCACCAACCAAACATTAAAAAATATTTTTTTACTCACCAACCAAACATGAGAAAATAAGTTAGAAATCAACTTGTTTTCCAAGAAAATATTTTCTAATTTTTTTTTTCATGAAAAACATTTTCCTCCGTACCAAACACACTCCTAATTAAATGAGTTGTCCTAATCTACGCGAAAATACATGAAAAATAAAGATGGACTGGATCAATTATATATAGAAAATAGTTTTTAAAGTTCAAAATAACGAAAAAATGAGAAACATGATTGATTTTCCATTAATTTCTATGACCAACCGAGTCCTTCATTTTTCTAGATTCATTTTGGAGCAGTTTTTAGTAGGGATGTTTATGGTCCTGATAAAAATTGATTTAAACTGAAAAATAAAATCAAGTCAATTTTATTGAGATTTAGTTTGGTTTAGTTTTAGATTTTTAAAAATTGATAATATTTAGTTTGATTTTGGTTTTGTTAAAAAAAAATAGAAGAAATAACAGAACTGAATCGACAAATTATATACATATATTTTATAACTATATATACATGATATATTATTTTTATGAATAATTTTAAATATCTTCTATATTTTTTCATTCAAATTTAGTTATAATTTATTTATGAAAGCAAAAACGCTCAAGACGAGCAATTATCTTATTGGTTTCATGTATATGAGTGTCTATGGTAATTCCTGACGGGGCTAGGAATATCAGTGTCTCTTACTTGTGTAGGCCAAAGTGGTGAATTTTGAAGCTTTATTTACAGTAAATTCAGTGGTCGAAAGATTTATAATGCCGATTATTTTAACTATTTTTCTTTTTGAATGAATTATTGTCTTTTTTCCCGTTGAATGAATCACGTCTTTTATTTTTGTGTATGGTTAACAATTGAATAGCCGAGTTAAAACCGATAGCAATCAAACCACTAAATGTATATTTTATTTGGTTCGATTTGACTAATTGAAAAACTGATTAAATTAATTTAATTTTAATTTTAATTAATAATCGATCTAAACCGACCGGTGAACACCTATTTTTTTAATGGACCCACTCCACGACGAAAATTTTGTGTTGGTATTAACCAATTGAACTAGCCAGCGGAGATAAACGCATTATAAGGAATGGAATCTTTCAAACGCATGAGATACAAGGTACTATATAGAATATTCTGTATATTCTAAAGTATCGATGACTTTAATTAAATTAAAATATGTAATTAAGTACTGTTTAAAGTTGAATTAACTTGAATAATTAGGAAATTAACAAGTAAAGGACAACCACAGGAAGACCAAATTGCTCTAATATAAAATTCCTCAATGTGTGGAATGACAAGTCAAAACCCTAGACGATTTCTCAAAGAATAAGATGAACACCAGTTTGTATTTTTAATATTTAAGCCTGACATTATAATTATTTTATTTAAGATGTTAATCTAATATTAATTAATTGATTAATCAATAGTGCCTTGTCGCTAACCTCATTGAGAAACATAAGTATGTCTTTTCTTTTGATCTGGCATGATTTATAAACGAATCTTTAAGCTATAATTGATTTATAGTTCCGACAATCTTGGATAACTTAAATACTCATTAAACTTATTAAATAAATAAACATGTTATTTTCTAATTGTCAACCCATACTTTGTTATCGAGTAATTAAATAATTTTTGAGATATAGCCAAATGTTGAAAGATGAAAAAAACCAATTAACTACGTTAATGAAATTTGTGTAGAATATAATATACGTAGCCTGATGATGAAAAAGAACAAATAGAAATGAGTATCAAGTCTCACAAACTAATCAACCCCTAAAACTAGTTTATGAGAAAATGTTCAATACACACCAAGACAACAAATCCGCATTCCGCAACTGATGTGGGACAACCCCCGCGGCAACACCCTCACCCCTCATATTAGATTTGTTGAACAACGTAATATGAGGATCTAACATCGAATAAATTAACATTAAGAATTAAGATAAGTCTAACTTTAATCACGATAAAAAATAAAGTTTAAATTCAACTCAACCTCATTCACTACCTAGCTCATATGGTGAGTGTACTTAGTCATGTATTTTAATTTTTCCTACAAAATATTGAAGCACAAAATTACCTACTACTGATTTTTTTATGTATAGATTAGACTCTGACGTCTTATGTACAAAGAGGTCAAAAATGATGTCCAATAGAGAGCAACTGTATAATAAAACTCGAAGGTAGATTTAATTAATTAATCAGTTATTTGTCTTCAAATGTTAGTAGTTAGTAGCCCTCCAAGATAGAAGAATTTTGTCTAACGTTAGGTGAAGTAACTAGGAAATTTTAGTACAATTAGGAGCCACATATTAATTTGAGAAAATTGTTATGATGAATAAGAATTTTTCCCAAGACCTTTGACTGAATTCAGCCAAAAAAGAGGAAAACAACAAGAAGAAGTTTCATAGTGCTACTCCATTAAAGTACAATGTTTGTTGAAAGTTGACAAGATGTTCAAACCCTATATCTCTCAGAAAGTGAGTCAAAGGAAGCATAATTTGAATTTATAATACTCACAAAGAAACAAATAAATTTAGTTATGTCATTTCATGAAATGCCATGGAGGACTCATATTTTATAGGTTTAATACGTACATATATTGCCTCGTGAACTTGTCGCGTATTTCATTTAGACAGTTCAACTAAGTTATATTTTAATTGGTTACCTTAATTCCTAATAAAGGATTTTAATTTTGATTCAATTTTTTTTGCTTTTGTATATTCTCATTGGCCTATTAAGTGGTTAAGTAACTGCATAAAATATGTTATCTCTTTTAATTATATCATTCGCCTCAATAAATAAAAAAAATCATATATTTTCTACTTGAGATTGATATATATAACTGAATTAGTTGATGTCATATTTTATATAGTTATAACATATGAATGAAAACACGCACAAAAGTTTTTCTGAAATTTAAATCGAAAATGTCTAATATTAAATCATTTTATTAGAAATTGAGGTATTCAATTTGAATATCTAAATCAAATTTAAGAGACTGACTAGTAACTATATATTAAACCTATTTTATATGTACTTACAATTTTTGGAAGAGCTTGGAGGAATTTTCTTGCTTAAAATTATAAAGATCCTCTCTCAAGTTCTGAATTTGAAGTGTCAAAATAATATATTAATCTTTGTCAGCATCTAAAATATATTTAGGGCATCCAAATATTGTCTCATGTTTGGATGAAAAGGATTTCATCTTCTTCCCTTCTTTTTTTTTGAAAAAATAAATAAATTACCATTGGATGAAAGATAAATAAGGAGCCGTTTGAGTACCACGTGAGTTATCCACTTCTTTGGGAACACTTCTTTAACGTTTTTTTATTTTAAGGTTTCAATTTGTTTGACTGATTTTTATTTGACAAGAAGTCTAGGTAAATTTTATTTTTTGATATTAGTATCTTAATATATAAAATATTCTTTGATATAATATTAAAAATATATATTTATTTTTAATAGATTAAAAAAAATTAAATTAAAACGAAGAAAATAATTTGTAAAATCGCTCTAGTAGCAGTAGCATTAGTAGCTATTGAATGGATCTGGCAGAAAGGCAACAAGAGGACCCCACCATTACTCTGCCGAGGAGTAGGCATTTTCAGATGTCACAATAATATTCTACAACTAAGACACCACGTGGTCGCTTCATATATACATGTACTTTTTTTTTCATCCGTTGGAGTCTATATTGAAGCTCAGATTAAATTCGAATCATGTATAGCAGGATTCGTTCAGAATGATACTTTCATTAGGATCTTGTCTATATTCATGGCTCGAATTCAAAACTTCTAATTAAGAGTGAAATAATTCGATCACTGCACTACAACGTATGTTAGTAACATGTACATGTACTTCACTTCCATCTTTATGAAATATATATATAACACTATTTGTATTTATTTCGCACATAATATAATTTACATTTGAGCTCTTAATTAGAGTGTCTTCATGAGTCTGAGTCCTCTACGATACATCAGGACTAGTTAAAAAGTTACATATCTTTGAAAATGGAAAACAATATTTTAAAATCATCAATAGATAAATGATACTATCACGCCAATTACTTTTTATTTATTTTGTATAAATTTTATATGCAATGCTTATAAAGAAGGTTGCAAAAGTTTGTATTGGGTGCGACATTCAAAGAAGTCGATTTTGTAACATTTCAAAAATTTCTAAGTTAAGATCTGAATCATTCTTCATTTGTGTATAAGGTCGTATCAAGTGATTCTTAAATTGTTTTTAGGTGTTAAGGTCAATTTTTTAGTGTGAAAATGAATTTGGATATGAATTAAAGGTTACAAGAATCCCTTAGCACAAACTTGAGTTGAAAGCTCCCATATTGATTAAGTTTTGATATAAGATTCCACTTGGGTCAACTCTAAACGATCATATCTCTCAGCACATAATGAATTAGGTTGCCCATGACCTATCAAATTAAAGGTCTATGAGTCTTCTTTCCAACGTCAACAAGTTTGCCCTGGTTTGAGTTCGAAGTAAAAAATAATGCCCATTTTAGTGAAAACCTGTCAGAAAGTCGAAGTTCTACGGATGACAACTACATACAGTGGAATGTTCCACGAACCGTAGAGCCATCTGTGAAGGCTTGTTGCAAATTTTTTTCAGCAACTTCCTGCATGCGTTCCAGGGTTATTTAGTCCTTTCCCAAGCTATTTAACCCTATTTTAAGTCATTTTTAGTGTTTAATTAACGGAGTATATCATTCAACTAACTAGTTTTCCTATCAAAATCATCAATCTAAACATTGAAGTATCTAGAATTCTCTCAAAACTCACCTAGGGTTCCTCTTCTCCATCAAGAACCCTAAAACTTTCATGTTAAAAATTCAATACAAAGAGAAACTTTCCATCCAAGACTTTCCCAAGTTCTTTCACTCAAAGAACATCATAAAAGAGATTCTTCTCTCGTGATCAATCCCAAGATTTCAAGCTCAAAGATTTCCTCCGAGAAGCTAATGTTCTGCTTTTCTCCACCAAAGTTTCTAGTTTAAAAGCTTCATAATCAAGTATGTAAGGTTATTCATAGTGTTGGACTAGTTTGTTCTCACACCCTACATCTCAATTCGATAAGTAGCAAACTGAATCTAGGATTTCGCCCTTAGTTTTACTATGAGATTGTGATACTTTATGCATTGAAATTCTTGAATTATTATTCATGATTGTAGTTCCACATGAATCCTATATATTGAGTTTTACTAAAAGTATTTCGATCCAGTAATTTTCCTAACATTGATTTTGAAAACTAAAGCGAGTTTAAGAGAAAAGTTTAAAGCATTATTTTCAAAAAGAGTTTAAGGCAACTTAAATGTTCCGAATGTATCATTTTTACATTGAAAAAGAGAGCACTATTTTCATAAAAGTATAAAGAGTTTTCAAAAAGATAGTACAACTTCAATTACCTCTTAAAGAGGCCTTTTGAGAAATTATCTCAACTCAGAGAATACTTTTAAATGAGCAAACATTTATATTTTAGGATTAGTATTGATCACCGATTTGGAGTAAGAGTTAAGATAACTCGAACTCCATAATCTACGCCGCCAACATAGATAGGATCGCACTGCAAGACGAGCGACTCCTTTCTTGCCTCAAGAAGCTTTTTTAGTAGATCCATCAGTTTAGTTGCGTTCTATACTCTAACAAGGTATAGGGAGGCTATGGCAACGTGGGTAAGACGTTGTATCATCACGAGGCTCATAGTGATGGTTGTCGGTTAGAGAAACTCCCCAATAAAGTAAAGTAAAGCAAAGCATATATATATATATATATATATATATATATATATATATATATATATATCAGTTTAGTATTTGTTATTATTGCATCATTACAGTAAGAGCTTAAATGATTTTTCGTCATGATATATAATATATTTTTAGTTGAGTTACCTTTAGACTTTTCGTTAAGTTATTTGTTATTCAACTATATTACATACTCGATCATTCAATGTACTGATGTCATTCAATCTGCATCTTTTTAATGATGCAGATTCAAATACAATTCTGTTGAGATCACTTCATCTGCTCGTCAGCTTTTAGTGAGGCCTCCTTGCGTCTGGAGGGCTCCCGTTTTATGAGTTGTTGATAGTAGCTAGCATTTTGAGGTATCGCAGGTCTTGTCCTAACACTCATCTTTATACAATAGATGCTTAATAGATAGACAATTTCGGAGAATCTTTCAGTTTCAAAGGTTTTATTTAAAACCTATGTTTCATACTTAGTATATTAAGAGAGTTTTGAGATTGAGTAAATTATTGTTAAATGTTTCTTTCAGTTTGATACTTGTGTATGCTTGAGTTAGTCTTCCACTTGTAGTCAGCTAGGATGAGAGTTCACTTGGGGACCATCAATGATTCTTGAGTGCCGACCACATCTAGGGTGTAGGCTCGACAAAGATACCCTTCACAATTATGATGAGAAAAATATTAAATAGATTTTGAGGGGCAATGGTCTTAAACCATGCTCATGCATGCATTAAAATCCCTCACATTACTAATACCTAGAAATCCATGATATTAGCTATACACACCTTAATACACAATAGAGTGTATAACTAATAATAACATGAAAAAGTGTACCAAACAAAGTATTACTAATACACAGAGTTAAAGCATGCATTGTTTTTACTAATACACTCTACCAAACGACCCCTAAGTATTTGTCTTATAGAATTTAATTGCTAATAACTGAATCTAATGAGTTAAACTACGACGCGTGTATTTGACCTCATATACAAATTCAACTATACCATTTTCTGGATAAACGAGTTAAATTTATATCCTGAATCCGACTCAATCTAATCAATTGATTGGTTAAAGCAACACCATTATTCAACACTACCTATTTGAAAGTGATGGGAAAATAGATTTAACTAAAATGAAAGTCCAATTGGCCACCTTATTACATACAAACAATACTTGGAAAACCAAGTTTGACTAGAATATAGTTATATATATTATACAGACGTCTCTCTACCATTTGACACAGTACATACAATAATGTCTCAACAAAACATAGGTGGTGCAAGCTCTTCAAACGATGAAGGAGCAGGTAGCAGTAGGGAACAAGACCGTTTGTTGCCTATAGCTAACGTTGGTCGCATAATGAAAAATATTCTTCCACCAAATGCAAAAATATCAAAAGAAGCAAAAGAAACAATGCAAGAATGTGTGTCTGAGTTTATTGGATTTGTGACTAGTGAAGCATCGGATAAGTGTCGGAAAGAGCGTCGGAAGACGGTGAATGGCGACGACGTTTGTTGGGCTTTAGGAACATTAGGGTTTGATGATTATGGTGGAGCATTGAAGAGATATTTACATAGATATAGAGAGAGTGAAGGTGAAAAAGTTAATCAAGAACAAGCAGGAGGAGGATCAGGATCTCATCAACCAAGAAATTATCTTGATTAATTAGGGTTTTAATTTCTTCTTGATTTTTACTAATCTTTGTTAATTAATTACAAAGATTTGAATTTGTTTAAATGGAATCAAATACAATAAACACATCCTTGATTTTCAAAGTTTGATTTCTCTTTTGTTGATTTTCCTAACAAGTTTGATTTCTTTATAAGATCAATTAAAGTTGTACTTTTTTTTGGGTATGGGTTCAATTGATATTATCTACACCTTTTTGTACTATGAACGGAAGCAGGAGAGAAATGATTTTCTAGCTCTTTACAAAAAAAAAAATGGTTTTATGTTCTTTTTTATTAGAGATCTTCGTTTTTAGATACAAGAGATCTGAAAAAGTCATTTTCTTCTATTCAAATTGTAAGAGCGCCAGAGATCTGAATTCCTCCTGAAGTATACCAGGTTAGTAGAGATCATAGTACTTATAGATTGAACTATGTATTTGGTAAAAGGAAAATACTTTTTAGAAATTAGTTTTAATTTTTCTAGTGATTAAATATCCAAAAATATTTTACGTTAAAAGGAGAAAAATGATTTTCTTCCCTTATATTCTCTCCAATAATAATAATAATCTATATAAATGTTTCTAAGTTTTACAAAGTGTTTGATAACAAAGATATTTTCCTTCGTACCAAACACACCTATGGTACTGGTTTTATTTTGTCTCAATTAATTAGAAAATTTTCTACTCTATGTCATTTAAGTGTTGATGAGAACTAATTTGGTCCTTAATTTAAGCTAACTTTCCCTTTCTTCCTTATTGTACTGTTTGTTTTAAAGTAGGAAATAGGAAAGTGAAAGAATACAAGAGCAAAATTTTTATATCTAGTGTTTCGATATATTAACATTTCTTTTCGTTTCAATCCTAATTAATGAACATGTTATTTTCAATATTATAATGAGTCCACATATATATAGAGATTTAATTCAACCACATCAATTATTCATCTAAGAACTTGAAAGGTCATTTTCCAAAATTACGTGAAGGAGTAGTTAAGTATGATCCTCCAAAATTGATATATAGTTGAAGAAATTGGAACTTGGCTAATATTAGACTTAGATACTGATATATGAGATAGAAAGTTTAGTTAAATGATCTGTGGACCCATTGTTAGTGACTCATATACTAGTCGGAGAATTAATATATATCAACATTTATGATCATGCCCTTTAAATGGATCCAAAGAAAAGAAGTTGGATAGGGGTGTGCATATAGTTTTTCAATTTTTATTTTTCTGAATCCAAAACTATACTAAAAAACCAAATCAAATAAATTATTAACCCAATAATAAACCAAAAAATAATCCCAACTAAAATTTAATTTGATTTGATTTTTTGATTTAATTCGAATAGTGCAAATCTATGATGTTAGATATATATTAACACTTCACTCATGTAGCTCATAGGGTTATTAGGGTTTCCCAAATTTTATACATTAGTATATAGGTACTTTAATAATTTGGTCATGACCATTATACTATTCAACATTTTAATTGGAGAATGGAATCAATTCCCAAGGGATTTACTCAAGGTAAATATGATGTTGATTGGAACATGAAGGAGACAAGAAGGTGGCAGACGAGCAAGTCTAGGAATGAAAAACCAATGACAAGAGAGAAAATATTTTGTAGAACGAGAAAGTTGGTCATTATCCTATGTATAGCCAACTATGAAATATAGCTAGCTAGCTAGCCTACAATTGTCTCGTGATAGAGGTGAGTTCACTTTTTGAATTTTTTTGGTCATTTGAATGACTCAGTTGGTTTGGAGGGTGCTCATCCACACGAATGATCTGAGATCGATCCTTCCTCAATGCCTTCTGAGTCGAATATGTCATATAGGGCTTACCTAGTGCGATTTACATCTCCGGTGTGGTTTGCAGGCTATTACACAATGAGGGGTTTATCTAGTGCGCACAAAGTGCTCACAACAAAGTGCTCACCCGAAGGGTAGAGGACAAAGGTTGTTGCGGTTGCGGGTTATCCTGGGGTTCAAAATAAATAAATAAACATTTGAAAGATAAAATTATTGAGTTTGATTGAACTCGTGAAATACTTTATTGCGCATGATGAAACTATAGTCATTAATGACATTCAAATTTAGAGGATATAAATTCTCAATGGTAAGATAACTTTTATTTATATTTGTTTTCACGTATCTATATAAAGTTTGATTCCAAAAATGTTATATTTTCAGTAGGTTACATATTATGAGTTCAAGATACACTCGTATGGTGAAATTGATAGACATGTTATTTTTTAAAAGTGGCATGAATGATGAGTGGCACTAACATTGAATCATTTATAATTTTTCATTAGTGAAACTGTAGTTGACTGTACTTTGAGAATTAATTCATGTGTTAAGATAGATTCTAAGAAATTATTAAATTTGTGGAAAATAGTTATCTGATTCATAGTAATTAATTTTGCCAACTTCAAGAGCTCAAATTTGTATTGCGCGAAAAATTGAGGTACTAAGTTGACATGAGGAATATGCTCTCCTAATTCATCGTGACCTAACGACTTTATCGGTCGCCTCTCAATCAATCTCGGTGATAAACAATCTTCATTTACTTTTATTCAACCACCTTTTATCATTACCATCTCAAGCACTCTTGATACATTTGTCACATTTCAAAATCCTACTAATAATGAAGGAGACCTACAATCTCGATCATCAATTTTATATTATCACAATCTATTAAATTCTAATTTTTTTTAAAAATATCATTGTACCTACACAAGAATATATTGCTTCTATCCCTCTGAGACAGGTAGAATTCATCAATAATGTCTCAGTAGTTACATAAATAAAAGCACAAGTCAATCGTATAACGTAATCGAAAACTTATAATATTACTCTAATCTTCTACTTATTTTTTTCTTTTGTTTCATGTACACAATCCAAAAGCTGGAGTTTCATTTTGGAACTTGTTTGGGCTCAAAAACATGCTCAAGTCAATAATTATTAGGATTGTCATCACAGTAGGAGTCGTCTAAATTAGAAGTCCATCATTCCTTTGCCTTTAATTTCTTTTACCGTTTTGATTATGTTCTCTTGATACATTAACTGATTTTTACATATGTTTGCACATATTTAAAGTTCAGAACAATAAACTAATTCTTTGCCTTTTATATAGAATTATTTGTGTGAAATAACGTTATTTATTAATGAATTCAATAGCGTGTTACAAATCTTCGATAGAGTTTTCAGAATCAAGAATGAAGAAGAGTGTTATATATATATATATATAATGGGTTAATGTTATCAATTTACTTATCAATACCCACTTAGGCGTTTGAATTGAGGAAAAGAGGAGCAAGAAAATTTATAGCTTGAAACTCCCAAATGTGTTTAAAACTAGCTAAGTTTAAGGGTGTGTTTGGTATGAAGAAAAACATTTTCCAAATGTGTTTAAAACTAGCTAAGTTTAAGGGTGTGTTTGGTATGAAGAAAAACATTTTCCAGAAAATGTTTTCAGATTTTCTCATGTTTGGTTGACTTAAATGTTTTGGAAAATGTTTTTCAAATCAACTTATTTTCCTCAAATTTAAGGAAAATAACTTCCCTTAAAAAACTTAAGGAAAACATTTTCCAAAACTCTCTTCTTCTTTTTTTTAAACAATTTTTTGGTGGTTGTTACACCGTTTTATTAATTACCAAAATTAAATAATACAAATCTCAAAAAGCATTAAAAAATGTTTGACCCAATCCACTATGATCAGCTCTATCTATTCCTCTGTATGCTTTCCTAATTTTGGATATCTTTCTAAATTCCTCAACAATCCCAAGGTGTTTCCATTGTCACCGGCTGGCACCTCTCGCCGGCACCTCCATTTCCTCCGCTTCCTCTTGTGGCTTCACCATCTATTTTAATCCATTTCACTTACGGATCTTCACTGAACCAAGGTACAAATTTCATCTTCACTTCTCTATCTTTTTTCTTTCCTTCTTTGTGATACCTTCCTCTTTGTATTTGCAGTTTCTTCGCTTGCATATGACTTTGCAGGGGGCAGCCGTTCGTAACGCAGCTTCTCCAGTTAGTCGCTTTAATGTTTGTGTCTTTGGCATACCTTTTTGTATTTAATACTGTTGTTGAATCTCGATGCGTTGCAATCCCTTTTATATTCATACACTTGACTTTTCTGATATGTCATGGTTGTTGTGCAGTATTCTTTCTTGTTTTTACCCTAATCGTTGGTATTTGATACTTGTCTACATTAAGAATCTTTTTACCTTTGATAGGTAGTTCTTTAAAACTGTGAAATTCCATCCTTCTGCCTTCCTCCGCTGCATGATTATCTAGACAATCTGGTAGTTGATTGCCCTCTCTGAAGATATGTTATGGTTTTATACCTTGTTTTGACACTCCCTCCTTGATCTTCCACCACCTCTACTACTTCTCAATGCACTTTCCAGACTTCATTGATGATATTAATCATCACAAGGGAGTCTGTTTCTATGATTTTCTCTTCTGCAACTATCGTCGCCAAGAATCTTAACGCCTCCAATATTGCCTTCGCTTCTGCTTGCATATTCGTAGCTTGTCCTAGTACATTAGCTTGCTTATAACATAAATCACCATGATGATTCCTTATGCAGAACCCATAAGAACTAAGTCCAAGATTTCCTTTACTTGCCCCATCTGTATTGCACTTGATGCCACCTTGTACTGGTAATTCCCATTTCACCACATAATGGTGCAGCTTGGGCTTATATATCTTTCCAAAGTGTTAATTATCTCCTTCCAATCATGTCATTGTACTCGCAACCATAGATATAAACCATTAAGCATATGGTGTATAGCTGTCTGAATGTGTTGCACCATTACACAAAAAGTTGTGTATTTTTCATATTTCCTAGTGTTCCTTCTCTTTCACAATTCCCAGATAATTAAGGCTGGAATTGCCTTATGCCTCAGCTTATATGTGTGTCCACACTCCACCACACCTTGACCAGTTGGTGTAATTGAAGTCCGTCAATATTTATCCTTGCAAAATTAGCAAACTGCTTCCATAGCCTTACAATTATGGGAGCTGTTAGAAAAAGTTGGCTTATAGTTTCCTGATTGTATCCCTCACAACACCAGCATCTTGACACCATATTAACCCTCATCCTCTGCAGATTATCATCTGTAGCAATCTTCCCCTTTTAAGCTCTCCATAGGAAGAAATTAATTTTAAAAGGAATCCCAGTCACCCATACATGTTTGTATACCTCTTGTACCTCCTTCTTGCTCCTAATAATACCCCAAGCTGATTTTACTGAGAATCTTCCATTCGTATTCCCCATCCACCATGTTTTTCTACAAGTTCCTCATTCTCTGAGGGAGATATGTTTTCACAAATATAGTCCACCATTTCTGATGTCAGATATTGTTCTAATTTTGCTCTATCCCATCCCCCATTATTCACAAACATCTTCACCTCAATTTCCTTCTCTCCTTCCCTATCCATCTCCACAAAATATAAAGCTCCCAATTTTGTCCAGTTATCAAACCAAAAACTAGAATTAACTGTTTTGACTTGCCACCAAATGTTATGTTCAACTTCTTCATTTATCTTGATCATCTTTCTCCAGCTATGTGATACCCCTGACCCATGAGCCAATACTGGATGTCACTTCTTACAATACTTATTCCACATGAATGCACTCCTCAGAGAGTTTGAAGATGTCCTAAAGTTCCACCAAAGTTTTGCAAAAAACGCATCAACAACGTAATGTAATGATCTAAAACCAATTCCTCCCTCCTCTTTGGGTATACATAAATCTATCCAAGCAACCCAGTGTTTCCTTTTAGCACCTCCTGAATACCCCAAAAAAACTTAGCCATATTTCAATGCATCTGATCAATAACTCCTTTTGGAGGGTTCATTGCTGACATTACATAAATTTGCATGGATTGTAATACATATTTTATTAGTGTATATCTTCCCCCATATCTGAGTAATTTGTTCTGCCATGACGTTATTTTGCACATAACCTTCTTTACCATATTCTCAAAATGCATTTTCACTCTTCTCATTCTTGAGTTCACTAGCATGCCTTGGTGACAAATCACATTTATTACATACATCCTTGATGTTCTCATGTATGTCCTCATCTTTTTTTTCATCCCTACACCCTTCTTCCATGTTGTATTGCGAGCTTGCAGTCCCTGCAGTGTCACTCTCATCTACCATGAGTTTTCCTCCTCCCTGACCTTTATTTGGCCCCTTTGGAGGAAGAATTATATTTAGTGAGTCCACTTCCTCTTTTTCCCTATTAAAACTTTCGCCCTGCTCCAAGATTTCTTGGTTTTCCCTGACTACAATTGACTGTTTTTCAGTAACTTGTTGTTCTTCCCCTTTTGTAATCTTCTCATTATTGTGTTGCCCTTCGTTATTACCATCACTGTCTGAGTACTTTTCATTATTTTTTCTACCTTGTCCCGACTGATGTCCTGTTTTCTACCCCTTTCCTCCATACTTTTGTTATTACTGGTATCTTTTTATTTGTGGAATACTTCTGCTACCCATTTTTTTGTATTTTCCTTCTGTGGACATTCCTCACCTATTTGATCCTTATCTTATCTTCTTGCCCCCTTTTAGCATCATCTTCGACATTGAGAACGTCAAACTTATTCCCAGTAGCTAGGATATTTTCTATATGATTCTCTTTTTGATTCCATCTATGCGCCAATCCTCCTCGTTGTATGTATATGCCCCTCCCGTCACCATATCTATGTCTTTGTTCTTGATATTTTGTATTCTTTAGGGGATCCTTTAATCTTCTATCTCCTTTTACCTCTTCCCTCCCTTTTGATTATTTTTATCCTCCTCCTCAATTTCCTCTTGTTTCTCCACCTTTTGCGTACCTGTAAATAACTCAGGGTGTAAGACAAAAGACTCCTTTTCATTGTGCCCCTGTAACGTACAATTTTTACAATATTTTGGCAAATAATCATACTTTATCGTGAACCACTTGGCCAATATTTCCCCACTTATCTTCGTGATTCCAGCGCTCACTCTTTTTGGGAAATCCATCATTAAATCCACTTCTACATTTACTCGTGCACAACTTGGTCTTGTTTTGTTGCTAGTAGCCATATCTACTTGTAAAGGCTTCCCCACTGCTGCAGCAATTGAAAAGATTGTCTCTTTTCCAAAAAAAAAATTTGGAGGTAGTGAAGGTAAAGAAATGCACGCAATTGCTACTGTCGTCTCCTCCTTTGGATCGAAGAGAGGATACCACTTTAAGGTACTCATTGGATAATTCCAATTTTTATGAGCAATGTAGAAGATTGGCTTTGATAACAGATTCACGTAATCCTCCATTCTAGATGCTTTAATCAACACATATCTATTACTCAACAGCTCAATATTCACTTTTCCCTTCAAATCACATTGCTTTGGGATTAGTCTCCTGAGATCCTGTATGTCTGGACATCTGTATGAGAACTTTCCTACCACCGTAAATTCCAATTCTTCATTCATAATCATTTGTGTTACCTCCTCCTCCTCCCATACTACTCTAGGCTCCGCATGCAAATATGTGGTCGACTTTAAGGGGTAGGGGAACATGTTTAAAGGTATAAGGTTGTAATGTTGCTGCATAACTCAGTCCTTTGTCGTTCACTGTTTGAGCAGCCTCCGTCGGAGGCTGCCCAACGCCCGTTAAAGCCATGGTGGTCATCGAAACAAGTAGGCAAAGTCAGGGTTAGTGGCTAGGGTTTTGAGAGCTTTTTTGACTCTCTTCCAATCTCAAATTACAATTTGTTTTCTTACTCCACCCGTACTATGACCCTCCCCATTTAAAAAATTAAAATTTTAAAATTTTCTTTTTTAAAAAATCAATTTATTTTGTCCCTAACAGGCTCCCCCCCACCCCCCCCCCCAAACCATCCCCTCCCCTCAACCAAAAAAATTAACAAATTAAAATTTTATTTTTGAAATATAATTCAATTTTTTTCACCCCGCCCAATCTCTGAGAATTTGGGTAAAAAACATGAGAGAGAATTGTGGGTAATAAAGTCAAACTTAGCCAAAAGTGGACCTCAATGGAGAAATAAAAGGAATTATATTATGATACACTTTATTTGTTATATATAATTAACATATTGACTTTTTTAATAATTATTTTAAACCGTAGTTATTTTTAATAAATATGTTAGGAATTTTAACTAGGTAGCTAATTTTTTCCTTAAACAAGGATGATATTTGGGAATAATATTTTACTTTTCTTATAAAACTAATATAATTGTAGAATGAGTTTAATAGCAGGCCCATTTCAGATTTTCTAAATTGATCCGCTTATCAAAATCTGATTGTTTTTATGTTTTTTTATCAAATCAAATATAGTTCAAGTACTTTACTAAGTTCTTAATATGTTGTCCAAGATTTCAGTTTTTAGCAAACTTCAAAACACAAGGTATATACATATATAGGAAAATTGTGCAAAATAGCAAATATTTAAATCATATTAAATGTTATAGATACCATTTAGGGAAATTTTAATTCACAGTTATAGTTTCCCCCAATCTTGTTATTCGCCTGATTTGTATAATTCACATGATTTGTATAATTCGTCTGATTTGTAAAAGCCAGAATTTAGATAATTTGGTTCCTGATTGTATAAATCCAAAATTTTGTATATACTTACCTCAATTATTTTTATACGATTTATGAATAATTTATAATAAATGGCCATGTTTGTATATTGGCAAGCGAAATATACAAATAGAATTCTAAAAAAATTCATAAATGTATAAATACAGATTTATACTTACCCTATTTGCATATTCACAAGAGAAATATACAAACATGCAGAAATATACAACCACAACCTCCATAGCAAACAAATTTATAGCTATGGACCGCAAATATCGACACTATAGCTATAGAGCCTTATTATGTTTGTTATTTATGAAATTTTCTCAAAAATTGTGTTGAATATCAAACAATTAAATCATATTAAATGTTATAACTACTGTTTAGGGAAATTCTAATTCACAACTATAGTTTCGCTCAATCTTGCTATTCGTCTGATTTTTATAATTTGTCTGATTTGTATAAATTTTGAATTTGTATAATTTGGTTCCTAATTGTATGAATACATAATTTTGTATATACTTACCTTAGCTATTTGTATACGATTTATGAAAAATCATAATAAATTACCATGTTTGTATATTGGCAACTGAAATATACAAATGACGTTTTAAGAAACTCCTAAATGTATAAAAACAGAATTTATATATACTTATCATATTTCTATATTCGCAAGCGAAATATACAAACGAGTAGAATTATACAACCGCAACCTCCATGAAGAACGATACTATAGCTATAAAACTCAATTATCAAAATTATAGCTATAGAGTCTTATTATGTCTATTATGTTTGCTAATTCTGAAATTTCTCTGCGTATATATATATATATATAGTCACACCCCGAACTTACACCCTGGACGTAACTGGCACTCGAGAACCATTGTTGGCCCCAAGTGAACCCTAGACCTGGCTCAACTCTCAGTGGAAGACTCACTAAAAAATAAATGTATATATATATATATATGTCACCCCCCGAGCCTACACCCTGGAGGTAATTGGCACTCGAGAACCATAGCTGGCCCCAAGTGAACCCTAGACCTAGCTCAACTCTCAGTGGAAGACTCACTAAACAATAAATGAACCTTAAAAGTAACTCAACTCATAACAACATCATTACTAAAATCAGTTTAGCTAAATATAGTTTGAAATGTTCAATAACATAATTGTTTAACTTAACTCTTAAACATTTTACAAAGAAATGGAAAAAACTCCTCAAAGCACTACTATATGAAGCCTTTAATGACAATGATAGAAGTGAAGACAAGACCCACGACATCCTAACGAAATTGAAAAGTAAATGGGAATCCTCCGGAAGCAAGGAGGCTCACCAAAGCAACTCTAGAATTGCAAGTGGTATCAACGGTGCGCCTGTTGATGACCCTGAACTCCTGTATTTGCATCATAAAAGATGCAGGCCAAATGGCGTCAGTACATGGAATGTACGAGCATGCAAGGGGAACTCTAAAGCACAGACATAAGCTTGAACTGATAAAAGAAGAAAATACTCACCTCATCTCAACTCAACTCAAGGATACTCAAACAAAGAAATACTCAACTCAGTTCAATATAAAAACAACAATAAAGATGCATTATAAAGAAAGCTTTTAAAACATTATATAATAACTCAATGTATTTAAAAATACAATAATAACTCTTTTACTCTTATTTGGGAGATTCTCTAACCGACAACCATCACAATGAGCTATGTGATGATACAACGTCTCGCCCATGCTTCTAGAATTATCTTATACCTTGCTGGAGTATAATAAATCCTCAAATAAGTGGATCTACTAAGCTATGCTTAAAAAGAAATACGGAATCATCTCAAAAGTATGACCCTTTTTACCCACGGTGGCATACATGGTTTATGAGAACTTTGAGTTGTCTGAACTCGTCCCCATTTCGGTGCTCAATACTACTTCAAATAATATAACTTATCTCATATGTTTAAATCATTTCCTCATCCTTAAAATTTGAGACTTTTACTCAAAAGGTTCTCTTAAAAGAGATGGTGCTCAAAACTCCTCATGAACTCATTTGGAAATAGAAGTTTCCTCTAATTTTAAATGTAAAAACATTTACTCTTGGAAGTACTTAGTTCCCATATATTCATTTTGAAAAAATGAAACTCAACTCTCCTCATTCTCAAACTCAAGTACTCAAGTCTTAAAAGTTTGTAAAAGACTTCTCAAAAAGACTTGAAAGGCTCTCTCAAACTTGACTCTAAATCTTTTCTTGAATTTGAATTGTGAATTCAAAAGTTATGATTCATGATATAAATGATCTCTTGATGATTAGATGCAGTTTATAATAGTTACAATCAGGAAGAGAGTGAAAGTACTTTTTAAAAGAACTCACAAGGGATGAACGATAGAAAAGGACGAGGGCAAGTGACCCTAGCTCACTAAGTGGCACGGGGAGCCAGACCTTCAACTACATAGCACTATTTCTGGCTCACTACTGGTGCGGCGCACCCCCCCCCCCTCGGCGCATCGCCCAACCCCTGCCCAGAAAACCCGAAAAATTTTCCTCTTCAATTTCTGGCCCTAATTCACCTATAATCGAGTGGTTTCTTCAAAATTTCCTTAGATTCATTTACCCAACACAATTTCATGAAAATATACTCGAAATTTCTCAATAACAGTGGCTCATAAACAAGATCCTCACCTCAAGAACTCAACAAAACCCCATTATCAAAAAATGAAGCACAAAACCTCAAGAACTCATCTTGAACTCAAATAATTCAAACACAAGAACAAAATTATGGGTGAAAATCACATGATTGGCGTGTGGGTGAACGAACCCAACACTATGAAAACTTACATACCTCGAAAGGATTGGATCCTTGGCAAAACTCCTCAACGATCGCAAGAATCTTGAAAGAACGCTTGAACTTTTCCCTTTGTCTCCTCTTGAACTTCTCTCTAAAACCCTAAGCGTATTTACGATTTGTAAAAACTGATCTAAGTCAGTTTATACCCCTGAAATATTACTAAAATTGAGTTAGGCTAGTGGGGTAAGGAAAAGATGAAAATACCCCTCTTTAATTCGGATGAACTTTCCTTGGACAGACTGAACTCAAACTGGCATATCTCCCTCATCTGAACTTGGAATTTAGCATTCTCGGTGGTGTTGGAAAGAGAACTCAAAGATCTTTCATTTGATTCCTTACAGGCCACCTATCTCATCCTTTACAGAAAGTTATGATTGTTTGAAGTTGACCCAAAACTCAATATTGAAGACTATCTTGCACAAATCTCAAATTAGCTCTTTCCAATCTAGTTCCTTCTAAAATTAGCTCATTCTAAGATCGAGGTGTTACAATATCTCCCCCTTGGAACATTCGTCACGAAAGGGATTCCTCTAAGTAGAACTAAGGGTGGCAACATCTAACACCCAACATGCAATTTAACACAACATAACAATCAATTAAAATAGTGTTTTACAAAAAATCATTACCTTGGTCTGGAATTTCTCTAGAACAAAAGAGATGTGGGTATTTCTTCTTCATATCCTCCTCAGCCTCCCAAGTAGCTTCCTCAACAAACTGATTCCTTCATAAGACCTTGACTGATGTTAGCTATTTGGTTCTTAACTTGCGAACTTGACGATCAAGTATTTCAACAGGTACTTCCTCATAAGATAGGTTGTCTTTAATACCAATATTTTCAGTAGGTATAATATGTGAATGATCGCTTATACTTTTCTTCAACATTGAAATGTGGAATACCGGATGGACTGCTGCTAACTCTGGCGGTAGCTCCAACTCATATGCTACATTGCCAATTCTCTGGGATATCTTGTAAAGACCAATATACCGGGGACTGAGTTTCCCCTTCTTACAAAATCTCATAACACCCTTCATGTGTGAAACCTTCAAGTAAACCCAATCATCCATCCCAAACTCTAAGTCTCTTCTCCTAACATCTATATAGGATTTCTGACGACTTTGCGCTATTTTCAACCTTTCTTGAATAGTCTTCACCTTCTCCATAGCTTGATGAACCAAGTTTGGTCCTATAAACCCAACTTCACCAACCTCAAACCATCCAATAGAAGATATACATCTTCTACCATAAAGAGACTCATAGGAAGCCATTTGGATGCTAAAGTGATAAATGTTGTTGTATGCAAACTCTAATAGGGGTAAGTGATCATCCCAATTATCCTTGAAATTGATCACACACGCCCTCAACATATCCTCTAAAGTCTGAATCGTACGCTCTTCTTGACCATCAGTTTAAGGATGAAAAACAGTACTCAAATTTACCTTGGAACCCAAACCTTTCTGGAAAGACTTCCAAAACTATGCGGTGAATTGCACATTTTTATCTCAAATGATAGAAACAGGAACTCCATGAAGTCGGACTATCTCTTGAATATATAATTTGGCATGATCCTCTGTTGTATCGGTGGTTTTTACCGTTAAGGAATGGGTTGATTTAGTCATCTGATCTACAATCACCCAAATCGAATCATGATGTCTACGAGACCACGGCAAACCAGCAATGAAATCCATATTAAACATATCCCACTTTCATTCTAGAATATCTATGTTCTGAGCTATACCACCGGGCTTCTGGTGCTCTACCTTGACGTATTGGCAATTCGAGCATTTAGCAACGAACTCTGCAATACCCCTCATCATACTACTCCACTAATAGACTTCTCTCAAGTCACGATACATCTTTGTGGAACCAGGATGGATAAAGTATATGAGCTATGAGCTTCCTCCATGATCCTCTCTTGGAGTTCATCCACCTTTGGTACACACAATCTACCTTGATACCTCAATACACCATCTTCCCCTTGTTCAGAAGCCATCACTTTTTGCTTATGAACATTTGCCTTCAATTCAAGCAAAACAAGGTCTTGGTCTTATGTCTCTTTCACTTCGAACAGTAGTGATGATTCAACCTCATTCATCACCACTACTCTTCCTTCATTGGAATCCATTAACCAGACTCCCAATCGTGCAAGTCTGTACACATCCTTGGGTAATTCTTTCTTGCCTTCCTTAACATGGGCAGTGCTACCCATAGATAATCTGCTCAAGGCATCAGCAACAACATTAGCCTTTCCTGGGTGATAGAGAATACTCATGTCATAGTCCTTGAGTAACTTCAGCCACCTCATCTGTTTGAGGTTAAGCTCTTTATGACTGAAAACATACTAAAGACTCTTGTAATCGGTGGACACATCTACATGAACACCATAAAGATAGTGACGCCATATTTGTAAAGCAAACACTACAACAGCCAACTCTAGATCATGGATTGGGTAATTCTTCTCGTGAATCTTAAGCTGTCTGGATGCATAAGCTATAACTTTGTAATTCTGCATCAATACACAACCTAGTCCAACTCTGGACCCATCACAATACACAACAAAGCCTTGTGTACCTTCTGGTAAAGTCAACACTGGGGTAGTAGTCAACCTAGTTTTCAATTCCTGAAAGCTCTGCTCACAAACTTCGGACCATTGAAACTTTGTTTTCTTCTGAATCAACTTAGTCAACGGGGATGAAATAAATTAAAATCCCTCGACAAACCTCCTTTAATAGCCAGCCAATCCCAAGAAACTCCTAATATCAGTTGGAGCTGTGGGTCTAGGCCAGTTCCGCACTCCCTCAATCTTTTGAGTGTCAACTCGAATCCCATCACCAGAAAAAATGTGGCCTAAGAATGCCATCAACTCAAGCCAAAACCCACACTTGGAAAATTTGGCATACAACTCTCTATCTTTGAGAGTTTGGAGAACTACTCTGAGATGAATAACATGATCCCCCTCATTCCTCGAATAAATCAGAATGTCATCAATGAATACAATAAAAAAACATATCAATATAAGGCTTAAACACTTTGTTCATAAGGTCCATGAATGTTGTGGGCGCATTAGTCAAACCAAAAGACATGACAAGAAACCCATAATGACTATAGCGGGTCCTGAATGTTGTCTTAGGGAAGTCACTTTCTCTTACTCTCAACTGATAATTGCCGGATCTGAGGTTTATCTTACAATAACAAGTAACACCCTGAAGTTGATCAAACAGATCATCAATTCTCGGAAGGGGATACTTATTCTTGATAGTAACCTTGTTAAATTGGCGGTAATCAATACACATCCTAAGTGAACCATCTTTCTTCCTCACAAATAAGACCGGAGAGCCTCAAGGTGAGACACCAGGTCGAATAAATCCCTTATCAAGGAGATCTTTCAATTGTTCTTTAACTCTTTTAACTCAGTTGGAGCCATTCTATATAGTGGAATAGAGATAGGACGAGTTTCAGGAAAAATATCTATACTGAAGTCTATTTCTCTCTCATGAGGGACTCCGGAAAGATCATCTGGAAACTCACTCATAACTGGAACTGACTGAATATGTGGTGTCTCAACACTAAAGTCATTAACTCGGACTAAGTGATAGATGCACCCCTTGAAAACTAACTTTCTGTCCTTAAGGTACAAAATAAAATGACCCTTAGAAACTGTTGAACTACTCATCATCCATTCAATAACTGACTCATTAGAAAACTAGAACTTAACTACTCAAGTTCTACAATCGACTGAGGCATAACAAGCATGAAGCCAGTCCATACCTAGAATAACATCAAAGTCCACTATATCTAACTTGACTAAGTCAGCCATAATGTTCATGCGATTGACAAAAATGGTACAATCACCATAAACTCTCTCGGCTAGACTAGACTCACCAACAGGTGTGGAAACACCGAAGGGTTCAAGAAGTCACTCAGGAAGGATAACAAATCTCATAGTGATATATGGAGTCAAAAAAGATAGACTCACACCTGGATCAAGCAATGCATATACATCAAAAGTAAAGACTTTGATCATACCAGTGATAACATCAGGTGAATTCTCTTGCTCTTGACGACTTGTGATAGCATACAGATGGTTTAATCCTCCGCATATCCCTAAAGTAGCTCCTTTATGTGCAACCCTATCTGGCGGAGCTGCTGAAGAAGATTGGGCATTATTGCCCCTATTACCATTTCCCTGCCTATTCATAGGGCACTCTCTCATGAAGTGACCTACCTGACCACACTTGAAACAACCAGTGGAGCCATCATGACATGCTCTTGGGTGGTTCCTACCACACTTAGCACATGTAGGAGTCCAGTTGGCCCCTTCTGCCACACTACCTTGAGATTGAGCAGGCCTAGCTCTGAAGTTCTGTGAGTTCTGGTTTCTGAAATCACCTATGTTCATTGATGCAGGTGCACTAGCAGATGATGGAGCATGTCTATTTGGCTTTTGTTGAAAAGATGATTGGTTCGCATTACTCTTCTTTTGCCCAGACTCAATACCTGCTGTCTTAGCCTTCTTGTTGTGAAATTCTTCCATATCTATCAACTTGTCCTTCTCAACTTGTTGCACATGGATCAAAAGCCTTGCTATGTCCATGTCCCCTATCAACATCACAGTCTTACCCTATTTGCTTGACAGAAGACAACCCAGACACAAACAAGCTCATCCTGCTCCTCATATCAGCAACCATCTCCAGAGCAAAATGGGACAGTTGAGTAAACTTGAGGCTATACTCATGCACACTCATGTGTTCCTGCTTCAAGTTAAGGAATTCTCTTACATTCGCCTCCCTCAGCTCACGAGGAAAGAAACACCCCAAGAAGGCCTCTTCGAACACAGCCCAAATCACAATTGGTGCCTCTTCAACTCTACTATCCTTCCATTGGTTGTACCAGACTCTAGATACACCCTTCAGTTGGTATGTAACTAGTTCCACACGCTCAGCATCAGCAACATGCATCACCTCAAACATTTTCTGCAACACTTCTACAAAGTTTTTCGAATCCTCAGTGACACTTGAACCGGTGAAGTCTGTAGGATTCATCATTAAGAACTCATGGATACTTGATGTATCAGCCACATCTTGTCGATTCCCTCTCTGTTGTCCAGCTTGGTTGGTCACAACTTGACTCAGCATTCAGATAGCATCTCAGAACTCACCACTAGTGACCTCTTCTTGGGGTTGCACTTCTGGTGCAATGAGTACCCCTTGATTCTGAAGATCAACATTTCTCCTAGCAGGACAACCTCAAACAACTCTTCGTGGAGGCATTATCTGAAAGATACGCACAAGCACGAATTAGAACGAAACTTTTATAGAGCTGAACTCTATCACACGAAAAGAAGTATGAAAGAAATGAGATAATTCTTAAATGTCGTAGCCTCATAATTATAGATGTGACGTACTTCACACTTATAACTAATACTCTATAGACATGGCTTTATAGACACCCTAGGATTCTTGAACTGTGTGTTCTAATACCAATTTTGTCACTCCCCGAGCCTACATCCTGGATGTAACTGGCACTTGAGAACCATTGTTGGCCCCCACACAAACCCTTGGCCTGACTCAAGTCTCAGCAGAAGACTCACTCTACATTAAATGAACCTCAAAAGTAACTCAACTCATAACAACATCATTACTAAAATCAGCTTAGCTCAATATAGTCTGAAATGTTCAATAACATAATTGTTTAACTCAAGTCTTAAACATTTTACAAAGAACTGGAAAAGACTCCTAAAAACACTACTATTTATGATGCCTGTAATGACAATGATGGAAGTTGAGACAAAACCCACGACATTCTAACAAAACTGAAAAGTAAATAGGAATCTTTCGGAAGCAAGGAAGCTCACTAAAGCAACTCTGGAACTGCAAGTGGTATCAACAGTGCGCCTGTTGACAACCCTAAACTCTTGTATCTGTATCAGAAAAGATGCAGGCCAAATGACGTCAGCACATGAAATATACGAGCATGTAAGGGGAACTCTAAAGCACATACATATGCTTGAACAGATAAAATAAGAACATACTCACCTCATCTCAACTCAAGGATACTCAAAGATATTCAAAGATACTCTAACTCAGAAATACTCAACTCAGTTCAATATAAAAGCAACAATAAAGATGCATTATAAAGAAATCTTTTAAAACAATAGATAATAACTCAATGTATTTAAAAATACAATAATAACTCTTTTACTCTTATTTGGGAGATTCTCAAACCGATAACTATCACTATGAGCTATGTGATGATACAACATCTCGCCCACGCTTACAGAATTGTCTAATACCTTGCCAGAGTATAATACATCCTCAAATAAGTGGATCTACTAATCTATGCTTAAAAAGAAATAAGGAATCATCTAAAAAGTATGACCCTTTTTACCCACGTTGGCATACTTGGATTATGAGGACTTTGAGTTGTCTGAACTCATCCCCATATTGATGCTCAATACTACTCCCAATAATATAACTCATGCTCATATGTTTAAAAACATTTCCTCATCCTCAAACTTTGAGATTATTACTCAAAAGGTTCTCTTAAAAGAGATGGTGCTCAAAACTCCTCATGAACTCATTTGGAAATCAAAGTTTCCTCTAATTTTAAATGTAAAAACATTTACTTTTGGAAATACTTAGTTCCCATCTATTCATTTAGAAAAATGAAACTCAAGTCTCCGCATCCTCATACTCAAGTACTCAAGTCTTAAAACAAGTTTTAAAAGTTTGTAAAAGACTTTTAAAAAAGACTCGAAAGGCTCTCTCAAACTTGACTCTAAATATTTTCTTGAATTTGAATTGTGAATTCAAGAGTTATGATTCATGATATAAAGGATCTCTTGATGATTAGATGTAGTTTACAATAGTTACAATCAGGAAAAAAGTGAATGTACTTTTTAAAAGAACTCAAACGGGACGAACGACGGAAAAGGACGGGGGCAGGCGACTCTGGAGCACTGAGTGGCATGGGGCGCCAACCCCTAAACTATAGAGCACTCTTTCTGGCGCGCCAGCCCCTCTGGTGCATCAGTGGCACGTCATCCCAGCCCCTGCCCAGAAAATCTGACAAATTGTCCTCTTCGATATCTGGCCCTAGTTCACCTAGAATCGAGTGGTTTCTTCCAAATTTCCTTAGATTCATTTACCCAACACAATTTCATGAAAATCTACTCGAAATCCCTCAATAACAATGCTCATAAACAAAATCCTCACCTCAAGACCTTAACAAAACCCCATTATCAAAGAATGAAGCTCCAAACCTCAAGAATTCTTCAAGAACTTAAAGCATTCAACCTCAAGAACGAAATTATGGATGAAACTCACATGATTGGTGTGTGGGTGAACAAACCCAATACTATGAAAACTTACATACCTTAAGGATTAAATCCTTGGCGAAACTCCTCTACTATTGCAAGAATCTTGAACGAAAGCTTGAACTTTTCCCTTTTTCTCTTCTTGAACTTCTCTCTAAAACCCTAAGTGTGTTTAGGAATTATGAAAACTGATCTAAGTCAATAGAACCCTAAAATATTTCTAAAAATGAGTTAGTCTAGTGAGGTAAGAAAATACCAAAATACCCTTCTTTAATTCGGATGAACTTTCCTTAATCAGGCAGGCTGAACTCAAACTAGCATATTGTCACGACCCGGGATCACCCCCTAGTCGTAACCTGCGTACTCGACCTCGAAGAGGTCTAATACAAGCCTCTTAGCAATTCATTCATCGCATAGACACTAAAACCGTAAGGAATTAAAAACTTTTTTTACCAAGAAAACATTTCATAAAAAAAGAAACAATAGCAAGCGAAAGACTTTCTAGACTTTATACATGATGTCTCAAAACCATCTAATACTTTAGAGTACAAAATTTGGGACCAATCCCATACACAACTTAAACAATACTAAAAAGACATAAAAGAACATATGGGGTATTGTCCTCGAATATATGAGCACTCACCAAGTCTTCATCTTCAACACTTAGAAACCTATCAAATAGCCATGACATGTCATCATCTCCAAATCCCTACACTTTAGTCCAAAAAGGGAAAGAAAGAGGTTAGCACAATTAAGTACTAAGTATGGAGACCATGCAAAAACATGCCAAAAAGGACATTTTCAAGGAAGTAAATGCTTTCATATCATTTGATAAAACCTTTCATTTACAAGTATAAGAGACATAATGCAAGTCAACATTAACATATAAGACCATAGCCAACCATACATATACTCAACATATGTCCATATACAACCCATGCTTAACTTTAAAAGAACACATGTCATTTCATTACCATATGACCTCTACCTAATATAACCTTAAGACACACTTGAGTGAGACAAGAAGTGACCGCCCATACAACCTCTTCAAGCACACTTAAGTGTTCCTCAAGATTACCTTAGATAAGGACATTTCCTTTACAACATAACATCAATAGACCAACATTCTTTAAGAAACCATTTTGGAGACATTCAAGCACATAAGGGGACTTTCACATAATAGTCGTTAGACTTAGGGAACTCACTTTAGTATCTTCAAAGCCTACTCGTGCCATGTGTAGATAGCATCCCATACTACTACCTACACGTTGTAGAACCTATCCAATAACTAGAGTGCACATCCCACATAATGGGAATAGGCATTAACCGACATAGACCATGCGAGCTAGACATGGAATCCGGTGTCATAAAACCCTACACCGTGGAAGGTGTTCTACTTGCCAAGGGTAGAACTAGGACACATCTCATGTAGGCACATGGTTTAGGGGATATCCAAAGATGTTCATTGTACTCTTGCCTCATACTCGGGAGAGCTACCATCTTAACCATATTCACTCGATGCTTAGACTTAGTTCCCATAAAGTAATTTCATTCACATGTATGTGCTAGAGAGGGCACCATCATTAGGTCTACCGACCCATAGCACATCTACTAAGAAGGGCACCACAAGGATCTACCGATCAAGGTTCATTAAGGATAGCTCATTAAATCCCCCTGGAAAGGTGCCTTAGGCCTACCGATTTTTCATTAAGGGTGCCTTAAGCCTACCGGTCCAAGGTTCATCATTTCACACATGAGAAGGGCTACCACCATTAGGTCTACCGATTTCATGGTTTTACATTTACTTAGGAAAGCTAGACTTACGAAAGGGCACCATTTCTTAGTTTTGCCAATTCAAGTCTTGGCCTAGAATTCCTCTTTTAGCATTTATAGAAAGGGCACCATTTCTTAGTTCTGCCCACTTCACACATTTATGCATTCAAGACTTTAAGTAACAAGGAGGGACAATTTAGTCTACCAACCAAGTCACAACATTATCATCTAAGGATACTTCATAATCCAACATCATTTCATATATACATCATGAGAAGTCATACTTTAACTCACAATGCTACCCACTTTTCATAGGATCATCACAAGATCACATAAAACTCATTCACATCATACATTCACATATAGCTCCACATAAAACTCATTCACATCATACCTTCACATATAGTTTCACATAAAACTCATTCACATCATACCTTCACATAAAACTCATTCACATCATACCTTCACATATAGCTTCACATAAAACTCATTCACATCATACCTTCACATATAGCTTCCCATAAAACTTTACATATAGCTTCATATAGGACTTTACATATAGCCTCATATGTGTATAATAATACAACAATATAATAACATTTATATAATGCCCTTCATGGCCTCAATTCACAATAATACAACAAATAACCACCTCCACCAAAGGTGGATCAAACCAACCAATAACAATTATATTAATACTAAGAGATCAAGCCATCTTACCACCCTTTTCAAAGGTCATAAGCCACAATACTCAATTTCATGCCAATTATACAATATTTATCAAGTTTGATCAACTTACCCTCTTTCAATGGCTATCTTCATCATCCTCATATTCCAACAATTAACAATACAGTAACAATGATAATAACAACATTCAACTATACAAGCTAAGCTAAGCATAAGCCAATAATCAACATGAAGACCAATTCACAATTTTGTCCATTCAAGGCTAACATCCCACATCCTTCAATTCACTAACAATTCTTAACAATTCCACATAGATAAATACATATATGAACAGTCCACAACAATCTACACAATAATCGTCCATCAATTACACAAAATCAATACACCCACTTTAGGCCAAATTTAGAGAATTTGAGAAGACATGGGTTCATGGGAATTTCTTTCTTAAAACCATTAATAATCATTAATAACCATATAAATCATCATTTAAAACCTTTTTATGCAAGAACCCATGCTAGAATCGAAATAGGTTTTTGTGTGTATTTGAAAAACCTTGAAAACCTTTTGATTGGGTTCCTTGAAAGAAAGAATAATCAAGGATAAGGATTCCCATACCTCTAAGTTGAAAACCCATGAAAATTGAAGAAGAAGCACTCGAAATCTTCAATCCTAGCTCCAACTCCTCTTCTTACTTGAGTTAGAGAGAAATATATGAAAGGAGATGGGTTTCTTTTTAATTCTAAGAGGAGTGGCTTAAATGAAAGGAATTAAATCATAAAAAGGTCTTATAGTTGCTAGGAAAATAATAAAATAGCATAGGGTCAATTTTGGAAAAGAACTAAGGACCCATAAAGTCTTAACTTAAAAATTCTGCCCCTTCCCGTCTTAGTTCGCCCTTTTCTTCAGCCTGACAGTGCTTCAATATTACGGGCATAACTTTTTACTCCAAGGTTGGAATTGGGCAAACTCGGTGGCGTTGGAAAGAGGACTCAAAGACCTTTAATTGGATAGGTAAAGGTCCACCTAATTCATTTTGAGCTAAAAGATATGACCATTTAAAGTTGACCCTTACAACTCACTAGTTCAAATGACTAGTTTCCGGACGTCATGGTCATTTCTCATCATTTCATCAAGTTCTCAACTCCAAACTCACATGTGAGGCTCTAGTTTCACTAGTTCGTTTTTAGGGTCGTTACACATATCTCCCTCATCCGAACTCATAATTTAGTAAACTCAACGGCGTTAGAAAGAGGATTGAAAGATATTTCATTTGATACCTTATGGGCCACCTATCTCATCATGTACAGAAAGTTATGTTTATTTGAAGTTGACCCAAAACTCGCAATTGAAGACTATCTTGCACAAATCTCAAATTAGCTCTTTTCAATCTAGTTCCTTCAAAAATTGGCTCATTCTAAGACTGAGGTATTACAATATATATATATATATATATATATATATATATATATATATAATATTGTTTCATACTAGGTATACTTCTTATACTACTTTATCTCTAGTAACACCTAATTTTGGCCCTCCACAATATAGATTAACTATCGAGCTTCTTTAATTGCAAGTGATTTGAAATAATTTATTTAATAAATTCAATGTTTTTCAAGTTATATTTTAAGTAGTTTTGTCACCTTTTATAATTTAAAGACAATATTAATTCTATGTAATTATATATATAAATTCAAAAATTGTTTCAAAAAAATTATTTTTAGTTAAATATTTTGTTTATTATGTTAGTTTAGTTAGTAGATTGTATGTTGGAGTCAATTGGTTTTTAATTAAGTTAACTATTTTATTTCGTTAAGATTAAGAAGCTCATTAATTATATTAATTTGTCTTATTCAATTTCTAGCCGAAATCACTAATTAAACCAATTTGGCTACATTCTTAACTATATTTGGCTATAATTGAAATCCATAAGCCTGAAAGAAGTAGCTCCCCCTTGGATTCAGATATCACGTGTCTCATAGTTGAGGTCTCGAAACAGTCGCATGAATATGTCATGTACTCAATAAAAAAAAAAGCAAGTGCAATATTTGTAACCAATCATAGTATGCTCATAGGATCATCAACTAGTTCAAAAATAAGAAATGTGAATCAGGCAGCCAAAACTTAGTAAAACAGACAACCTACAATTACAACAAAAGTACAACATTGCCTAGACTCCCAGTCCTTATCCTAAACCGTTATGCACAATAAACATGGACAATCACAACACAACAACTCATTTTGATTCTCTCATGGAACCCATATGTAAACTATTAGCATACCAGTGTGGTACTTGATCTACTCGTTAGTATGTAACGACATGGTACCATATCCACTTATTAGTAAATATCAATGTAGTACCCGATCCAATCATTAGTATGTACTGGTGTGTTACCCGATCCAATTATTAGTATGTATCGATGTTGTACCTGATCCAATCATCAAACATACATCACAATCACAATCACAAATAATAGCAACAACACTAGTACCTCGAAGTGAACACTTTCATTACATGCGATGAATAACACCCAATATTTCACATCATCTCTTTTCTTTTTTTCCTAATCATTTATCATGCATGCAATACTAACAAAGCAGTTTAGAAGAAATATAACATAAATGGGAAACAAACAACTATCATCTTCCTCTAATCAAACCTTGGAAAGTCTACAAAACCTGACCTTTCTATCACGATCCAAAGTACATTCTAGACGTGACATGACATATATATAAGACCCCGAGAGATCCTAAGCAAGTCATTTGACATGTATACAACATAATATATGTTATACAAGAAGAGTTTAGGTAAAGAAGACTGATATCATAAAAGAGTTTGAATCATATAGCGGAAATATAACTATGTCTTGACATGCCTTTCTAATACATCATAATAGTGGTTGGGGGCATAACTCATACACCACATTCAAAGTCTATAATAAAAGACATAAAATCAAAAGATAAGCTAAATCATTATGAGACATGTACTCGGAGAATGAAGACTCACCAATCTGTAGGTAAGAGATAACTATCTGAATCTAGCCACGAGCGGGAGGATAAGAAACATCAAACTCTATATCATAAGATAATGTAGACATGAGTATGTATTAGTACATAAACTGTACGAAGTATGAGGAAATGCAATATAATATGAAACATTATCATATGGGGATATAAAATGTGGTATGCATGATCAAGCTAAAGTATAGTAAAAACCTTTAAAGAAGAATTGTGAATCATGAACATGGTTAGTACATCTTAAAATCATTAATGAGAGCCTCATAAAACCTTTCAAGGAAAACATAGTTCATTTTATTTTGTGGGATATGAGCTTTAACTGACATTAGACGATGTGAGCTATAACATGAAATCTGGTGTAACTTCCACACCAAGAAGGGAGAATCTACTTACCAAGGTAAAGCTTCATATCATTCATTCACATGCTATTTGTGGATCCACTATTTAGGTCATTTAAGACAATCATACGAGGTCACGTAGTTTAGAACTAGAGGTTGCTGCTAGAGACTATCCTATTTGAGCCTCCACCTCAAAGTTCTCTCGGTGCTAAGTTAAATTCCAACGGAATAGATAACGTCAATTATCAAAGCATAGCATTAGGATAGACAATAATAAACATACCTATCTGAATCATAGAGTAACTCCTTAAATCATTATTCAATGATGTGTGAGAAAACTTTCACCAATCGTGATTTCCTAATATGTGAGAAAACCTTTCACAATTTCATTGATGCTCATCTTAAAGCAACCTTAGTTCATAAAACATCTTTTTTCATAAATCAGCATTCACAAGTTTATAGCTTTCTTCATAAATTCATAGTCAAAATCATGAATAATGCATGAGTCCATATGAAACCAATTAAAAAACATATAACTGAATCAAATCATGCATAATAAGATTGAAATTAAATAATTGAATCATAACACATAGGACCCATGGAGAATTGAGTGAAACCCTAACTAGTTTAGATGAAATTGAATTGGAAACTTGGATATCTTTTGGGGCCCAATGGATGAATGAAATTCATTGGAAAATTTTCACATACCTTGATGATCAAAGCTCAAAAGTAATGGAGGAAGAGGGAGAGTTGAAGCTTGAACCCTAGATTTATTGCTTGAAGTTTGAGAAAATTTGAAGAGGATGAATGTGGATGAGATTTGGGAATTTGAGAGAAAGGGAGGGTTTGGGTAGATTTATGAATGAAAAATCAGTTATATGGGTATTTATAGGTCCAAAACGACATAGTATATGGTTAATTGGATAAGAAAAGACCAAAACACCCTTCATTAAAACTATCGAAAGTGACCTACGACCCATACTGGTCAACTGTAGAACCAACTTCAGAAACCTAAAAATTCAATATCATTTCCCACGAGACTTTTCTACAGCCCGTCGTTCCATCTACGGTCTGTAGTCCTCTTCCGTAAAACACAAGTTCAAGTTTAAAATTTCATTAAGCTTGGTTTACTTCTACAAAACCTTCTTACGGCCCGTAGAACCAACTATGACCTGTCAAATCCTTTCATAGGTCTGAGGTCTTAAATCAAATCTCTGAATCATTTTTACAAAAACCATCTACGACCCGTTAAATTTCCTACAGCTCATCCTGTCAAGTCGTAGGTCAAACTTCAGAAACATGAAATTTCCAAAGCTCAACTCAACTTCTGCGATAGCCTTTACAATACCCCTAGGACTTCCTACAGTCCATAGATTGGACTCGTTGTTCATTGCTTCAGTGAAGTTTTCTGCACTTTTCCTTTTCAACTTGACTTTTCAATTTTTGAGATATTACACTTTCTCTTTGTAATTATGAACTTCGGCTTGTTCTTGGTCTAAAACAAAAAAAAAAAAAACACAATCAATGAATAATGGCATAACAATACCCGGATTATTACAAAATCCTAAACCCCAAGTCATTCACATGATCACCCCACCCAAAAAAAGGTTTTTCCACTATTAATTCTAGTCAAAACCACCCATAAGTCAACCATCATTGATTTTAGGGAAAAGGCTCAAATATGTCATCGAACTTTCAGAAAATGCTCATTTATGTCATCCGTTAAAAGTTTGGCTCATCTATGTCATTGTTGTTAAAGAAAAGGCTTATCCATGCCATTTTTTTAACTCCGATTATGCAAAACCATTTTTTATATTCGAAACAACTTTTAACACTTTTCAATTGAAGTTTTTGGATCAAATGTACTCTTTTTGCTTGTTCTTCCTTAAGAACACCAAGAACACATAAAGAACATTAACAATTTTCAAACTTCTTTAATTTTTCACGAAATTACCTCAAATTTCAAGAGTAGTTTCCTTCCGAGCTAGATACCAAAACTCAATATCTTTTGAGCGCGAATTCAACCAAACTCAACAAGATCCACTTGAAATTTCTTCAAAGTTTCAAAACTTCAACATTCTTTGATGGTAGAGTTCTCCACAACTTCAAATCATTTGAAATTTTAAACATAGACTCAAAAAATAGTAGGGAACAAAGATTTAATGTCAAAAACAACTACAAAAACATGAAACAAAGCAATTTTTTGAAATTTTGGGACTGATTTTTGTTTTTATGGAATATTTTTTTAAATACGGGTGAATTATTTTAACTCTACAAATAATTTTAGAATTTTAATTTTTCAAAAAAGTAACTAATGATGTAGCTGGAATTTGAGATGATTTCGTGAAGTATTGAATGTGTTGAAAAGTTGGGAGTTATTTATATTTTTCATGTGTTCTTGGTATTCTTAAGGAAGAACAAGCAAAAAAGTGCATTTGATCCAGAAACTTCACTTAAAAAGTGTTAAACCTTGTTTGGGTGTAAAAAGTAGTTTTGCAAAATCGGAGTTAGAAAATGGCATGGATGAGCCTTTTCTTTAACAACAATGGCATAGATAAGCCAATTTTTTTACGGGTGGCATAAATGAGCCTTTTTTGAACTTTGATGGCATATTTGAGCCTTTTCCCTTGATTCTAAGGTTCATGAATTGGGTTACTATATTAGGGGAGTAATGAACTTACATTTATCAAAGAATTTGACGGGAAACTTGCAGAAAATGCCCTAGGTCGCCATTACTCTTCCCAAAAGTGAGTTTGCAGAATAATGGTGGTTTTGAAACGTTTCTACATAAATTCATGACTTATCCCGATCCAACCTGTTATAGGGGTCCAACCCGTTATTGCGTATCCATCATATTGGGACCACCTGCTAAAGCGGGAATTAATTCCCCTCTATAGCGACATGACACCAGCTAAAGCAGATTGCATGGGATATGAATTCAAAATTCTCTTCGAAAATCTCCATTTCACAACACACCTTCAAACTTTAATGTTCTAAACTAACCCCTTCACCCAAGTCCAATATTGAGAGTTCTACTTACCCGAATTTACTTACGAAAAGCCCTATGAATTTCTTAATGTCTTAGATAATAGAAAATCCAATTCAAGCTTAAACATTTTACCCAATTCATTCCCGAATTTTTCTAGACCGCACCTTGCTTAGACTTCGTTTGAGATTAGCCTAGCTCAAAATTTTCAAGTCATTATTCCAAGAGTTTTCCTGCCCAATGTATTTCACCCAAGACTTAACCATATGGACTAGAAGGGGTTGTTACAAGCAAACTAGAAACATTCGAAATCTACCATTAACTTTGATCGTTAGACTTTTTATGAGTGATTCTTCAAAATAACATTTGTGTAAAAGAGAAAAATCGGGCAACTAGGGTTGATTTGTGTGAATTAAGAGATTAAATAAAAGCTTTTGAAAGAAGGTAAATATTAGAGATGGTGCGTACTATTTATTTATATGGACATCCACATCCATCGCATTTCCAGTGTGTCATGCGCATATATACACAATTAATTTAAGCATTGCAGGTGTACACGACGGTTGTAGAAATAGGTTCTGAGAGTACTTAATACAAGTGATAGTTTATGTGTTCACTACATAAAAAGCTACGAGCTGAGGGGGGGAGGGCTTTAGTATTTCTGCCTTTCTTAAATCATCTCTTAGATCATACTAACAAAGAGGAACATAAAATAAAATAAAGATCTAAACTTTACAAACCTCATAACCACAAGCATCCATAATTTGATTGGAGGCTACCAACTTTAACTTGTAATTAGTGACGGATCTAGGATTTTAAGGTTGTGGGTGCTCTGAAAATGGCGGAGTCAAAAATGTAAAAAATACATGTTAATAATGAGATTCGAACTTGGGCTCAACAACACCACCAAAAGAGCCTTAAGCACCCACCCAAGAGTCAATGGGCCAATCAAATCATTTATTCAATGGGTGCTCTATGTTAATTTTATACAAATACCTCTTACTTTCTACATAGATATATATATTCCGAGACGAGGTTAATGGGTGCCACATGGGTCCGCCCCTTTTTGTAGTACATATAATTGTTTACATGCTATACTTTAATTTGGACACAACTCTCTCTCTCTCTCTCTCTCTCTCTCTCTCTCTCTCTCTCTCTCTCTCTCTCTATATATATATATATATATATATATATATATATATATATATATATATATATATATTAAATTATATTAAAATCATGTCTTAAATATTAGAGAAGTATTTAAATGATTATTTCCGTATACTAAAAAAATAATTATATTACTTTTTTGTCTAATACAAACCCTATGCTAAATTTAAGAAATATCACTCATAAAAAAATATTTACAGATATATCTCTCTTATGATAGTTTGAATCTTATTAAAACTACTAAAATAACTTGGAGACATTTTTTCCCCTACTAATGCACGCTAGGAACCAAAATTATTAGTATCCTTACTCCTTAGTTTAATTAAAAAATAAAATTGTATCAACCGAATAAAATTAAATAATTATTTGAGGAAATAATGTAGAAGGCTTTTTCTAATTCTTCTTTTCATATATTTTAGGAATTTATATTCATTCTTTTAATACCTTGTAAGATATATTTTAGTATTTTTATATTTTTTTCTTTCTATATATTTTAGGACTCGATATTATAATCAATACTATAAAGATTTTAACCCGTTCTGCATCACAAAAATCCGTAGATGGTTCAGCGGCCAAGAAGGCTCCTTTCCTTAGCATGGATCAATACCTTATGGGTGGGTTTAAATCTTTTCGGGTTAAAGCCGAAGCGGCCCGCAACCACCTCATTGCCATCTCTATTGAGACTAGATAATTTGAGGTCCGTGATACAGGCCCAATATAATTTCACATATTTTGTTGGAAAACTTACATAAATTCATAACTTAAGCTATTATAATCCTCTCTCGGATACATCTATTCCCTCTCGGATACATACCTATCCCCTCTCGAATACATCCCTCCCCCGAAGTAATATGCCATTTGCAATGTATTGGACAACCAAGGAATGTATCCGAGAGCAATGAAAAATTTGAGATTTTTGTAATTGAGGAAACTTCCCGGATATGATGTAATTAGCCTCCAAAGATATGATATTTTTGTACTTTATACTATTTTTTTCTTTAGTAAACAACTTCAATATATTACTTCATAATCTATTTCAAATGGTCATACGACATAAATGTGTCGTTTACAACCTAAATTAAGAAAGTTGAATTTTAAAAAATTCTATGCAGCAAGGAAATATATAGAGAATTGTGTTAGATTATGAGTTAAAATATTTTGTGTTCGAGGAATATATAAAATGTTGATATCTTTGAAAAAGTTCATCGATCTTCATATATATTCGCAAGTGGTATCTATTTTCCACAATGTTATTATCTTCGTTTTGTAATATTTGCACCATAAGCTTTGCATCTGATAAAATACTAATCATTGATCAATCAATTCATAAAGATCGATTTAAAGTCTTTCAAATCTCTATTGCTTCAACTTAAGTATATTGTGTTTGTAATTGGCTTTGTCGATGAATTTTGTGATACATTTTATTATTGTCTTCAATAAATAGAAATACTTAAAAAATTGATTTCTAACTTCACAACAATAAAAATAATCAAGAAAGCAACTTTATTTCTATATACAATAACAATTATCGTAATGTTATGGTCTAAATATTGAAAGTATTTATTAAAAAATTATGTTTTAACTTTTATCTCAAAAAAAAAATTTATGTTTTAACTCCACAACAATAAAAAAACAATCATAAAAGAAACTTTATTTCTATATACAATAACAATTATCGTAATGTTATATTCTAAATTACGTTAATTTATTTTTTTTATACTACACTCTTAATATCATGCCGTAAAGAAAACTCCAAATCTTACCCCCACAAAATAACCAATATACTTTTTTTCAGGTTGTTTTTCCCTAATTTATTTATTTTTAAGTTTTTTTCTTCCTCTATATTTCTCAACAAAGTCTTTTTCTATTGACATTTTCTTTTGTTGTTCTTTATTTTTTAACTACTCATTTTTCTTTAGTTTGTATTTTAATATTCATTAGAATTTGAATGTTAAATGTTTTCCTTGTCAAATTTTCTCTGTTAAGAAAATATCCTATATAGAAATGAAAATTTTATATTTTTTAATCTTTCGATGAATACATTATCAAATTATTAATTTCTTGATAGTTAAACATTGTTCATTCTTTTAGTCACGAAATTTGATATTTTCTTCAAACTAATTAAAAAATATTGATACGTCATTTTAAAGATTATTTTAATAATTAAGATACGAATTTAGTGGTCATATTATGTAACATAATATTAAAAATACGTTTACGCAATAATCCTTGAAAGTATTTTTAGGAACAAAATATTAACTATTCAAACACATTTTATTTTAATTAGTTCAAAATTTTCTTTCTAAAATATGTCAAAACAAGCTTAGCATTTATTATTGTTTGTAAGAAGTTAACTAATAGAAACTCTTCATTTAAACAAAATTACAATAATATCTTTATGGGCCCATAACAAAAGTTAAGACATGTATGGATTGTTCTAGATTTTCATTTTAATTATTAATTATACAGTTATTATTTTGCCCTTAAATAATGTTAAAATTACTAAAATGTCATTGGTCTTCGTTCTTTCTTCTATATAATAGATAGAAATTTAAGGGATCAATTTTGTCATTTCCCCACCTTATTGCTATCTCTATAAGGACTAATATTGTCATTTTCTTGACTTGGCCAAAAGAAGTCTATAAATCTTCCAAGTTGACTTTGACATTGAATAACAACTATGACAAGTTGTTGAATAATATAAACTCTTTTTGGTATAGTGGCTCCACCGTCATAAAGCTCTAAGTCTAAAAAATTGCAATGTATTGATTGAGAATCAAAGTTGGAACCTTCTCTAAACTTTCCCATTATATTAAAATTTCGAAGTTGGAAACTTCTCCGAAAGCCTTCACATTTTTCATGAACTATAAGTTGTATAATAGCAAAGCACTTTATAATTATTTCCTCATCATCAATCAATATCAAAATATTTCTTAATTGGAGTAAGCATGAGTAATTTGAAGCCCACGTTGAGTTTTGAACAAGGATGGCCTATATTGCAAGATGAAGCTATCAACAAAGTTATCCTCCTTGTTGAAGAAGGCCACACTTCCAACCAATTCACTTCTGAAGAGTATATGCATTTATACACGTATCCTATTTTCATACTTTTACTATACTATCCTGCATTCAGAATTTGAAGTTTATGTGTTCCCTGCAAGTATTTTAAATTTATTCAAAATTGTATATTGGCTAGTAGTATCTTAAGGTTTTATTGTGGGCAACTCCTCTCTTAACCAGAGGTCTCGGATTCTTTAATCCGAGCCTGAGTATGGAAAAATTCTTGGACTTGTATTTCCTAATTGAATTAACCAGAACAGTGTATAGCATGTGTGACAACAATCCAGCTGGCCCTGAAGCTCAAAAACTGTATCAGCAGTATAAGAAAACAATGGAAGGTTATGTCTCCTCAAAGGTAAGTGAAACTTTTGAGAGTTTTACATACATGATTGTTACTTCTTCTTTTTTTCGTTTTCTTGATATGATCATCGATGTTACAGGTAGTTCCATCTATTCAGGGAAAGAAAGACGACGTCTTGCTACACGAACTTGTTAAGAGGTGGAATAATCACAAAATCATAACCAGGTGGCTTTTCAGATTCTTTCATTACCTTGACAGATACTTAGTGCCTAGAAGGAGCCTCCCTTCGCTTCAGGAAACTGGCCATTTGACTTTCTATGAATTGGTTAGTTACGAGTACTTATCCATCGATATGTTGGATCAAATAGACGAATAATGTCAGTGTTTACATGGATTTTAATAAATTGTTGTAGGTCTATGGTGAAATGAATGATGGAGTGAGAGATGCTGTGATATCTTTGGTAGGTTTACTAAAAGAAGTCTCATGTACCTTAACTGGATCTTTGAATTTTGGTATCTATTTAATTTATAATAAGCTACTATGACTGTTAAAATAAGTTAATTATTGCCCATTGCACATGGCTACTTGTGTTAGCAATATGTTAAACTAGTAAAATCACCCGCGCATTGCGCGGTAATTTAATATCATGGAATTTATAATTTAAATTTAAAACATATCAGTCATTAATGAAGCTAAAATACTATATTATCTTATACAAGATTACATAGTAACAAATATTTATAATGTATAGAAAGATGATAATTATAACATCTTATCATTTATCTTTCAATCAATCATCTTTAATTTGCTTTTATAATTTATACTTTTTCTTTTAGGAAGTGTTACTATTTGATATTTTTGGAGAATCAAATTAACTTCAACCAGAGATATTAAATTATCATTGGTGAAGGGATGGATAAATTTTATAAAGGCTGAAAAAAGTGAACAAATATTTTAATTTTAACGTGTAGAAAGTTCAGCCCTACCTTTCACTTTACATCTATCATTTTAAAGTTCTCCATTTAAATGTATCATAAGTAATTATTAAAATGAAACATTAAAGGGAAAATGTATCATATTGGACAACAATTAAACTTATTATATATACTTGAAAGGGAAAAATGTTACACAAAACTATTAAGTTTGTTTGGGTATTTTTTTAAAATCAACATACCAAAGTGATGAAGTTCAATTTGTAACTACACAAACTTGAGAATCTTTGCATACTTCATATTGAATATGAGCTATTAACTTACTGTGTAGTTATCTATGTCTTTGGGATTAAAAGAGGCTCCAGTCTAGTCATATTCCTCTATAGGTCATCCGGCACATCCTTTAACACATGTCATAAGTTTATTAATTCTTGTCTTCTTTTCTAGGTTCACTTTGCACATCAAGGTGTGATAAAGTTTTTAAGGTCTTTATGTCCTTACAATGACATACCAAATTTGAATTTGTCTTCAAGAGAAGGTAGTATAGATCTTTAAGGAATTTTTTTACGGTACCTTTAATAATTTCAGCAGATAAAACTTGTGTGAATACTTAATTAACGTGTGTTATTTAATTTTTACTAACAAATATTTATCACAATAACTTTGCAGAAATATAAACAACAAAGTTTAAAACATGTACTCAAAAACAACAATTAATAACATAAGCATAAATTAATGACTGTAAAAAACATACCAAAATCTGTAACAATAAAATGAAAGATAAAGGAAAAAATCGAGCCCACTAAATGCACAGTGTCCCCTTAAGATATTATTCTTCTCTTGTACCCGAGGTTTAAAGGAATAGATCCTCTCAGGATAGAACGATTCTATTTACAAGTATATTGATACAAAAACAATTGTATAGTGAGCCACTCAACAGGAACAAAGTACACAAATATTTAAATGTGCAGAAGAAGAAGAAGAGGTTTAGAATTTTCGTTGTTTTAAAATGAGAGGAAATCCATCCATTTATAGACAACAAAGGATAGTGTGAACAAATGTTTATTGTGCCTTATCGGAAAGGTCACAACTCTTTGGAAAAGTTACAATCCTTCGAAAAGGTCATAACCTTTCATAAAAGTCACAACTTTTCATAAAAGTCACAACTTTTAATGAAAGGGGAAGGCTAGTTTTGAAAATATATAAATTAAAAGGGAATCTTGATTTGTGGTGGCGCCACATAGGCGGACTTAGCAACTTACATTTGGCTAATGTGATTAGCCTGTAATATTCTTGTTCATTTATGTTCACTAGTCCTTTAAATTCGAATGATCTAGCTAGATCGCCTTTTTCTCGGTCTACTGGTTCTTTCCATACTCCTCTGAAATAGTCTAGTATAACAACGATGTATACTTCCATAATCAGGGGTAGAGCATAGTGCCGAGGGGGTTCAAATGAACGCCTTTCGGCTGAAAAATACACATTTGTATATGGTTAATATAAGTTTTGTGTATAAAGTAGAAGTAGAAGTTGGACCTCCTTCTGCTTCTTCGTGAGTTTACTTCTTCATATTTTGAACCTCCTTAATAAAATTTTTGGCTCTGCCACTGTCCATAGTCCAGAAACACATTTCTCCTGTTCTAGAACTTCTGCTCGATTTCATATTTCTCTGGCTTCCTGAGGCCATATTGGACAGTTCTGTTTTTCTCTTTATAATCAATTCTATGTATTATATTTTACACTTAGTTTCTCTTTTACTTGTTACCATGATTCAGATTAATAGAGAACGCGAAGGAGAGCAAATAGATCAGGCCTTAGTGAAGAACATTTTGGATATATATGTAGAGATAGGTGGAGACACCATGAAGTATTACGAGAAAGATTTTGAAGAATCGATGCTGAAGGATACTGCTGTATTCTACTCTAAGAAAGCCTCAGATTGGATTGCAAGCAAATCTTATGAGGAGTACATGCTGAAGGTTAATTCTATTTCGCTTGCTTTGCATATTGAATAAACTAAATAGTTCCATTACATACCAAATGTTGATGAAATTCAGGTTGAGGAATGCTTGAAGGACGAGGAAAGGAGGGTTCAAAGTTATTTGAAAGACATAAGCAAACATAAGTTATTGGAGGTTTGTAATAGACTGCATCGTCGTATTCTTTATATTCTGATGCATATTGCAGAGTTAGTAGATGTTTTTTTTTTTTTTTATAGTAGATGTTGTTAAGACTATCTTTGACATATCTATAAATGCAATTTTTATCAGCCATTAAGTGTTTTTGGTTCTTTTCTTAGTAAGTGATTTTGATCATGATGTGATTAAGTACTCACTCTAAATGCAGGTTGTAGAATATGAGTTCCTTACTGTACATGCAAGCAAACTAGAAGAGAAGAAACAAATCAATCTTGGAGCTGCTTAAAAATGAAACACTTCTTGAAGAAGAGGTTGTGCCTTTATGTGATTTGAGTGTGACTACTATTTGATAAGTCCTAAATATTCATTTTCACCTAAACAAGTTGTTGTACTTTATTTGCTTTTGCTCTTTCAATCCTTTATATAAATGTACCTTGGGGATAGTGAATGCATTTTAATTGATATAGTGAAGTGTTTTAGTTTGATTGTGTAATAAAGTTACAAGAACGCGAAGAATTTTTTGAATTTTATAGTCTTAAACTATATATAATATATCAAAGTATACTATTTGAATTTTTTGTAGTTTTAAACATGTGTCATGTTATTCCTATATAAGAGTGCCTTAAAGGTGTATTCAATATGAAAGGAAAGTATTTTCCATGAAAAAAATATTTTCTTGAAAAGAATTTCTAAGAAAATAAGTGAGTTTCCTACCTTATTTTCTTGTGTTGAGTACATAAGTAAAAAAAACATTATCCTAAATCTTTTTTAGACAAACACTATGTTATAATATTCTTTTAATATTATAACATGATTGGATCATGAATCTAACACCAAAGTCTTTTCTTTTTTTTTTGCGTTAGGGCTAAATTTGGGCAAATGTCCAATTGACCGTGGATTTTAAATCAAAATCAAAATTTTATCATGGATTTGGAATCTTAAGTTGTGAGCTTTGTAGGTTTGGCGTGGGTTGATCAGAAGTTGACTTGATGACTAGAATTTGGCGTGTGTTTGGGGCAGATTTGGGGTGGGCTGATCAAAAGTTGACTTGATGACTAGAATTTGGCGTGTGTTTGGGGCAGATTTGGGGCGGGCTGATCAAAAGTTGACTTGATTGACTAAAATTTCAACAGATTGAAAATGATTATTTTAGGCCAAACATATATGCACAGTACTTAAACTTGTCTCTAAATTTTATTTTCGCATTTCAACTCAATTTTATTTCATTTTAATCCTTTACCTCCAATTTTCATGTTCCATAGACACTTTTAAATGATGTGGTAGAATGTGTGCATCACACTTTTTCTAAGAGAATAAAAGTCAAGAAAAAAAAATATTTACAGAAATAATAAAAGATTAACCCTTCAATTCTATTTTTTATGTATCGTTTAAATACAAAATACTAATTTTATGATTTCTTTATTTCTATATATGTTCTTCAACTGCAATTTTCCATTTTAAAAATCGGCGTACGTCCGTTATTTATCGTAAAAAATTAAAAATTGACGGATGACCATTGATATTTTTTTTTAAAAAAGTAACAATTTCTTTTTGAGAGATTCTCTATACTTTTGCGTGAAAAATAACTAACGAAAGTGTGTCAATTTTCTTTTATAAAAAAAAACAATGACAACTCAACGAAATATGTCGAGTTTTAGCGTTTTTAAGTAGTGTTATTAATTAGCAATGAACATGAGTTTTTTTTACTCGTATTTAGTTGAATGAAAAATTAGAAAGTTAGTATTTGAGTTAAATCCAAATAGACTGGATATGAAAAAAAATATGTGGTGCTATTTAATTAATTGCTTAAGAAAGAAAATCGACAGACTTTCGTCGGTTATTTTTTCACAAAAAATGTTGAGGAACTCTAAAAAATATTTTTTAAAAAAACAAATAAATTGAAAAAAAATTGATGTTCATCCGTTAATTATTTTTTTAAAAAAAAGTTGTAGTGTTGATTTTTAAAATGAAAAAGTGGAAATGAAGAACATAAATAAAAATGAAGATATCATAAAATTAGTATTCTGTGTTTAAATGGTATATAAAAATAGAGTTGAAGGGTTAAAATAGAACAAAACTAAGATAGAAGAGTGTCAAAATGAAAAACCAGGGCAAGTTAGAGGAGTTGTGTATGTGTTTTTAATTGACTTTTGTGTCATGTCATGGCATGTGAAGTAGACACATTCCACTTTGTTGATTCTTTGGAAATAAGTGTTTAAATGAAACATTGAAGAATTAAAATGGAACAAGATTGAGTTGGAGTGCCAAATGAAACTTAGGGACAAATTTAAGGATCTCAATATATGTTCGGCCATTATTTTAAGATATTTGGTCGTTTGAGTATGATTTTGAATAGAAGAAGATCATTGGATCATTTGGAGCGGTAGCATTTCAAGTGAACTAAAGTTTCGAGGCTAGTGAGGGTGTTTGGAGTGATTTGTTTTAATTGTTTTTTATTTTTAACATTTAAGATAGTTGTGTATATTTGAAGAAGCCACAAAATACGAGTTTGAAGTTAAAAGGTTAACTTTTTTTCTTCAAAAAGTATAAACGGTATATCAATTTTTTTTTAAATCAAAAGGGTAAAATCGATATCTTTTGCACATAATTAACTCTGTCTACTTCGTTAAATTTTTTTGATTAAAATCACTGCCCCAGCAGCGATTTTGTCAAAAAAAAAAAATCAGCCTCCCAGGAAGTCGCTGCCAAAGCAGCGATAATTTTTTTAAAAAAATAAAAATTAGGGAGAATATTTGTTTTCTGCCCGCTAAAGCTGCCAATGATTTTTGTTTTTTTTTTCAAAAAAAAGTTAATCTGAAAATTGGTGCTGGAGCAGTGATTTTAACCAATTTACTTTTAAGAAATCGCTGTTGGAATAGCGATTTTAATTTTTTAATTTTTTTTTGAAAAAATTGCTGCTCCAACAGTAATTTTCAGATTAATTTTTTTTAAAAAAAAATAAAACAAAAATCGTTGGCAAAAGAAATACGGGCAGAAAAAAAACATAATCTCGCTAATTTTTTATTTTTTTGAATTATCACTGCTTTGGCAGCGTTTTCTCCTTTTTTAAAAAAAATTTCGCTACCCCTGAAGCGATTTTAAACAATAGAAAATTTACAAAGGATATCGCTCCTGGGGGAGCGATTTTGCCCTTTCGATTTTAAAAAAATTGATATATCGTTTATGCTTTTAAAAAAAATAAAGTTATCCTTTTGACTCCGGACTCCATAAAATACTGCCGATGAGGAAACACTTGTTAACAATGGGAGCCAAGGAAAAATGAAATTACCCCATGACCAACAACAATTGACTTTCACATGACCTAGAAATTTGATGGACATCTTAGCGACAGAAGTTGATACCATATATTGATCATTATCGTCAGAAGAAGAAGAGCCAAAGTGAAGAAATTTGTTCTTATTTGTTACAAATGCTCAACTATTTTATTTTATTTTATAGGCTAAATAATTATAAACAGTTATAAAAAATGAATAGTTTTTATCCTTTCATCTTCCATTTTCATTTACTTAAATCTATATTAGTGTAATGGATGTTATAAAGGGCATAATTAATCGGGTATGACATAAATACTTTTTTTTAAAATACAAATAAAAAATACAAAACAAAGATAAAATGTCGAAAAAAAAGAAAAAAAAGATGAATAGAAATACTGGTCATAGAGAGATGCCACATCAAATTGTCAATATTCAGCTTTATATATACATATATAGGTTCATGCCCTTAGATGTTATTTTATTACTTTAGCTGACATCGACATTTTTGTAAATCTGATATCTACTTGGGAACATTTTATAATGTGGCATAGGCTGACAATTGAGATCATAAATTTAAAATAATAAAATTTAATTTATTATAATACTAATATCAATATCATAAAGATATATATATATATATATATCATTTAAAAAATATATAAAAAGTATTATAAATTGTAATAATTAACCGCTTTATTTTTTTTAAATCATATAACTAATTTGATTTACACTCCAAAATTCATAGGTGTCACATAATTTACACATTAATTCTTCATTACTTAATATATGTAATTATATCAATGACATATAAATTGAAATAAAAAAATTACATATTTTATTTGAAAATCACGTAATAGTACTATAAGGTATAATAATTAACAACTTAACATATTTTAAAATTTTAGTTGACTCTCCGAATTCCATATGTCTCATGTAATTGAGACAGAGAAAAACATATATTGGTTTAAAATTAATAAAAATATTATAAATTATAATAATTAACAACTTAAAATTTATAAAAAAAAAACCTTTAAAAAAATTTAGTTGGCTCTCCAAAATTAATCGGTATTACAATAATTAAAACATAGAAATTAACATAGATTGGACTCCTGCTGACATTTATGTTTCCTTTTTCTAATTTTTTTCTTTTATACTTTATATAAATAAATTTTTTATGTAAAAAGTATTATAAATCATAATAATTAATAGCTTAAAATATTTCAAAACATATAAAAAGTTTTTGTTAACTTTCAAAATTTCATCTATACCGCATAAATTGGGAGAAATATAGATATATAGATATTTTAAGTTGCTAATTATTGTGAGTTATAGTATGTTTTATGTAATTTTCATATATATTACTCGCTTTGTCCTGATTTATGTGATACAAATGAAATTTCAAAAGTCAATGAATTTTTTATAAGTTTTTTTTTATATTAACTTTTTAATTATTGTGATTTATAATATATTTACGTAAATATATTATAAATCACAATAATTAAAAAGTTAATATAAAAAAAAACTTATAAAAAATTCATTGACTTTTGAAATTTCATTTGTATCACATAAATCAGGACAAAGCGAGTAATATATATGAAAATTACATAAAACGTACTATAACTCACAATAATTAGCAACTTAAAATATCTATATATCTATATTTCTCCCAATTTATGTAGTATAGATGAAATTTTGAAAGTTAACAAAAACTTTTTATATGTTTTAAAATATTTTAAGCTATTAATTATTATGATTTATAATACTTTTTACATAAAAAATTTATTTATATAAAGTATAAAAGAAAATTTTTTAAAAAGGGAACATAAATGTTAGCAGGAGTCCAATCTATGTTAATTTCTATGTTTTAATTATTGTAATACCGATTGAATTTGGAGAGCCAACTAAATTTTTTTAAAGGATTTTTTTTATAAATTTTAAGTTGTTAATTATTATAATTTATAATATTTTTATTAATTTTAAACCAATATATGTTTTTCTCTGTCTCAATTACATGAGACATGTGGAATTTGGAGAGTCAACTAAAATTTTAAAATATGTTAAGTTGTTAATTATTATACCTTATAGTACTATTATGTGATTTTCAAATAAAATATGTAATTTTTTTATTTCAATTTATATGTCATTGATATAATTACATATATTGAGTAATGAAGAATTAATGTCTAAATTATGTGACACCTATGAATTTTGGAGTGTAAATCAGATTAGTTATATGATTTAAAAAATATAAAGCGGTTAATTATTACAATTTATAATACTTTTTATATATTTTTTAAATGATATATATATATCTTTATGATATTGATATTAGTATTATATTAAATTAAATTTTATTATTTTTAAATTTATGATCTCAATTGTCAGCCTATGCCACATTATAAAATGTTCCAAAGTAGATATCAGATTTACAAAAATGTCGATGCCAACTAAAGTAATAAAATAACATCTAAGGGCATGAACCTATATATGTATATATAAAGCTGAATATAGACAATCTGATGTGGCATCTCTCTATGACCAGTATTTCTATTCATCTTTTTTCTCCTTTTTTTGACATTTTATCTTTGTTTTGTATTTCTTATTTGTATTTTTTTAAAAAAATATTTATATCATACCCGATTAATTATGCCCTTTATAACATCCAATACACTAATATAGATTTAAGTAAATGAAAATGGAAGATGAAAAGATAAAAACTATTCATTTTTCATAACTGTTTATAATTATTTAGCCTATAAAATAAAAAAAATAGTTGACCATTTGTAACAAATAAGAACAAATTTCTTCACTTTGGCTCTTCTTCTTCTGACGATGATGATGATCAATATATGGTATCAACTTCTGTCACTAAGATGTCCATCAAATTTCTAGGTCATGTGACTTTTTTAACAAAAGAGAAAGAGATAATATCTCATGATTCTTGTGAAGACATTGATGTAAAGAAAGAGATTATGTCACAAACAGTTCTTTTCAAAATAAAAGACTTTTTGAAAAAATGTTTATTCCTCCTACAAGGAGAGAAAATTCATTGTGGTTGACAAATTTATAAGAAGGCTGATTAGTGTTTCAAAGGGTAAGAAAAATTATTTGGAGAAAAAATCATTCTATTTATGGAATTCACATCAAATTAAGAGGAGAACAAGCAAAAATTGATTTTGTGATTTGAAAAGAGAGAAAATTAGATATTATTTCTTTCAACCTCATTATTCTTCTAATTTCTTTCTTCTTTTATTTTGTCTTGATTTTTTGTATCTTTAAAGTTTTTTTTTCTTATTTATCTTTAATTAAAGTTTATATATATTTTCTTAAAAAAGAATTTAAAAAGATGATCATATTTAGTTCCTTTCCTCATCAATGCTATTAATCTCATAATTAGTGTTATTTATATTATTTTCTTAATTACTTTTTTTCCTTTCATTTAATTATTCATTTGAAGAAATTAGCTATTATAACTTTATAAGAATTACACATGTATTTTTACATAATTGATTTGTTATTTTAAAATTTTTTGGATCATTCTTCATCTTAAAGTTTCTATCTATATGTAATAATAAAGCTAAAATAGAAAATGTGGGATGACACCTTCTTAGCAATAGATACTTATTTATTCTTATCAATGTTTCTGACATTTTTTGTTATTTTTTCCTTAAAATAATTGTTGCCTCGATTTTTAGTTTTTTTTTTTTTTTAGCATTTTCTAATTTTAAAAGACTGAAAAATTTATATTGAAAATTTACAAAAAATAAAAAATGATTTATTTAACTCCTATCATCATCAATATTATTATTAATTTGTTTTACTTCTTTTCTTAATCTTCATTTCATCATTAATGTAATTTATATCATTTTCTTAGATATATATATATATATATATATATTTGTGACATTTCTTAGAAGTTAGGATTATTATTTATTTAATTTTTTAAAATTTTGAACTCTTTTGTCATACTAAATACAACATGTTTTATTATAATTACATTTAATATATTAATGAATATGTTGTACGAATGAAAAGAAAATTATCATTTCACAAAAACAAAGGTTAAAATATAATTTATTATGATTAAGGAAAGCTAAAATTATTATTCCAATATCCATAACCATATATAATACATTAAAAATTAATTGAAAAGCTATAAATGGAAAAAAAATCACCATTTAAGAAATCATTATTTTAAAATTTTTGTATCATTTCTTCTTCTAAAAGTTTCTATCCATATGTAACAATAAAGTTAAAATAGAAAATGTAGTGACACCATTCTTAGTAATAGATACTTATTTATTTTTATCAATTTTTTCTGACAATTTTGGTTATATTTTTCTTTAAAATAATTATTGCCTCGATTTTTTTTTTTTAATTTTTAATTTTAAAAGATTGGAAAATTTATGTTAAAAATTTAAATAATAGAAAAAATGATTTATTTAACTTTTATCATCATCAATACTACTAATTTGTTTGACGTTTTTTCTTAATCTTCATCTGATCACTAATGTTATTTATATAATTTTCTTAAATCACTTATTTTTTTCTTTTTTAACTGTTTTATATATATAAAGTTGGATATGTAAATGATGATGTGACATTTCTTAGAAGCTAAGATTACTATTTATCTAATTTCTCAAATTTTTGAGTTCTTTTGTCATACTAAATACAATATGTTTTATTATAATTACATTCAATATAGTAAACAATATGTTCTAGGAATTAAAACAAAATTATCATTTCAGAAAATAAATGTTAAATTAGAATTTTATTATGATTAAGGAAAGATAAATATATTATTTCAATATCCCATAACCACATTCAATACATTAGAAATTAATTGGATATAACTGTAAATGAAAAATGAATCACCATTTAAGGAAAATAAATGTTTGCAATACCATAATAATTAAGGAGAGAGTAAGATATTATTTTAATATCCTAATTCGGAACTTTTAATCTACTACTCAATTAAAAAGAAAATGCATTTAATAACATTAAAAAGTTATTAGTTTAATATTTTTTCTCATTGTACTAATTCAATTCAATCAAACTTAATTTTAAAGATAAAATAACAACTTCATTTTAATTGTTATCAATATATTTTAAAATATTATCGTGAAAAGGCTTTTCTTGCACCTTATTTTAATTTTCATATACTATTATTATTTTTTCTGTCATTTTTCAATGATTTTTTATTTCGATTTAAAATTTAATGTTTATTCTTAAAACTCTGATGGTACAATTAAGGTGGAGTAGAATATAATAAATGATGATTCTTCTACTAAATAAGAAGATATAACGAAATTGAAAGGGTGAAGTTTTTTTTTTTTTTAAATGGATAGGAAATTCTATTAAGGTATCATTACGTCATCATTCAATATATTTTTAATATAAATTTCATTTGCTGATGCATTTGTTTAGTACTCCCTCTGTCCCTAATTACTTGTTCACTTTTCCTTTTATAGTTGTCTCTAATTACTTGTCCATTTTGACAAATCAAGAAAGAACATTTTTTTTTACCTATTATACCCTCAATTAAATGACTAATTACTTTGAAAATTGCAGAACTTTTCATCAACTTCATAATTAATAGGGGTAAAATGATAAACTCACTATGTCATTAATTGATTTCTTAATAAATGTGTCAATTTAAAAGTGGACAAGTAATTAAGGACAGAGGGAGTATTACAGTGTTATTTGACATTATGAGATATTTCTTAGACATTTAAGGAGAATGGTACACCGAAATATATATTATATATTAAAGGATCAACTTCATGCAATGGAAAAATTTGTTATTAGCAAATATATTTTAACTTATTTGATAAAAAATATATTCTTCCTCATTTAATAGATGTAAAATTTGTGAAGCTTTATTTTTTTCACAATCTTCATATTATTAAAACAAATAATAATATTACGATTAAACAACAGAGTAAATATAAAATTAATCAAAAATATTTAATTTTAATGATCGTGCGAAGTGCGGCCAAGTTCTCTAATTTAAAACAAAAAAGTCAAATTTAAATGGGTCTACTATAGAATTCCTACAAATCCAACTTCAAAAATTATGTTAAAAATGGAAACTAAAAAGTGAAATAAATTTAATTGAGAGTTATCCTTCGTCTGTCCCATTTTATGTGACACTTTTTATTTCTCAAGAATCAAATAGTTTAAGTTTGACCATAAATTTGCGTATGATATCTTCAATTTTTTTAAAATGAAATTTATATATTTGTAAACTACGCAAAAATCAAAACATTATAATTCATAATAAGTAATGATTCAAAATATTTTAAAGATGTATGAAAAATTTAAGATGAAAGATAAACTAAAGAGAGTAAAAGGGGAGAATGGAAAGTGGAAAAAAAGAATAGTTCATCTTTTTGGTGGGCCTCAATGTACAATTTCTATAGCTTTTAGTCCAACTCTTTAGTGTAATATTGGTCCTCCCAAACTCCCATTTCTAAATAGGAGTAAAATAAAAAAAAGAGACAATTAGAATAGTGAAGACATTGAAAATTGTAGGGAATTATTTGTATCTAAAATATTGAAACACATGCAATCCACATGTTGATTCAACAATAAAGTAGGCCAAACATATATAGTACAATTCATGATCCCTTTTGTACAATTTAATAGTGCAATGTTGGTAAACCTCAACTCTCACTTCTAATAAGTCAATAAAGTAGGCCAAACATATATAATACAATTCATGATCCCTTTTGTACAATTTAATAGTGCAATGTTGGTACACCTCAACTCTCACTTCTAATAAGTAGTAAAGTAAAGTAAATCAATAAAGTAGGCCAAACATATATAGTACAATTCATGATCCCTTTTGTACAATTTAATAGTGCAATGTTGGTACACCTCAACTCTCACTTCTAATAAGTAGTAAGTAGTAAATATGAGCAATATAATAGAAAAATATTATATTTCTCAAGGTTTCATGATTGGTAAAGACAATCATAAATATACCAATAACTTGGATGACAAGTTTTTTTTTCTTTTTTTTGAGATTTTAATTTTATTAGTTTAAAAAATTAAGATATTACGGAAATTAAATATGCTTAAAATTTACAAATAACAACAATAGATATTCAATGTAATCTTACAAAATGAGATTTAAAAAAGATAAAATATATGTAGATCTTACTTTAATATACGCAACAACATGTTTAATATATGTTCTTTGAAAAGTTTATTTCAGAAATTAGAACATAAAATCTAGAAAAAATTAAAACGACACAAAAAGAGAAAATATTATCATTTTAGGTGAAGCAACAGTTGCTACTTCCTTTTTTTTTAAAAATAAAATAAATAAAAATACATTATCTACCCACAACATAATTTTCAAAAACTTCCTCATAAAACTGTCCAGAAAATTACAAATTATTCATCAATTAATAATTTGTTGGAGTCAACTACAGTCAAATTTCTCTATAGTGATAATATTTATCTGAAAGTTTTGTAGTATTTGACATGGTTTCTATAATGAAGTGTTATATATATACACAAATACTGACATTCGACATTTAGATCTCATTTAGCTGTTATAAACAAAATTATGCAAGATTATATATATATATATATATATATATTATAAACAAAATTTGTTAAATTTAAATTTAATGTTAATTGATTTTCATAATTCATTCATTAATAATTCAAAAGACTATTACATTACTAATAATCCATATATTATTACCAAAAATAAATAAATTTCCATTACTAGTTACACCATACCACAAAGAATAAAAGTCTAAGAAATATATGCGTTTAAAATTAATTAAAAATTTAAAAGTTTCTAATTTGATATAAGAATTCTATAATTGTAGGTTGTTTCGTAAATTTCAATCTTTTAGTGACAATATATATACCACTTGAATTGAATTGGCAAACTTGTTCAAACATTTAGGAAAAAAGTACATTTTCCTTAAAGACTGTCTAAGAGTTTACTAATTGATCCTTTATATCACCCAAAGTAGTAGTAATTCGAGGTTGTTCATCAAAACTTTCGTATTTGTCTTCTACATCTATTATCTTTTGTTCTTCCACTTCAATGACCTGTACAATTAATATAATCTTTTTATCAGGATAAGTTTCAACTATAGAAAAAGTATTAAGTGTAAAAAAGACAAACATCAACGGGTTTTTTTTAAAGTTATGATTACATTTTGATGACATAATACATAAACATGTTCTTTAACTTGGCCTTAACTGATGTCTATGCTATTCAACTTTGGGTATACACAAATAAGCACTTAAATTTGTATAAAATTAAACAAGCAGACACATGTGTCTTATGTGACACAATACACGAAGGACATCACGTAGGTCGTGAATTGCCACGTATAATACCATGTAGAACACATGCATTTAGTTGTTCAACTTTATACACATTTAATGTCTAATTATGTGCACTTAAAGTTAAAGGGCATAAATGATAGCTAAAGTCAAATTAAAGAGCATTACCATTTATCTAAAGCCTATTTTGATGTACACCATTTAATACATATTTATTTTGTTACTTTTAGATATTTTTACTTAAAATTTACTATGTGCCTAATTTGATGATGATTACATGGTGATTATTTTTTGAAATATTTTATTTTATACCTAGTATATTTCTTATAAAAATATTATTAGATAATATTTGAGTATAACTATAATATATGAGTAATTTTATTAACAAAAGGTTCTACTATAATGAATGACATTTTTGTTATAGGTAGAATGTTGTTATATAAAAATAAAAAGTAATAAAATATAATATGGAAAATCGATTCTAGAGAAAATCATGTCGTTATAGTGAAAAATGTTATAACGAATGACCTTTATAAAAAGGTTTGGCTATATATGAATGAATATGCATTCACTAAAGGGTGTACTCGGTATGAAGGAAAATATTTTCCATGAAAAATGATTTTCTAGCATATATTTCTTGAAAAATAAGTGAGTTTCTTACTTATTTCTAGTGTTTGGTAAGTAAGTGAAAAATGTTATAACGAATGACCTTTATAAAAAGGTTTGGCTATATATGAATGAATATGCACTCACCGTGCTTTATTCACTAAAGGGTGTACTTGGTACGAAGGAAAATATTTTCCATGAAAAATGATTTTCTAGAATATATTTTCTTGAAAAAACAAGTAAGTTTCTTACTTATTTCTAGTGTTTGGTAAGTAAGAAAGAAATTATTATTCCAAAAGAATTTATATATTATCTAGCAAAACACTATTGAGGCGAGATATGATAAGAATAGTGGTTCAGGAGTGGGATGGTCAAGTAGTGGGATGCTTGGATTGGTAAGAGGAGATAATAAAATTGAAATGTCATTTATGTAACTCGTTTTTCTACATTCATTAGAGAACTCATTTTCCTAGAAATTCTTTCAAATATTTTTACCAATCAAATATGAAAAATTGAAAAACATAAACAACATTCTCAAAAAAAGAAAAAACGAAAAAAGAAAAAAGAAAAGACTACTCAAAAATGCATAAAACCCAAAAATAATAGATACAATAACCCACAATAAAATATCAAGAAATTAACACGGTAAAAATGAAAATTGTTAGAAGTGTGAGGGGTTTCCAAGGAAACAAGAAAAAACACATAAAAGGGAAAATAGTGATTCACATCTCACCGAGTATTCTTCTTCTCATCAATGGTTCCTAGCTCCGTCTTGTGCCCTCATCGGGTCTAGATTCTCGATCACCATTTCGGATATTCCCTCGCTCTCAGGTGACATCATAGGTACGTTTTCCGGTTAAATTATGAGCTCCGATTCGATGTAAACAGTTCACATGTATACCTATGATGCATAGTTGATGTGGTGGTTTTGGTCTAATTGTTTCTTCGTTTGCTTCGGATTGATCCTGTTGTTGATTTTGTTTCCAGTGGTTATAGAAATTGTGCTGTTTTATTGTGGTTGATTTTGCGATCTTCAGAGCTGTGATTGATGGACTAGTTTTATGTTGTTTTTTATTTCTCTGTAATTGATTCTGAGCATGATTGTTTTGTCCTTTTGAAGTTAGGTGTAGTGGAGGTTTAGTGTTCATTACTGCGGTTTGAGTTTAATTTTTGGTTCATTCTTTGTTGTACAACTGACGGCATTCATTTAAACTAGAAATTCAATTCGAACAACTGATTCCAGAACTTTGTTTTATTTCGTTAACTGCCTGAAAATTTAGACTTTTCAGCTATGTTGCTCGGACTCTTCAAAAATATCGACAAAAATGTACGGGTGCATGTCTGATCCTCCAAAAATTGTGTATTTTTGAAGGATCCGAGCAACTTAGCTTTTCAGTGTCTTCGATGTGTATTTTCTTTTGGTATTCTCAGTTTAATTTACTTATTTATTTATTGATAGAACCCTGAAAAGATTTTAAGCTCATGGCTTTTAGGGACAAGTGTGCAAATTTGGTAACTCTAGTTTATCTAAATAGAACTTAGAGTAGAATTCCTTATCACCGAGCAATAAGCATGAATAAAAAGTAAGCTCACATGAATATTGTGTTATACTTGTGAGTTGTTTTGTTATGAATCATGAGCTTGGATGATTTGTTGGCAAGTAAATATCAATAGCGGATGAGGTAATTACTCGGGTTTTTATTTTGGCTCAATGTTGGTAGTCTCTACTGCACATTATTGTACTCTTGTGCAGTGTTATCAAAGGCGCGCTTTAAGCGCGCTTAAGCCCTGAAGCAAGGCTCAAAACGTGTTGAGCACTTCGCGTCACTTTATGTGCGCTTCAATGTCGTCATCAAGGTTCTAAGGCAAATGTTTCCTTGCCAATGAGCCTCGTATGAAGAAGTGACTCTAAATAATTGATATTTCACTTTATCATAATTTTTTTTTCAATTTCTTTGGTCATATTTTTGTCATTCATGTTTATAATTATTAGTCTTGGGCTAAACATATATATTTGTATTCTTTTCTCCCTTTGCGCCTTTTTTCATTAAAGCCCACACTTTATTTGCGCTTAAAGCCCTCACGGACCTTAGAGCTTTTTTGTGCATTTCGCCTTTGATAGCACTGCTCTTGTGAAGCTCTCTCGAAGGCTTATTTTTTTGTGACATTTACTTTTACTTTACGCTTATCTTAGCACTTCTAAAATTTTGGAGTTTGGACTTGTTTAGTTACATAAATGGTTCATTTGTCCTTGATAATTCATTATACTGAAAGTCCTATACACCCAACTAAATATCTAATTCAGAATGGTAAAGAATCTTTAGAAGACCAAGATCACACTGAACCAATAAAAAAACCCACTAACTTTTCCAATTGGGCACCTATAACTGCGGTAATTTGGAATATTTCCAGTTAGTGAACTTTGATTCGTTCCTTTATTATCGGATTTTATTCTTGTTCTCCTTTATCTTCTCTCCTCTTTGTATTACTTGAATTTAAGCCTCCAATTTGTAATCCTGTTTCCTGTTCTTGATTTTTAGTCATATTCTACTACCCTTTCTATAGTGAGACCCAGAAATGGCTCAAGGTACTTGCGCGATTCTTAGTATGAATCGCTCCTTAACAGCCCCTCACTTTGAAGCCTTGAAACCCAAGTATTCTGGTCCATATTTCAAGGATAAACCCAAGTTTGTTGCCTGTCCAACATCAGATTTTGGTAATTAATAAGAGCATTCTTTCTGTCATTTGTTTGTTTATTCTTAACAGTAAAGTCAAGCATTAATGTGATTTGATTTTCTGGCTGGCTTAAAAGTTGCTTAATTTTCTTACTAGCTTTTGTTGAGTTTAGTTGGTGATGTTATTTAGTTTGGGAACAGGACCACAGGTGTTTGGAATTTGTGTAGGGTTGCATTCTGTTAAATTGTGAAGATATTGAAATCACAATGAACCAACGTAGCACAATCGATCTGGAACATGGATGGGACTTCATGCAAAGGGGCATTACAAAGCTGAAGAACATTCTAGAAGGGCTGCCTGAGCCTCAGTTCAGCTCAGAGGACTATATGATGCTGTATACGTATCCTTTTAGACTCCCTCACTGTTAGGCATGTAGATAACTTGGATTTGATTCACCTTTCGTTTCCTTAAGTCTACTAACAGGACAATTTACAACATGTGTACTCAAAAGCCCCCACATGATTATTCTCAACAGCTGTATGACAAATATCGTGAAGCTTTTGAAGAATATATCACAACAACGGTAAGGGTAACTGCAGTTTACATTCACATTTCACTTTAGTTGAAATTAAACAAGGTACTACAATAAAACAAGAAAAATAAGAATTGAAGAAGTATTATTCTTAATTTTTCTTTGATGTTTGTTATATCCATGCATGTACCATTCTTGATTGTCTGCTCTCTTTGTATCATTCTGGAATGTTTGGAACTTAGAAAAATGATTTCTTTAATAAAGAAAAGGGAAATCATTAGTCTGGTAAGCCCTTTGTTACTCTTTTATTTTTCAATTTTAGCCATGTAACAAAGAGGGCTTAGTATGGGTAGTTTCCTTGGTGCCCTCTGTGATTCTATTTTGTGCCCTCAATGATTTTATTTAATAAGGATCCATGTGCAAGTATCAACATTTTTTGGGGATCTGAATGTAATTCAGGCATTGCTTTCCCAAGAGACTATATCTTTTAGTTTTATTCCCACTATTATAAGATTCAAATTTAGAAAGGCTGCTTCTTCATCCCATAGAATATTAAGAGAAGGATAAGGGGAAAAGTGGATAGAAGTTTCAAAACACAGCTAAATTACATGGATTTTTTGTATGTTATTTTAGGCATGCAATTTTTCTTAGGAGTTTAAAATGATGTAAACTCAAATTTAGCTTAAAGTTTGTTTACCCAATTTTTGTTTCTCCAAATAATTCTACCTTCTCTAAATTTCACACGGCAATTCAATTTCAAAATAGGTATTGCCTTCTTTGAGAGAAAAACATGACGAGTTCATGTTGCGAGAGCTGGTAAAAAGGTGGTCAAATCATAAGGTCATGGTCAGGTGGTTGTCGAGATTCTTCCATTATCTTGACCGCTATTTCATTGCCCGGAGATCTCTGCCGGGGCTTAATGAAGTTGGATTAACTTGCTTCCGTGATCAGGTAATTATGGTTCTCCTTCTCTTTTCATCAAAACTTTGTTTCTATGGTCATCTATTAAAACATCTCCACCTGATCCCTTGGTTAAAGCACTGAGTTCAGCTGATCGCTTCTATATTTATTTTTTTAATTTTATTTTCTCGGTTTTGCCTCTTTTAGAATTTGGTTTTCAGTTAGACAGTATACTAGTCAACTGCTGCCACATCCTTTTACGAAAAGATGTTATCATTTGGTCCCTCCATCCCAATTATGTGAAGGTGATTGACCGGAGTTTAAGAGAAAAAGAAAGAATTTTGAAACTTGTGGTATAAAGTAAGCTATAGAAACTTAAGTAAAACAAGAAGTTCGAAGTTAAATTGTTACTAATATGGAAAGATGTCCCTTTTTTGGGGACTAACTAAAAAAGAAAGAGTATCACATAAATTGGGACAAAGGTAATATCTTACGGGCAACTGTTTTCTATTTCAGGTCTACCAAGAGTTGAATGGAAAAGTCAGGGATGCTGTTATATCTCTGGTATCCCTTTTGTCTTGCTTTGAGTTCTCACTACCATTTCTTTTTTCCTTTTAATTGAGCAACGACATTCCTCTAACCAGATTGATCAAGAGCGTGAGGGAGAGCAAATTGACAGAGCCCTACTAAAGAATGTGCTAGATATATTTGTTGAAATTGGAATGGGATCAATGGATTATTATGAGAACGATTTTGAAGCTGCAATGCTCAAGGATACAGCGGCTTATTATTCTCGCAAAGCTTCTAACTGGATCCTCGAAGATTCCTGTCCAGATTATATGCTGAAAGTTAGTATACTGCTTATGCAACCCCTTAATTCTGCCATTCTTACCCTGTTGCTTCTTCTGTCTGTCCTTTTTCTGGTTAAAGTCCATATGTTAACCTACATAATCATGTCAATGTTCCTTTAGGCCGAGGAGTGCTTGAAACGGGAGAAGGATAGGGTTTCTCATTATCTCCATTCAAGCAGCGAGACAAAGTTGCTTGAGGTTCTTTCCAGCTCTTAATCTTTATTCTTTACTGGAACTTTAGCCTTCAAAATGGAGGATGTTGCTATCAGTTTTTATTGTTCACATCTTCTTTTTTCTGGATCTAGCCTATCAACTTTAAATTAGCTGCAACTTTACTACTCTCACCTTTCTGCAGAAAGTGCAACATGAGTTGTTGTCTGTGTATGCCACTCAACTTCTTGAGAAGGATTACTCTGGATGCCATGCGTTACTAAGAGATGATAAGGTAGTTAGCAGCATCTTAATGACCATGTTTCTGAATTTTTTTTGCAGTAATTGACACAATCATGATTATTTTATTAGGTTGAAGATTTATCAAGGATGTATAGGCTCTTTTCTAAGATCCCTCGAGGCTTAGACCCTGTGGCCAATATTTTTAAGCAGGTTTGTGATCTCATGACCTCATATTCTTGATTGTATGCCTATAAGTTACTTCATGTATCCTTCTTTTTAATCTGAATGCAGCATGTTACTGCTGAAGGTACAGCTTTGGTAAAACAGGCTGAAGATGCTGCTAGCAATAAAAAGGTTTGTATAATCTATCCCTTTCTCAAATTCTTTGGTCTTGAGAAATTTGGTTCTTCCTTATTTGGCGCTTATACACTTTGAGTTGACTTGGAACCATCAAACTAGAAGTTTTTGCTATTTTAATATGCAAAGTTACTTGTGCTCAAGTGTCTGATCAACTTAATTTCATATATTAACACACCATTTTGTCATCAATTGTTATGAATCTTTAGAGAAGGATCGATTCATAGGGCGATCTGCCATTGTTGTGGGTCCTTCACTTTCATTACATCGATGTGGATTGCCTCGTGAAATAGCAATAGAACTTTTCCAGACATTTGTAATTCGTGGTCTAATTAGACAACATCTTGCTTCGAAAATAGGAGTTGCTAAGAGTAAAATTCGAGAAAAAGAGCCAATTGTATAAATTCAGCTCGTTAAAGGGAGGCTGAACCTTAGAGTTCATTAAAAAGAGAGAACCCCGATCTCTTCAGCTCTTCAAAGGGAGACTGAAACCTTTGAGTTCAATGGAAGAGAGAACTCTGATCTCTTGCTCTTTGCAGACGTATGACTTACTGTTTTATTCATCAAAAGCCCCTTTAAATAGGAGTCTTATTACATCAATAGGAAGTTTAATTCTTATGTAAGTAGGAGACCTAAATCCTGTACCAAACTAATAACTATAGGTTAACCTAATCCTTATGAAACCATGAAACATAAACCCCATTCTAGAATAATAAAGTTACTAAATTATAAATAAATAGTAAATTGATCTACTTAAAAATATAATTAAATACTTAAAGTTAATTGACTTCCTCACATCCACAACATCAATACTTTAAGTTTAAAAGCTATCTACTCTAGCACCCAAGTCTTAAAAACTACAAAATAGTCCCTACCACCAAAATTTTAGAAAATACAAACTAACCACTTTCTATAAATATTTTATATCCCTATTTAAAAATTAAAAAAAATAATCACAAAATCCATTTCTTTCCCTCCAAAACCTCTCTGAGTAAATGATCAAAATGGTCCTTGATGTATAAGGGTTGTTTTAAGTTGATCCTTAATATATTCCACATGATCCATATGGTCCTTAATATATTATAAAAGAGGATCAATTTGATCCTTTGACCTAAAAGTAACAGATACATCAAAAAAAATCTGTTAACTTTAACACTGACCCCACGTGCAAAAATTAAAACACTCAAAAGTTTTCCCTTTCCCCTTCTTTCTCTACATTTTTCCAATCTGTTTCAGAAGAGCTTGTGGATTTTATTTTTTTTGCTCCTCACCCATTAAAGGGAACTTCCCTCTTCTCATCTAACACAGAGCTACTATTTTTTACTGCAAAATGTCAAGAAAGATGAAGTTTTTCTCTTTTTAGTTCATCTCTGAATCCCTAATTGCTACTCCAATTCAAAGATGATAAGTGATTTCTAATAGAAAGCAATTTTGGAGGTCTTTCATTGTTGTGTAAAAAATTGATTGTATTTGAAGACACATACAGAAGATCTAATCAAAGCCCTATTTGAAGGTGACAAAATTGATTCACGATCAATGCTTTTGATTTCGAAATTAGTAAAGAAACTAAGTTTAGCTGAAAGTATATTGAAAGTATTTTAAATTGGACAGTAGCATTATGCGATAGCATTAGTTGAAAAGGAAGATTGAGACAGAGTCGATATCTCTAGATTAGAAATGAGCTTGAAAAAGAAAACAAAAAGGTGAAAAAAAGGAAGAGCAAATTGGTTAATGCCAAAAGTAGAGAGAATGTGTGTTGGTATATTATCTTGTATGACTCTACTCTAGATTTGATATCTAAATGCGACTTGATCTTTTGAATCATGGTGCAAGTCAGTTGCCATAGGTTGATCTGTAATCTTTAGTGTATGTAATTGTATAGACAGCTTCTTTTTTCAAAAATATGGTGCTTTAGCTCTAATAATTGAAGTGCAGATTTTATATTAAAAATTTGGTCCCTTGTAATAGTAGAATCTGGTGCATATTTTATTGAGAATACCTAGTGCATCAATTTTGAGAATTCTAATGTAAATTGAGCATATGCGCTTATAATCAATGCAAAAATTTGGTGCATTGAAACATTTTATTAGCACATCTGGTGCACTTCTAATGAGCACACTCATGTCTAGTGAAGTTTGGAATGGATACGATGTACGTAGATCTTATCCTTACCTTGTAAAGATAGAGAGATAGTTTCTGATAGACTCTAGGCTTAAACAAAAATTACTTCAAAGCAGATACATCCAAGGTGAAATAACTATGATACTTGATGTTGTTGTAAGGGCAACAAACAATGATAACTAACAAGGAAGTGATGCAATTTTTGAAGATTTGTTTGCTTGCAAAACAGTTTACGTAGCTCTGGTGCTTATCTAGGGTTGGGACCATTTGTCTAACTCCAAGATTCTTATTTCAATTTTTATACGAGAACATCTTTCTCATATCGATCAAGGCTTTCTTTGAGTTTGAAATAAGGGGACAAGAAGTAAGAGCATAAACCCTTTAGATTCAACGTCAACCATGCTTCAACCTTAGTAGCTGTGTGAAAGCCGCTTAACTTCTCACTTGGTAACATTTCTTTAATTACCAAAAATAAAGAATGCAAAACATGTAGATTGTTATCCTTCACTAGCTTAAAAGTAAAGACATTAATTCTCCCTCTTCCCCTGTAATCCTATCATCTGGCCATATCAATATTAAGCTGGAGTATACCTCTTTTTTTCTTTTGTGTAGAAAACATAATTAAGAACCTCTGTCAACTGTAATGAGGTTTTCCATAACTGTATGCCAAGCTACAATATTAAGAATGAATAGAGAACAAAAGTTGCACATGATTTTAATTTCAAAGAAACAAAAAGATAGTATGGAAGACACATAGCCACTCAGACATGAAGTACACAACAAGACTTGAAGCTCAATCAAATTTGCAGATAGAAGTTAAAAATCGAAGCATAAGTTGAACTTAGATTGATGGAACAATAGCTGGTGCATATTGAAGTTTCTAATCACAAGTCGCAACTTATCAAAATCACATTACATGAGTTGATTCAAAAATATGAATAATGAGTGCTGACCACTCTATCACAACCCTTGTTCGTAGCATATTGCTATTCTGCTTGTTTTGATTTCCAGTTTGTGCTTTTAATGAGTTTTGTTCAGAGATTTCTTGTTATCATATCTTCTCTTTTGTATCAAAAGCATGAAGTCACAAAGTTTGACTTCATCTCAGTGATTGTTTTGTTTCATTTACTTTATTTGTTCTTCAGTACATGTTCATTGATAATTTGGTGGTTGGGAATGTTACTTCAAAGAGATGGTAAAAGTTTCTTTAAAGCAGAACCCCTCACCGAATTCTGTACTTATCTTAAAGAAAGAGCATGAGCAGTTGCTTAGGGAACCAAGACGTGCTTTTTGTCGCATTTCCTTCTTTTATGTATCTTAAATTCTCCACTTCTGCTGGTTAGAACAATGTCAAAATTAATTCATCTCATCTTTTTAGGGATGATTCTCTAAAAGATGAGACTCGTATTTCTCTGTGAATGCATTTAATATAATTGCTCAATGTCTTGCATTCTTTCTGATCAACTAGTGTTCTTCAACAGGCAGAGAAGAGAGATGTGGTTGGTTTGCAGGAACAGGTAATCCCTTAGTAAATCTGTTATCTGACCCTTGAATATGTTTTCAGTGATGAACTTACTTCTGAATTTTCAGGTTTTTGTTCGGAAAGTGATTGAGCTTCATGATAAATATTTGGCGTATGTGAATAACTGTTTCCAAAACCACACACTTTTTCACAAGGTATGTGTTGGAACGAAGGATAGTTGTCTAATTTAATTGTTCTACTCTGTGCATTAGGGTAGAAGTAAATTGCTAATATTTATCCCCTTTGTCATTTTCTAGGCACTTAAAGAGGCTTTCGAACTTTTCTGCAACAAGGGTGTTGCTGGTAGCTCAAGCGCTGAACTTCTTGCCACCTTCTGTGACAACATTCTCAAAAAAGGCGGGAGTGAGAAATTGAGTGATGAAGCCATTGAAGAGACGTTGGAAAAGGTGAGCTCTTGCTCTATAGATCCCCTTCCCTTCTTTTCCTCTAGAGCATTTACTTTTTCTTCGTACTACTGGAGCAGGAGAAAGCTGATAATAGATCTCACTTGCAGGTGGTAAAGCTGCTAGCTTATATTAGTGATAAGGACTTGTTTGCAGAATTCTATAGGTAGAGTTACCTCTACTGTGCATCTCAACTACTTGAATAGTATCTTCTTCTCTGTTACAAGTTTATGACTTCCTTTTTTTTTTTTTCAGGAAAAAGCTAGCCCGGCGGTTGTTATTTGATAAGAGTGCCAATGATGAACATGAGAGAAGTATCCTAACAAAGTTGAAGCAGCAGTGCGGGGGGCAGTTCACATCAAAGATGGAGGGAATGGTAAGCTATCCAGAGCATTATACTGAATTTGAGGCTATGTTCTCTGGTGACATTCTACTTCTCTTTCTATAGGTCACAGATTTGACATTGGCAAGGGAAAATCAAGCCAGCTTTGAGGAGTATTTGAGCAATAATCCAATAGCAAATCCAGGAATTGACTTGACAGTGACTGTCTTGACTACTGGCTTCTGGCCTAGCTACAAGTCTTTTGATCTCAACCTCCCAGCTGAAATGGTATATCATATCAATATGTTAATTGGCATTATGCAGTTGATTTTATCTTTGTTTGACCCTTATTCCTCTTGCTGAAGTTCTTCTCTTTAGACAAAGAATGATGCATGTTGAATCATTTTTCTTCTCAAACGTCCTGTCATTGATTCATTTTATGCCGTGCATTGTCAGGTTAGGTGCGTTGAAGTATTCAAGGAGTTCTATCAAACAAAAACAAAGCACAGGAAACTTACGTGGATATACTCTTTGGGAACTTGCAACATAAATGGAAAATTTGAGCCAAAAACTATTGAGCTCGTTGTCACTACTTATCAGGTTGATTGCTGTTGTCTTACTTTTTGAAATCGGATAGGCTTAGTTAATTTGAAATATTTCTATTACGTTATTAATGAGAAAACGAGATTGAGACTTCTTCCTTTTCGTAGGCTTCTGCTCTGTTGCTCTTTAATGCTTCAGATAGATTGAGTTATCAGGAAATCATGACGCAATTAAACCTATCAGATGATGATGTTGTTCGGCTTCTTCATTCCCTTTCATGTGCGAAGTACAAGATTCTCAACAAGGAGCCAAGCACCAAAACAGTTTCTCCGACTGATGTCTTTGAGTTCAACTCAAAGTTCACTGACAAAATGAGGAGGATCAAGGTACAATTAATGATGAGTACGGTTAGCCTTTGTACTATGAATTGTTGCACTACATTACTGACCCCTTGAGGATATTGCTGTAATGGGTATGCAGATACCTCTCCCTCCTGTTGATGAGAAGAAAAAGGTAATTGAAGACGTTGACAAGGATAGGCGGTATGCTATAGATGCTTCAATTGTGCGTATTATGAAGAGCCGTAAAGTATTGGGCTACCAGCAACTAGTCATGGAGTGCGTTGAGCAGTTGGGACGCATGTTTAAGGTGGTATCCTTTGTGATGAACTTCTACTTCTCAATTTTAATGTTATTTATTCAAGCTCAACTGAGCTAATTACTTTGTTTTGAATACTCCATAGCCTGATGTCAAAGCTATCAAGAAGAGAATAGAAGATTTGATAACTAGAGATTACCTAGAGAGGGACAAAGATAATCCAAACCTGTTCAAGTACTTGGCATGATTTGTGCAGATCATAGTGAATGAGTGATGTTTATATGAACTTCTGCAATCGACGTAGGAGGAGAAACATGCCCCACAAGATGAGGACAGATTTCTTTAACTCCTACCTCCCTGGACCTTTGATTGCCTTGCACCAGGAGCTTGAAACATTTTGTACAAATGGTTAAGATCTCAGGAAAAAGTAGAATTGCGTCTCAGATACTTGAGATGAGATTGCCTTAACTTCTTCCAATCCTATATGGCCCTTTAGCTTGCTCTATTATGTGTTTTGTCGGCTACCTGTTCGAGTTTGAGTAAATGTAATATTCTAGTCAACAGCAACTTATAGTACATTCTCTGCAACCCGACTTTCTTGGTTCTTTATAGATTGTGATTTTGACCTTGGTGGTCCTTATGGGGCGCTTTCTTTCAATCTTGTGCAAGTTTATTGGATTCGGACCTTCATGACTGGTCCTTATGCTTTCTTTCAAACTTTGTGGACGTGGAAAACTGGTAGCTTGGGGATGGCATTCAGGCCAGAATCTAGATTATATAGCTTTGTAGATTCGAAGATACCAGCTCGATATAGTAACACTCTTAGGGCCTGTTTGGAAAGCCACCTTGGTAATTGGATTTGGTGTAATTGGGTGTAATTACAATGTATGTCCTGTTTGGTTGGACACGTAATTACTTGGTCAGCAGGTAATTTGTGTAATTGGCCGGGGGGTAATTACACTCTCCAATTCACAGGGAGAGGATGTGAATTGTTGGTAGTTACATGGTGTAATTTTATTAGTATTCTAATTTTTAAATTAAAATAGAGTTTATTGTTAAGTATGGTTATAGACTTACGTTTTCTTTTTTTAAAAAAATAAACATAAATCATATTTATGTATGCTATGTTGAAATTTGCGATAAGAGTATTATGTTAAGAAAATTGAATTTATAACTTATGTTATATTTTCAGTTTCATTTGTATTAGTAATATTGAATTCACTTTTTTTAATTAGATTTGATAAATTATCTTCTTGTCAAACATTTTAATGATTTATGACATTTTATTTATATATTAATCTTTTTATCAAACATGCATTTATAATGTTCTAGAAACTTCATACTTTTAGTTTTTATGATCAATTCAATTACAATAAATTAATTTGAAAAAATATAAATCAATTATTTTTTCATAATATTAGTTAAGAACATATGTTTATTAACTAATATATTTTCAAAAAATAATATATACCTTAAATATTTAATTTAATATCATTTATAAAATTTCTTAGTTGTCTAGTATAAATTTTAAATAATTAATTTTTATTTTTAAATTTTAATATAATTTTATGATTCCAATTGTGCATCCAAACAGAACATGTGTAATTACACTTTGACATTCAAACATGACATGTGTAATTACACTGAGACAACCAAACAGGTCAGCGTAATTACTAGACTGTGTAATTACTAGGCTGGTAATTACACCAATTCCAATTACCAGGTGGCTTTCCAAATTGACCCTTAAAGTTACTAAAATATGCTATTTAAAATTGCAAAACTAGCTAGTATTAGAAATTATGAGAAATATCATTGTTTACATAACCTGGATAAGTTTGTTATGGTCTCTTGACACCAATCATCCTTGAGCCTAGAGCCAAATTTTAGGCTTGTGAAAGATGATGATAGAGGCCTTTTAGGTGGCATAATAGCCTTTATGCCCTAGTATCCGTAACTTATTTACCCTTTAAGTAAGCATTTACATGAGAGAAGAAGACATCTCATCTTCACTAATAAAATACAATTTCATTTCTTAGTTTTGAGAATATGGAAAAGATCCTGAATCTTGTTATTTTCTTGCTTTTGTTATTATATCAATTTCATATTCTAGTTCTTATGGGCATAGTCAAAAAATGTTTCTTCATTATTGTTTCGTCGACTTAGTCTCCCCCTCCACCCCCACCCCAAAAAAAAAAATAGAAGGGTGAGATCGATATTAATTCACTTGTTCTTGATCCCCAATTTTACAAATTTAACTATTAGTACAAACACATGTTTAGCTAAACAAATTTCTTCAAACATGTCATTTTTTCTTGAATGGCAATTCAACATTTGAAGGGTAGAGCAATAATGATTAGTATATGAACTGTGAAGGTATGGTGTCTCCTGTCATAATATGTGAAGCTTGGATTAAGAAGATAAATAAATGAAAGTTCTTCCCTATATAATACAATTCTTCCATATCAATTTGTTTGATCTACTTTCCTTTTTAGTCCATTTAAAAAAGATTGAAATTTTCCTTTTTTAACAATTTTTATTTCAACTTTCCACCTAACATGTTTAAGTCCACAAAATTAAAAAGTATTTTGATACATTTGAGAGATCTTTAATTTTTTATCACAAGATTAAAAGGTCACTTAATTTGAAACAAAGAGAGTGCATGTTATGAAATATTAAGATGATGGATATTAATGTCCATATGCACTTGTATTTGGTGGATGTCAATGTTCATTTGCACTAATAAACTTGACTTTCCAAGTTACTTGAGACTTGTAAATAACTTACATTGTGTATGAAAATTGATAGATACAATTGGAAGTATATGAAAGCTCTTCTTTCTTCTCCCTATTTCTATTGCTCTCTTATAGTAGTATTTGTCTTATTTTGCTTTGATTTTATAACATGTTACCAACATGAGTTTCTAATTTATTCTAAAGATATGCATGACATGAATAACAAAAATGTGAGATCTTCCTATAAGTATCTGGGTATGTATTTTACCAATCATTTACTTACAAACAGGATTTATGTCATAATATCACCTTCCCTTGTTATATAACATTGATTTGATAACCAAAATTCTTAAAAGGTTGTCTGAATCTTATTGCTGCTATGTTTAAGATGTTTATGTTTGCATTATTGTTGACATAATTGTTGCATCAATTGTAAATGAATCTTAGTTTCTATTGTCATTGCTAGTAACCTAATTTTTAAGAATTTGTTCTAGGGAGGATCCTCTGATCTATCAATAAAAAGATATCCACGTGTGGGGCGATAAATAATCCTAAAAAAGTTTGATTGAAACTCCCTCCACATCCCACGAAGATCTCTACACACTTGTCTAGGACAAGTGAGATCTTCGATCTGCGTGCCTGAGAGCAGCTCAAGCAAACTATTTGGTGTGGTCTGAATTCAAACATGCTAGTCCGTCTGCTGCTAGGTCAAAAAATGACGTTGTGTGAGGGCGCCTTTATGCCCCTTAGTGAATCAAATGGTCATTTGATCTTTGTTTGATTTCGACGACCTGCATAGATTTCATGAGATCGGTCCACTATTATTACGAAAAAAAATCCTACCCTCTCTTTACAGTTAAGTGACTTTCAGTTCCTTCGCTTCGCTATTAGGAAAGTAAGCAACTTCTATTAGTGTTGGATCTTAATAAGACTGGGCACCACATCGGAACGGGACCATCAGACCGAAACGAACCGGTACTGGATCAGAATGGGATGGTTTGACCAGGTCGTTGATCGGTACCAGAATGAGCCGGACCGAAATTACCGGAATGGAGGCTCGGTTCCGTTCCATCCCACTATATATCAGGATAGAACCGGAACAGACCGGAATGGAACGGGATGGGATAAACAGGACGACACATATAGCTATTTTAAAAAATAATAATTTATTTGAGTTATTTTGAATTACGAAAATATGAATGTTTTTTAAATTTTTCTAAGTTTAATAGTTTTGAAACTTATAAGGTAATTTTACTTAAGTTTATTTTAAAGATATTTTTTTTTAATTTTTACTTAAATAAGTTCGTAAGTTAAGTTTAATAAAAAAAATTTAAAAGTTTTTGAGCTTAAGTTTTCAAGTTTATAAGTTATATGTTATAAGTTATACTTATAACTTGTAATTTAAATAACTTGATGCAGGCCTATTTTTAATTAATTAAAAATAATTTATCGAGACCAGATCATATCGAAATCGAGATGAACCAGTATCAGTATACCGGTATCAAATCATGATACCATTCCATTCCGAGTACCAATTCACTGTATCCCATTCCGTTTTGAATACTACCGGATCGGAATGGAACCGAAAATCTTAAGTCAAATTGATTGTGTCATATGCAAAGTCTATCAATGATGATTCATTAATGTCTATTGATTTCGACTCCTCTCCCTTCTTAATTATGCGCTTAATGTTTCATTTTGTGTGTGTTTTTAATAATACATCTTATGTGTACTTATATAGGAAAATAATAAGGTCAACTTAATAATCCTAATGAGACATAAAAGTACCCCTCATGGGTATATTCAATTTTCCTACATCTCCCACTCACAAATAATGAGAATGTCTTTTCAGTCTGAGAACATATTCTAATCTCCACAATTATTCATATAGGGAAATTAGACTATGAGACCAACAAATTGTGAGAGCTAAGTGATATATATGTTAGGAATATATAACCTCTCTTCGAGTTTAAATATGCAAGTAGATAGTATGCAGTACCTCATGTCATATAAATTACATTTGATATATTCTCAAGATCTCATATATCATTATTTCTTGTATTCAAAATTATAACTCATAGGTTATATCTGGTGCAACGATGAGCACAAATCAATGAAATTTCATTAATGAACTTCCTCTTCTCATGATGGTTTAATTGTTTTTCTAGATATACTCCTCTAAATCGAATATGTATTCATAAGCTTTTAAAAACATATTAAGATAGTAAACATCAAGTATCTAATTAAAGTCACTAAGGGCACATATTTTGAGCCATTACTTTTGGGTCTCATACAACAATACAATTAGAATGGGCTTACGTTAAATCCAATTGGTCGATGTTAGCACACATGATATGAAAAGCATGCTACAACATTTTCTTATTTACCATATGCCGTATATCTTTGTATTTTTAAATAATGTTGTAAATATGATATTTAGACACCATTTATTCAAAGTTTGAGTTCATTGATCAACCTTATCATTTTTCACCTTGATGACCTTATGTCATTATTTATGCGACATTCAAATTTAAGTTGATTGCTTTCAGATTATTTATTTGATAATTTTACTTAAAATTCAATCTTATCTCTACTTATCACTAAGACAAGGAGAAAATTATCTATGTGAGAAGGCTAACATCATGTCTACTCAACATAATTATAAAGAAAAAAACAAATAGCTGAATAAGTAAGGAGTGCTCATAACATTCAATAATTAAAATATGTATTGATACAAATAAACTTTATTGATAATTAAAGAACATCTGTTTTGTGAACATGAGAATAAAAAACAATATGAAGTAACTCAAATTCTGCTAAAGTCTTGAGACCTCGTGTGTATCATAAATGCATCTCCAGTCAATTGATTAGTCAATGAATCTTCTAATATATCTCTTACATTCTTGAGTTAGTATCTGTTTATTATGAAACTTTAAACACTTTATCTTTTGTTATTGCTTTCATATTGGAGTTGAGTTGAGGTGAGTTTGTCTTCCCATATTATCAGTTTAGTTAGCTATGTTTCAGTTTCCCCTTACACGGTTGTACATTCAATGTACTGACGTCATTCGACCTGCATCTTATAATGATACATATACAAGCTGACAAGATTATGAACAAGTGCTTCGTTGAGATCATTTGACATTCCAGTTAGCTTTGGTGAGCCTTCTTGTATTTCGGAGGACTTCATCTTTACCTTACAGTTAGTATTTTTCAGATGCCGTGGGTCTTATCCTGATATCCTTCTATAATACTAGAGGCTTCATAGATAGATAGAGTTGGGAAGTTTTTCAGTTGTTACTTTCTTTGAGTTGTTTTACAAACTATAAGTATTTCTATTGAGTATTGTTCAGACTTTTTGAGTTGAGTATTTGAGTTTAACAGATTTAATTCAATTTTAAGTCTATTATTGCTTGAGTTAGTTTTCTGCTTGTAGTCCGCCAAGACAAGGGTTCATTTGGGGACCAATCAATGGTTCTCGAGTGTCGGTTATGTCTAGGGTGTAGGCTCGGATCGTGATAGTCCGAATACAAAGCACTTGATATATAAAGCTTCTGTCTGTTACGCTAAAAAGGGATCAATCAATTTACAATTCCATAAAACACGCAATCACTGCTAATCAATCCCTCATAATGTGTATCAACTTCAACAATTCAAAATTGTTCAAGCAGATAGTCCAACATCCTTTCAACTTTGATTCAAAATTTTCACAAATTTGAAGAAGATACATCGTGAAATATATATCAATTTTGCTAAGATATTCAGGAATCTGAAAAAATTTGAAGTAAGGTATAAATGATACAAAAGCGATAGAATCGTTGTTGGAAAAATATTTCATTTGTGAATCTAAAATTAGCATTGCAACTGAATTGAGGAAAAAACTAGACATTAGATACATCATAAAAGATAATTTTAATGCATGACCAAACACACCTAAAGACACTTAATACAAAGTTGATATTGAATTCTGATAAATAACCATATGTATTGTGTTAGCTTTGTACTAGGGTGTTCAGTTATGTATTCGATACATAACAATAGGTGTTGTATGTATCAGGCAAAATTAATGAATTGAGGAAAAAAATAGACATTAGATACATCGTAGAAGATAATTCTAATACATGACTAAGCACACCTATATAAATCTGATAAATAAATTCTAATGCATAACCATATGTATTGTGTTAGCTTTGTATTCAGTGTGTTTAGTTATGTATTTGATACATAACAATGAATATTGTATGTATCATGTATTAAAATATAATGAAAGCTTGCATAGTTATGTATCAAATACATAACTATAAACAAGATTCATACTGATTTAAGTTTGAAATAATTGAGGTTATGTATCAACAATAACATTTGTGTCAAATACATTATACACAAACAAAGTTGTAATGTATCTAATAGTTGAAACATAAACATGATACATAAGTAAACACACATCAACCAGTTACATTAAAAATTTGAATCTTGGGTAGAGAAGACGTATAGTAAAACCATCGATTCCCCCCCCCCCCCCCATTTTTTTGAAGGTCAATACTAAACTATGGAGCAGAATTCATATGTATCAGAACTTTAGGATGAAGAACAGAAAATTAAAAAAAGAGTCAAAATCTGATCAACTGAAAGCAAACAAAGGTGATGAAGAAATCCTTTTACTTTTTAAAGAACTTGAGACTAATGGGAAAAAAATCGAAATAATACGGTTGTAATTCAAAAATGGTGACTTGGAGGAAATTGTTGATACATGCCATGATTTTAGGCATTAAATTGGGGAAGTTACATGTGAAGAGTGATGCATCCGAGAATAAGAGAGATGGTGAGGAAAATAGGACATTTTGTAATTTTTTCAAAATGATACGAAATTTTAGAGAATATGGTAAAAAAGTTGCGTAGTTGGATATTTTTTCCTTAAAATTATAAGGAGAAACTACATTAATAGGCTACAAAATATAAAAGGACAAATTACTTAACTACACTCCTTTACTTACCTTAATATTCATTTATCCCTACTTATTTCAAAATTTTCAAAAATCCCTTATTTACCTATGTATCCCGCATGTATTCCGTGCACAACGCTATGTATCCCTCTATGTGGAATGTATCAAACGCTATGTATCCCGTGCACAACGCTATGTATCCCGCTATGTGGAATGTATCAAACCTAATGTATCCCGTGCACAACGCTATGTATCCCGCAAACATCATTTTTAAGGGATTTTTGGTAAATAGAAAACTAGAAAGGATAGGATGTTATTTAGTACTTATAATATGTGGTTCCTATAATTTATACAATATAAAATAATAACAATTTCATAGCCCAATCCAAACTAATTCAGCAAATACTTATTCTCCCAAAATGAATTACAATCCATATCCCCCCTTTAGTTTAGGCCAAATTTCCTTTCAACCCCTTTAAATTTAGGCCCAATTTCACCCTAACCCTTTTAAGTTTAGTCCCAATTGGCCCAACCCAATTTTTTTGTCCTATTATTTTGTTCTTTTTTGGGAAAAAAACATAAGTAGACACTTTTTTTATAAATAATTACATATATATGGCAATATTCAGTGAATAGCAATTATGACATATTTAATATTTACTTCTATAGCCTTTTTACATTCTGAATAAATCATGAGTAAGATAAAGTAGAGATTCAAGGTACCACAAACTCTGCAGTTCCTTTATTTATGCTAACAATAACTACCTTTTATCTATAACAATTCTAATACATCGATGATCTCTTCCTTCTACATATAAAGCGAACGATTATTTACTAAGAGTTTGTTTTTCTTTCTCAAACTGAAAAATACTCATATTAACCAATATAAATTTCTGTCATGGAAGAAGAAATTGTAATTTTGGTTCAACACAGCGGTGGATGGGATAATGAACACAATTTCAACCATTTCATAGTTGATGGCTTGACACTAAAAGAGAGTTCGAATTTGGATACCTTTCTTGATGAAGTAACGAAGATACTTGGTATTTATGCTTCTATGGATACAATTGAAATTAAATATTCCGTGAAGCAGAATTATACTCCAATGAAGATATAGAACGATAGGAGTTTGAGATGGTACTTGGATTGAAAAAGTTGCTTCACTGATTTTTCCTCTATGTATAACATTGAAGGAGAAATTGTGACGAAATTTTGTCAAATTCGATTCCTAATAATTCAACTTCAAATTCTAGCCAAGATATGCAATTGGTACAACGTGTTGAACTCACTCAATCACTTATGCCAGTACATGGAAACTACTCCCTTGATGAAATAGAAATTGACGAGGATGGTATAATTGACAACAAATTTCATAAATACATTAGAGAAGGTCAGTTGTATATGAAAAAGGAGATACTCCAAGATGTTGTAAATCACATTGCCATCGAGGAGAATTTTCAGTTCAAAGTTAAGCGTTCAAGTTCGACAAGGTAATATATGAACTTCAACTAATGGTAACAAGTGTTTTTATAAGTTGGTGTCAAATTCATATTATTACTTGTTATTGTGTTTGTTGTCACCGTACTTAAACTTTAGTATATAATATTTGGTAGCTTAAACTTTTTGGTATAGAGTACTTGGTATCTTAAACACTTAGTATATAATACTTGATATCTTAACATTTAGTATATAATACTTGGTGTAAAGCATATTCTAGTATATAATACTTGGTATCTTAAACATTTGCAGTTCGAAGTTAAGCGTTCGACGAGGTAATATATGATCTTCAACTAATGGAAACAATTGTTTTTATAAGTTGGTGTCAAATTCCTATTATTACTTGTTATTGTGTTTGTTGTCACCATACTTAAAATTTTAGTATATAATACTTGGTAGCTTAAAGTTTTAGTATAGAGTACTTGATATCTTAAACATTAAGTAGATAATACTTGGTATCTTTAACATTTAGTATATAATTCTTTGTATCTTAAACTATTAGTATATTATACTTGGTATAAAGTATATTCGAGTATAAATACTTGGTATAACAAAGTTTCAATTCAGATGAAAAATCTTCTTTCGCTATGTTTCAAATACTCTGTATAAAAATAACCAATGCACATCAGTAAAAATACCAAACTGATAAAACCAAGATCGTCCAAATCCTAGATAAGAAATATGCTATATACCAAGTATTATATACTACAACTATATCAGTTTACTATGGTATCGAAATGTTGACTGCGTATTGATCGATTTGTCCAGCGTTTACCTCCAAGCATATTCCTTGTGTCTTATTCATAATATGTGCTTGCATTAATGTGTTTGATAAGGTATTGTTCTGTACTTAACTTTCCTCACCTACTATAAAAGGTAATTAACATTTGGTCAGGTACAAGTATGTGATAAATGAAAAGCACCAATGTACTGTCTCTCGTTGCAAACTAAAATTTCTTAATAGTAGTTTAATGTTAACAAAACCAGAAAATCATACTTTCATTGGAACTAACATGTTTTTTTCAATTTTACCAAACTCAAGTTTAGTTTCTTTTTCATATATCTAATAACCAGATATACCAGCATAATACATATAGAAATTTGAGTTGGAGAAACTCATCCTTTATAGGTGACACCATATTGTACTGAAAAATAACTTGCAAATAGAACTTCTCAAGTTAAAACATTTATAATCTACTTAAGCATCTTCCTTATGTCTTAGTCGTAATATGTTACAATTACGATATGATACCATTCAATTTTGCAGGTATTATCTTGTATGTGTTGATGATCAGTGCTCATGGTATTTTAAGTCTTCCAGCCTTAATAACTCAAGTATATTTAAGGTAAGAAAATTTTGCAATGTTCACACATGTGGAAATGGATCAAGGTTTTTTACACAACGGCATGCTACTTCAAAGTTTGTTGGAGGATGACAGTATGTGATTTGTTCGTGATATATCATTTTTAATACATTGTATAAACGTTGATTGTTCTACCTCTGATAATTATTTTTAAATTGTAGGTAACTCCATCAACATAATATTTGTATACAGTTTATGATGGCGGAAAACGACATGTGGTGAATATGCGTGAAAGGATATGCACGTGTAGGCGATTTCAAATGGATGTTATGCCGTGTAAGCATGCCTTGGCTATTGTGAGAAAATACTACATGAATGAATATGAATATTGCTCAATATACTACAAGAAAAATAACTTACTGAACACCTATGAAGTTCTAGTGTATCCTATTCCTGATGAGACTATGAGAGTATATGGGAAATTCCTCTCGATGTCATAGCGGATATTGTGCTACCACCCAAAGGAAAAATCAAACCTGGCAGGCCACAAAAGATACGACACAAAAATAGTGGTGAATCAAGGCGAAAGAAATCAAGAATTACATGTGGGTTGTGTGGACAACAAGATCAACAATAGGCAAACATGCCGAAATATTCCACAAGCAACTTAGCTTTTCAAGTTTATTTCTTAAATTTTATATCTGACTTCTTCTTCTAAAACATAGTTGAATCTTATGTTTGGATATTTTTTTTCCGTTTTGTGTAACATTTGTTGTCTGTTAAAACTTATATCATGTATATCTATTAGATGTCATTTGGATAAGACTATTCACTTCCTGATTATACGAAATTGCTATCTTGAAATGTTGATGACAAAGCTCTTGTTCACGGTCATATGAATAAGAGCTGCTAGCATACATTTTTAAAAAAAAATTGATGACACCTCTTTAATTGCCTGCTACTTTGCTAGTTTTAGCAAATTGAAAGTGGTTTACAATTGCCTGCTACCTTGCTAGTTTTAGCAAATTGGGGATTAACAATTTAGTACAAAGAGCTATGTAAGTGTAATTTTATGATTCCACATACTCATACCAGACAATATATACTCCAGCCGATATACAACGTGACATTAGAAATCAATATGGTGTTAATTTGAACTACATGAAGGCATGGAGGGGAAAAAAAAGGCATGATTTGACTATTGTGAGAAAATACTACATGAGTTAATACGAATATTGCTCTGTATACTGCAAGAAAGATAACCTACAAAACACATATGAAGTTTCAATATATCTTATTTCTGTATATGGTAAATTCTTCCGGATGTCTAAGTGGATATTATCCTACCACCCAAAGAACCAATTTAAACACTAAGGCCTTCTGGTCCTAAGGAATTCCCAGTTCTGAAAGTGACACAAGCATCAATTGTCTCGATACACACATCTCGATTTTGAATACATCACTTAACGTTCTGATACATCATGTAAATCTCCTATTAGAGATGGGTGCAGACAAGATGTTGAACAGAACTTCCAATACAGACTTTTTAATAACAGATCGATGATTTGAAGTTAATCTTGAAAGCCCTGAAACAAATGGGTCCTGTAATCATTAGAGTGCTCCTGCTTTATGTTTGTCTATAATATGACCGTGCGAGGAATTGATAATACTCTCATGTAAATTCAAATGAGGTGATAAGAGTTTTGCAAACTATAGAGTGAAGGCTATATTAAGTACACTGCAAACACAATCTGGTATAATTATAAATTTTATTGTTATTTTACCGAATAACTTATACTAAGTATGCAGGATGACGTTAGCTGCTACAATATGCTATTTGAAGAATCTGTGAATCAAATTAAACTTTAAGAGTGAAAAGACATCTCGATAGTAAAAGTCTATACAGTCAACATCAAGTCGCTTTAAGCTAGCCTCACACACTGCTCTTACATAGACTAGATCATCGTGCACTTCTCTATTTCCTCTATGCTCATCTCTTATCATCTGATGCTAAAACAACCCCAAATTTTGTTGCTAACACAACTCACTCTCTTATCCCTCCCTTCAAAGCCTACATAGATACATAATTATCCGAGCCGAAGGGCATTGTTGTAAACCTTGGAAACTACCGTTCAAATCTTAATAGCGACAAAAATCAAGGTTGCTTATTCCATATGTTTAAGATCGGTGACACAAACAGAGGAACTATAATTATATATGCACATAGAAGATAAGTTTACTGGAGGTTTGAACTCCTTTACCAAATTAATTAGTTTGGGTCGATGATTGTTAGATCTATCTAGCAGTTACAACACTCCTACAATTAAGGTACAAACTCCAGCAGATGCCAACATTGGTACTTTTTTTTTTTTTTTTTTACCGTGGTTTCCGGGCGTCGCTTTGCGAACCCGACTATGCCAACATTGGTACTAAAGCAGCATTACGCCAGATGCTGCAGGGTAGGAATAATATTCCTCACTTATCACGTAAGAAACCATTAAATTAATTAAATTAAACAAAGAACTGTACTAGTTCAAAACTTAATTCATAATACCAACTTAACTAGGAAAGATCGGTGAATCAAACACACACAATGGACAAGTCTTAAATTCCCATTCCTCTTAATTTCATAAGACATAAGCTAATTATTATAACGCTTTACACGATCCATTATTTTCATTATTCCCGACGATTAAGATTCACTAGTAATATGTATCTCTAGTTTCAATAGCTTGCCATACTTCCACAACAACGAGCCAAACTTGATGGGATGTGTATTGACATCACATTCATTGTCAACCACATTACTACCACATATGAATCTTTTCTCAAACAGTGCAACATAAATGCCACGATCCCTGTAATAAAAGAAAAAAAAATAACATCAAAGGTTAAAAATTTAAAAGAGCTTATCCATGTGTATTTTAGTAATTTTAGAAATAAAAGGCACTTAAGCAGCTAGTTGTGACGGCAAATCTTTAATCATCATAGCATTGAAAGGATCAACCAATGCCTTATTCTTATATGGTCCATTGTTTAATTGATTATCATTCCTTTTCCCAAAAAAAATCAAAATCAAGAGGAAGAGTGGAATAATAAATCTATACGCATCAACAGAACTGCGAATTTTGGCTCTGAAAGCAGCATCACTCATCGAATCATACACATATATCAATCTATCTTTAAAAGATAATCTTGCCATCACCCATTGTTCATCAACACAAAGAGGAAACAATAAGTGATCAACAGTATGCCACGACATATTAGAAAGCACAAATTCAGCAAGTATGTACTTGGCTATATCATGTTCCGGCTTTACCACATCACTATCTCCATTATTTTCAATGAATTTCTTATAAAGAGCTTGTATCTTGAGATCAAATAGATAATCAGTTGTAGTGAACTTCACTGGAACATCATCATACATTCCTTTCTTTCTTAGATAATAGAGGATAACATCCAAATGTTGTCATGGAATTCCAAATATCACTTATAGTTTATAACCAAATAATCTATCACATAAAGACCTCATTTTTTCAAAACTAATTATACACAATTATTTCATATTTACATACCGAACTTTCCAAAGATTGACCACCAAACGCAAACTTGTGGAACCAATCTTTCTTGTTGATAGTCGTCTTTCCAAATTCAAACGGAGGATTGAGAGTATTGTCCTTTTTAATGTAAGGATACTTCCTATTATTATAAGATTGTATATTAAAACACGTTATAGTATTTAACAACACGAACACCTATAAAAATAATGGAATACTAACTTGTTGCGTGGTTTGTGGCCTTCATTCATCCATTCTCTAAATTCACCCATCTCCTTGAAACAATCATCATCCATGGTAAAACTACCAAAAGGATGAACCCACGTTACAATACTCTTGGAAGAGGCTCCTCCATTCATATTGTCACCTGATCCAATATTATTCAGATATGGAGATTGGTGTAATGGGACGGGATGCTTATTTCGTGTGAGATGTCCTATCATAATGTTTTCTACCTCTGAATAATAAGACTTATCAATCTGTTTACGTGCCACTCGACATGTAAATGGATGAATCTGAGACTCTGGGACATCAATATAATCTGATGATAAGAGTTCAGGAGCTAACTCCATCGTTTCAACTTCGCCAACTGAAATGTATAACAAATAATACTTGTATAATTTTACAATATCGTCAGTAGTTTCTTATTATAAGATCATATATAAAGGATACAATATTAAAATGAAAAAAAATACCTAGTATAGATATCTTATTGGTATAAAGAACCCATCACATTCAAATAAAAGTACATCTAATTTACCTGGGATAAGCTACTATTAATAACATTACTTATACTTGGTATAAGATTTAACATACCAATTTTGGCTTCATTGTTGGAATCTTCATTGATGGTTTGAATATTGTCTAAGTGAAGAGTAACATGTTGGTCACAATTGACATTATTTTTATAATAGTCGTCATCAAAATCAACATTCATGCCTCTGCCTCTAAATTCTTCATACTGATTAAATAAAGATACATAAGTAATAAATAAGATTGTAACAACCCTCTTAGTCGTTTTATGAATTTTTCTCATTATTTTTATATTAGCCCTTTTTAGTAGCTTTTATAAATAATTTATTACTTATAAGAATGAGTGACATGATTTTCAGATTTAATAAAAGATTATTTTGTTGCTAATAATAATAGAAAAGAAAAATAAATAAATAAATAAATAATAAAAAATAAATAAAAGGGTAAATGTTGCTGGCAGTTGTGAACAGCAGCAGTTCACGCAGCCGAGAAAAAAAAGAAAATAGAAAGGGTTGGAATACTCACCTCCGCCGTCGATGCACTTCGTCCAGGTAATGACCATAACTTAATAAGGATGCAATTGTTCATCTCTTTTATAATTAATGAACAGCTATGATTGTTTAGAATTAATATTATTATTAATATTGGCTATGAAAGATAATCAAGGAAGGTGGGTTTGACAAAAAAAAATATATTTGAAATTGGAATATGAGTGAGTGGAAAAATGGGTTTAGAATGCAATCATTGAATAATGATTAGGTGGTAATCATTGTACAGTGAGTGGTCCTTGGGAGATTTAAGTGAGGAATAATGGAATTTAAGTAGTAGACGTACTAGTTGGTTGCTGGACACATATTTTTCCTTCGTTCTTCCTGCGACTCCAATTAAAAATATGGTACCACATTATTATCAAAGTTGTGATATATTGATAGATCTAATTAAATACTATCAGTATTGTATTATTTGAATATTATTAGATTCATGATACTGGAGATTTTAGAATATAATCCTATACCTGAAATTTGAAAATATGAGAGTTGACATGTTAATTGACATCAAGATTTAAGATCTTGCTTATAGGTTTGGGTGAGTTCTTGGGTCTAGGCTAGACATATAATAATATGGATGTTGTTAGTTTTGAAATCTTATTGTGGTCATTTATTTGAATATATGACATTGAGTTGGAAGTTTAACGAAAGGGGAAGACTCAAGTCCCGGAGTTATTGTTCGATAGATCGAAGCAAGTGGATTTCTAAACCCTTGTTAAGTGTATGAAATTCATGTATTTCCTTGTAATATGTGTTTAGGGTAATGAGGCTTGGTGATGGGTTGACTTGTCCACATTGATTAATTCTAATGATGAGAAAGGGATAATAAAAGGCAATGTGATCAAGTGTTTGTGTGATGTGTTGAGAATTGTTTGAAAGGCTTGTTGAATCATTGTTGATGTTGTATCCTGATTGAGTTGTTGTGAATTGTGCAATGTTATGAAAATGGTCATCTCTTCATTATTTGTGTGAACATGTCATTTGCATTGTTCTGAGACATGGTTGTGACAAGTGTTATGTGCATTGAGAAAGAATAAGAAAATAAAGAAGATGTACCATTTCGAAGGACGTATCGCGCGCTGCGATGGATACTATGTTTCGAGGGACGTGTCGCACGCCGCGACGGATACTATATTTCGAGGGACATATCGCGCGCCGTGATGGTTACTATTATCGAGGGTCGTATCGCGCGCCGTGATGGATGCATGGACATATATGTCCCCCATGGATCCCGGACTGAGAGACAGCGGGTGTGTATCATTAGGTCAGACATGCATCACTATACTTGACATTGCATTTCATTACATTGCACTTCTTTATTATTGGTGAACTTGATTTTGTGTGTTGCTGATCTTGCGAGTGCCTTTCTATGAAACTTGTGACTGATAAATATTGGGCTTATTGTTGAAGATATGCAATTGTTAGAGTGTTGTTGTTGAGGATATGAAATTATTAGAGTGTTGTGTTGAGCTATGTGCTTTGTGAACTGTTATGTTGGGCTAGTACTAAGCAGGTTGTAGTTGTGAAGGTAGTAATTGATAAATATTGAGCTTGTTGTCGAGAATATATGATTGTTAGAATGTTGTTGTTGAGATATGTGCTTGTCAATTGTGAACTGTTAGGTTGGGCTGATTTTATACAGATTGTAGTTGTGAAGGTTCGGTTGGGGTGTAAGGAGTACTTGTATTCTATCCCCTTAGCTCGTGTTTAGAGGTTTACTTGCTGAGTACCGTGTGGTTTGGTACTCACCCCTTGCTTCTACAAATTTTTGTAGGTTACGAGCCTGGATTTTTGTGGTACTTGTTATTCTCTTCTTTTCCAAGGCTTCTAGGAGATTTGTGAGGTAGTTGTTTGTCTTTTCAGCGATCCTTCTTACTCCTGTTTATGATCTTGTTCTACTCTAGAAACAATGTCATATGAGACTTGTGTTTTCTTTTGAATCAATTGTAATACTTTAGAGGCTTGTACACGTGACAACCAGATTTTTAGGGGTATTTTTGAGTTGATTATAAAACTTTCGCATTTTATTGTAACGGTTGAGTTTTAGGCTGACTTGTCTTGGTGGGATAAGGCGAGTGTCATCACATCCATTTTTGGGTCGTGACAAAGATACACATAAACACAAACATATTTTGATCTAAAAAAAACTAGATACTAATTGAATACCTCATAATCATTATTTCTTTCAACTTTCTTGCTTAAAGCTTCAATTGCGTTGGAAATTTTTGAATCAGATTCTATCATGAGCTTCTTCAAACTATGAACTTCTTATTTTACCTGATCAACAAATAACATAATCAAAGCACTTCTCACGAATATAGTATATTAATAATTAAAAAAGGGATAATTAACATACTACTTGAAAGTCTTCCCTTAACTCCTTCTGCCCATCAGATATGCGCCTTATCTCATCAATCAAATTCATATTATTCATAGAAGGTATAGATTCAGGTTTTTTTTTTGTTTTGCTTGAGACAGGAGGTGTTGTAGTAAAGTCGTCATCAACTAATAGACTTGCAACTTCGACTCCATTTGATTCATCGTTCACCACAACGTCCTCAAATAAATCATTCAAATTCATCGTAGACTTCTCAAATGGAGTTGCTGAAATATTCCTCACTTTCAACTACATTGTAATTTAACAGCAATACAAATTAAATATATAATTATTCATAATTGTAGTTCATGAAGTATAAAAAAAATCACCTTTGTGGCAGAGAGCATCTCTGAAACCTTGATTGAATTTGGGCTAGTTAACACTTTCCAACTTAAAATTCGTGGAATTCTTTTTCCAATCATAATAGCAAATTGTTCATTTGATTGCGCACAACATTCATAAAACCAATCTTGAAATGCCAGAGGAAATCCAAACAATTTACTAAATTTCTTTCCGATCTTTCCTCTTAAAACTTTTTTCAAAGATGCAAAGGTCTCATGAAATACTAATTTTCCCCACGGATAAGTTTCATACTCACCAGACTCTACCACTTCAAAATGCCAATTAGGTACTTTATTTTCAGGGAGGTCACACAATAAAAACGTGTTGATAAAATGAAGAATCAAAATTTTGACAGTGTCCTGATCAGTTGTCCAACGTTTACCTTCAAAAAAATCAACTATTGTTTGAACAGTAATCTTGTTAATGCCAGCAAAACAACGATCGATCAAGTCATTTTTTTTCCCGTGAAATACAATTTTCTTGTACATTTTAGTCCTGTCATAATGGCAAATTCACCTAACCCCAAATGTATCAATGAACCATTCACTAGTAACCAAATCTCATCAGTTTTTTCTTGAACAACCTCCATCATCAATAAGGAATGTATCAATTGTGTTTGAAGCATCACTGGAGGCAACTTGAGAAAAATCCAAAACATGTATCACTAAATATTTGTAATTGACTCTTGGTCAACTTCTCTTCAAATGATTTGACGAAATCTAGATTAGGAGCACCAAGCTTAGGTTTTTTATGTTTGCCAACTTCAAAATAAAATTCCCAATTCTGCACAATACAAAGTTGAAAACTTTAAAATTAATAGTGACAGTAGTATAAAAGTTACATGGCTGCAATTAGTATGCTCTTATGGAACATATGCTCGTAAAAGAATTATTTGTTCATAAAGACAATTCACCCATATTAAAGTAACATACACTTGTTGGTGAATATTACTAAACAAGCCTCAAAATTTAATAAAAAATTTTAAAACTACAAAATACTTTTCTACGCCTAAGTCTCATGAATACAATACCTTCAATTTAGATTTTTGTGATGCAACTTCAATAAATTTTCTCCTTTTGACGTTGACACTCCGATCTTGATCTTCATGATCAAATGCAATAGATTTTCCCTTTTTGATCTCCTCTAACTTTCTCCTTCTTAGGTACTTCTTTGACCTCTCCTCATTTCGTCGATCAACAACACTATGATCAACTGTCGGTAATGGCAAAACGCTAACACTTTGGATGTTACAACAATTTGAATGAGACACAGGTGTTGGAGACAACAAACGAAAGTTAGGCTCACCAACTGGTGTTACCATCTCAACAAATTCATTGTGTAATTCCATTTCATATGATGAATTTTCCTTCGCCATTTTCAAACTACTGTGTACAAAAAGAAACAATGTACATCAATTACTACAAAAAATGAAGCTTACCGCAAACAGTGTACAAAAATAATTGAATGAAACTCACAACATTGAATACTATTCCTACCTGAAGTATGTGAAACAAGTTTTATAACTGCCCAAATAGTGTGAACCAACCGTATTCTTTTTTATTTAATAAATATAGATAATTAATATATCTATATATATTAATAATTATTATTATTATCTTTTCAACTTCTTTAAACTACTATTTATGTAAAAAAAACTTTCTATTGTAAAATGAGAGCAAAATATAATAATACTAAACAAGTAAGGAAGACAAATTGTGATGAGAAGTATTTCCTTTAACCAAATACGTTAGTACAACTATAATAAATACAATAAATACATACATTATGATAGAGATGAATTAAGAGAAACATCCACACAATTAAGTGGATTTGTAACACTCCCCCTCGGATGTTTATAGATAATGTGCCTCGTTAAAACCTTACTAGGGAAAACCCAGTGGGAAAATCCTAGTGAAGGAAAAAGAGTACACACATCTTGTAATACGCCTTGAGTGTTACCTTATTAAAAACCTTACCAGGAAAACTCAGTGGGACAAAACCTTGGATAAGGGAAAAAGAGTACAACGCGTATTTTACTCCCCCTGATAAAAAAATTATTTGAGATCTTGGAGACGACGCATTCCAATCTTGTATCTTAGCTTCTCAAATGTTGATGTTGGCAATGCCTTAGTGAATAAATTTGCAAGATTATCACTCAAATGAATCTGTTGAAGATTTATCTCACCATTTTGTTGAAGATCATGTGTGAAAAAGAACAGGTGAAATATGCTTTGTTCGGTCTCCTTTGATATATCCTCCTTTTAATTGAGCTATGCAAGTAGTATTATCTTCATACAATATTGTTGAAATCTTCGTTTGCACAAAAAGACCACATAATTGCAAAATGTGTCTAGTCATTGATCTCAACCATACACACTCTCGACTGGCTTCATGAATGGCTATTATCTCTGCATGATTTGAAGAAGTAACAACTATTGTTTGCTTCATGGAACGACATGATAGACATGTACCTCCATATATGAATAAATAGTCTGTTTGAGATCTAGCTTTATGTGGGTCAGACAAATATCTTGCATCTGCATAACCGATCAATTCTGACTTGGATGTATTAGAATACAACAACCCCATATCAATTGTTCCTTGAAGATATCTGAATATATGCTTAACACCTTTCCAATGTCTTCTTGTTGGACATGAGCTGAATCTCACCAATAAACTTACTGCGAAGCAAATATCTGATCGGGTATTGTTGGCAAGGTACATTAGTGCCCCGATAGCACTGAGATATGGTGTTTCATCACCAAGAATCTCTTCATCTTTTTCTTGGGGTCGGAATGGATCTTTATTTATATCGAGAGATCTCACAACCATCGGGGTACTCAATGGGTGTGATTTATCCATGTAAAATCGCTTCAAAACCTTTTCAGTATATGTTGATTGATGGATAAATATTCCATTTGCCAAATGTTCAATCTGAAGGCCAAGACAAAATTTTGTCTTACCGAGATCTTTTATTTCAAATTCTTTCTTCAAGCACTCAACATATTTTGAAAGCTCTTTAGGAGTTTCGAAGATGTTCAAGCCATCAACATAAACAGATATTATTACAAATTCAGATTTTGACCTTCGTACAAAAATACAAGGACAAATAGAGTCATTCTGATACCCTTCCTTTAACAAGTTTTCGTTAAGACGATTATACCACATTCGCCCTGATTGTTTGAATCCATATAAGGATTTTTGAAGCTTTATTGAACAACTTTCTTTTGAATTTTTATATGCTTCAGACACTTTTAGTGCTTCAGGAATTTTCATAAAAATATTGTGGTCTAGTGAGCCATATAAATAGGCTGTGACAACGTCCATTAGATGCATTTCAAGTTTTTCATGAACTGTCATATTTATTAGATACATGAAGGTAATTGCATCTACCACAAGAGAATATGTCTCCTCATAATCAATGCCAGGCCTTTGCGAAAAACCTTGTGCCACAAGTCGTGCTTTATATCTTACAACTTTACCATTTTCATTGCGTTTTCGCACAAAAACCCATTTGTGCTCCACTGGCTTGACACCTTTAGGTGTTTGGACTATTGGTCCAAAAACTTCACGTTTTTCAAGTGAAGCCAATTCCGTTTGAATTGCTTCCTTCCATTTTGGCCAATCATTTCTCTGTCTACATTCATTGACAGATCTTAGTTCCAAATCTTCATCTTATTGCACTATTTCAACTGCAACATTATAGGCAAAAATATTATCCACCACAATATTATTTCGATTCCACTTTTTTCTCGTCAAGACATAATTTATAGAGATTTCCTCATTCTCATGATTTTCAGGTACATGGACCTCCTCTTTGGTGTCATCATTTATTATGTCTCGGAGCTCTTCATGAGCAATTGCCTCCATAATATGATCATCTTGATAATTTATTCCTTTCCTTTTCCGAGGATTTTTATCCTTGGAACCAATTGGTCTACCACGTTTTAATCGTGGTCCAGACTCTTTTGCCTTAACATTTTGTCCTATTGAGACATCAACTCGAACTTGAGCATTAGCAGCTGGGATATATAATTTAGTAACCCGTGAAAGGTTAGTAAATGCATCCGGCAGTTGATTTGCAATATTCTGCAAATAAATTATCTTTTGAACTTCTTGCTCACATTGATTTGTTCGAGGGTCTAAATGAGACAGTGAAAGTGAATTCCAATCTATCTCATTTCCCATATGCTTTTGTTCTCCCCCTAATGTTGGGTATACTGATTCATCAAAATGACAATCAGCAAACCTTGCTGTAAATAAATCTCCAGTTCTAGGTTCCAAATATTTTATAATATAACGAGATTCATACCCAACAAATATCCCCAACCTTCTTTGGGGACCTATCTTTGTGCGTTGTGGTGGAGCAATTGGAACATATACCACACAACCAAAGATTCTAAGATGGAAAATGTTTGACTCTTGACCAAAAACCAATTGTAATGGGGAAATGTCATGATAACGGGTTGGCCTTATGCGCACAAGTGCCGCTGCATGCAAAATAGCATGCCCCCAAATTGAAACAGGCAACTTTGTTCTCATCAACAATGGTCTAGCTATCAATTGAGTATGAACATATGCAACAGGATGTTCAACTGTTATTCCAGTGGACAAACAATAATCATTAAATGCCTGAGATGTAAACTCACCAGCATTATCAAGACAAATTGTTTTTATTGCATAATCTGGAAATTGTGCTTTTAACCTTATTATTTGAGCCAACAACCTCGCAAAAGCCATATTGCGAGTTGATAATAAGCACACATGAGACCATCTTGTAGATGCATCTATCAAGACCATATAATATTTAAATGGTCCATATGCAGGGTGAATATGTCCACATATATCACCCTGTATCTGTCCTAGAAATGCAGGGGATTCCACTCCAACCTTAGCCACTGATGGTTTGATAACCAACTTTCCTTGTGAACAAGTGGCACAAGAGAATTTCTTTGATTGAAGAACATTTTGGTTCTTCAAAGTATGCCCATGTGAATTCTCAATTATTCTGCGCATCATATTATAACCGGGATGGCCCAACCGATCATGCCAAATGATAACATCATTAGAACCAGTAAACCTTTTGTTTACCACGACATGTGATTCAACTGTACCAATATTTGTATGGTACAACCAGAAGAAAGTGCAGACAATTTTTCATGCACAATTTTCTTCTCTGCATTTATTGTAGTAATATAAAGGTATTCAACCTTTCCTTCATTCGCAGTCTCAACATGATAGCCATTTTGGCAAATAACCTTGAAACTTAACAAGTTTCTTTGAGACTTACTACAATACAATGCATTATCAATTACCAATAATGTTCCTCCAAGTAGTAATAAGGCCGCTCTTTCAGAGCCCTAAATCAATTTTGTACTACCGGATATTGTATTAACATATGCCTTTTTCATTACCAAATGAGAGAAATATTTCTTTTCTCTTAGTATCGTATGAGTTGTGGCACTGTCCAGAAGGCACATATCTCCATTACTCATCTTGGATCCAACTGAAGACTGAAAAGCTTTATTTATCATCATAAAAATAAAAATGCATAATAAGAAGTACGAAACTTAACAAAAGAAATCTTAATACATAAATTTTAATTAAGACATTAAAAATACATAAAAACATTATTCATTTCCAGTTCAATTATCAATCTTCAGTTGCGATCCCCAAAGAAGTTCTCAGCTTCTAGATGAGTAATATCATCGAGCCCATCAAAAACATCATCTTTCAATGCTAAATTTGCCTCAACATTCTCATCATATTTTTGAGAAGATCCTTCCTTAACATCATCTTTGAGAGTCAAATGTGACTCTACTCGGGCATTAGAAGAGGAGGTACCGCCTTTATTCCTTTTCCTTTTGAAGGAATTTTGATACAGCCTGACAAAATGCTCAGGTGCCCAACATTCATTGTTCCAGTGACCTTTAAGGCCACAATGATGGCAGTGATCGCCCTTGCCTTTTGAAGGATTATTTTGAGAACCCATATTGTTCTCCCTTTTGTTATGACCACCACCTCGACGATTATTATATCATTTTTTGCCTTTGCCACGCCCGCGCACATTATCATGGCCCCGATTATTTTGTCTTATTTCAGACTGGCCGTGTGCTTCTACCCCGTGTGCCTCAGGTAATGGAGCACTTCCAGTGGAACGAGCTTCATGGTTTTTCATTAAAAGGTCATTATGTTGCTCAGCCACCAAAAGACATGAGATTAATTCAGAGTATTTTTTAAAACCTTTTTCACGGTATTGCTACTGTAATATATATTTGAGGCATGGAAAGTAGTTAGTGTTTTTTCCAACATGTCCTCATCTTTTATAGTTTCCCCACATAATTTCAGTTGGGAAGTTATTCTAAATACAATAGAGTTATACTCAATTACGGTTTTATAATCTTGAAACCGTAAGTGTTTCCACTCATAACGAGCCCTTGGCAATATCGTTGCCTTGATGTGGTCATACCTCCCTTTCAAACCTATCCACAATTCAAGTGGATCTTTCACTGTTAAGTATTCAACCTTCAGGCTTTCATCAAGATGATGACGAAGGAAAATCATAGCTTTCGCTTTATCCTGACTTGATGCCTTATTTCCTTCGATTATACAATCACCAAGACCCTTAGCGGTAAGGTGAAGTTTCAGCATCAAGTACCCATGACAAATAGTTCTTTTCAGAAATGTCAAGTGCCACAAATTCAAGCTTTGATAAATTCGACATGATGAAAACTATCATAAAATAGTTGAGTTAATAACATGATTTTGATTTCTTTATAATGAAAGATAAATTAATATTTCAAATGATTAAGAATTAGTATAAAATATATCATATGCATGAACATGGGATGTTACAAAAACATGTAAACTCATAAAGTATGAAATAGTATATTTAATATATATTCTAATTATTTTACAATATTTATTACTAGTTCAATAGTTATTAACGCCAAAGTTCCGTAAGATTTTTAAGTCATATTTAATATAATATTATTATTCTTTATGACACACCAATATTTATCATAAATTTATGACAAGAAATTAAAATACTTACGATTATTCTAACTAGCATGTTATCATATATCCTAGTATTTAATTTAGAGTTATAAGTTACTAGCATTTAAACAACATAAATATATAAACCTGAAACGTATTGATTATTATGCCTAGTAAAGTATCATACAAATACCTAAAGCAAGTTATATATGCAGTAATTAAATCGTTGATCAAAGACTTATGTAAGTCCTATTAGATATGTTATAAACATATAAATGTATACCTGACTCGGAAAGAAAATTGATTAACTTTTAGGAAAAAGATAATTCCGAATTAAGTATGTCTTAATTGGTTAGAAACTCGTGCTGATAACGTGTTGTAAAATGAGAGCAAAATATAATAATACTAAACAAGTAAGGAAGACAAATTGTGATGAGAAGTATAGAGTGGAGAATATTATTTAAAACTCTTCAAGTGTGTTTTCACAAGGGTGAAAAGACTACCCCTTTATAGGATTTAGAAAACACATGTTTTCATCCTTTAATCAAATACGTTAGTACAACTTTAATAAATACAATAAATACATACATTATGTTAGAGATGAATTAAGAGAAACATCCACACAATTAAGTGGATTTGTAACACTTTCATATTTGTAATACTGAATAAGTACTATTAGTTATGTAGTTAAGTCTTAAGGATGGTCTTTTCACGTAATTTTCCCTTCTTTTTTCTCATTTTTTATTTTATCCTATCATTAATTACTTTTATTCTTTCTCATTTATTATTTTTATTATTTCTTTTATTATTTTTATTCTTTTTATGTTATTCTTTATTAGAGATATCATTTAATTTTTTTTAAATTTTTTTTTGTTAGTTTATCTTCTTTTTAATTTTTTTTCTCTTTCTATAATTTTACCTTTTTAAGAAAATAAAATAAATTACTTTTGTTATTTTCTTATTTATTATTTTAATTTTATCTTTTATTCTTTTCTCATTTATTATTTTTATTCTTTTTTCCATATTATCCTTTATTAGAAATACCATTTGGTAACATTTTTTTCTTTTTTGTATTAGTTTATTTTCTTCTTTTTCTTTTTTTTTCTTTGTATATTTTTACCCTTTTAAGAAAATAAAATAAATTATTTTTGTTCATCACTTTTTTTTCTTTTTATTTTCTTTTTTTATTTTCTCATTAATAATTTTATTCTTTTTTTCATTTTATCCTTTATTAGAGATACAATTTGATAATATTTTTATTATTTGTTTATTTCTCCGTCTTTTTTTTTTTGTCCTTTCCCCCTTTTTTGTTAGTTTATCATGTTTTAATTTTTTGTTCTCTTTTTATATTTTACCTTTTTTAAGAAAATAAAATAAATACAAAAAACTACTTTCATAGTAATAAAAACAAACAACTAGACTACAATAATAACTAAATATGAAAAATACATAATTATGTGATTTTGGGTCTGTATAAACTACATTTGACATTTAGTGTGGTTTTCTTAAAAATACATATAGAATTATGTGTCGTTTTACTTTTCTTCCCACAACATTCGGTATTTGATTTTTCTGCTTCCGTCCTAAATGATACCATATCAGTATATGATATGTTGTGATGAAATCATTGAGAAATGAGTTGGTTGTACATGAATAGTTGTCGGAAACCTTAATAATACCATAACAATATATGAATATATGAAAAGAGTACTCAATGATACCATAACAATATATGAATATATGAGAACAATACTTAATGATACATGTCAGTATATTATATGTTGTGATGGTATCATTGAGGAATGAGTTGGTTGTACATCAACAGTTATAGGAATCCTTAATGATACCAAATAAGTATATGAATATATAAAACAATCCTTAATGATATCATATCAGTATATGATATGTTGTAATGGTACCGTTGAGAAATGAGTTGGTTGTAGGAAACCTCAATGATACCATAGCAGTATATGAATATATGAAATGGTTCTTAATGATACCATGTTAATATATGATATGTTGTGATAGTATCATCGAGAAATGAGTTAGATGTACATGAATGGTGGTAAGAAACCTTAATGATACCCAATATATGAATATATTCTTATGGTATCATTAAGTAATGAGTAATTTTGTAAATGAATGAATGAAATAAACCTTAGTGTTGCCACAACAATATATTCATATACTATAACAATATTATACATGATCTAAGGTGTGTTCCAATATATTAAATAGTCATTCATTCTACATATGTTGTGATGGTATCATTGAGAAATCATGAATTCATCCCTCGAAGGACTGTTCACTAGTCTATGATACCATGCTATTATATATATAATGTGTTGGCCTAACCCATTGATTGCCCCCTAAAGTTGGCACAATGTTTCACTTTGACACCTTAACTGAGCGATATTCATTTTAGACACTTCAGGTAGAATCTCACAGTGTCATTTTGACACTTTTTACTTACATGGCATAATGAGTGTGATACACTCATTGGTAGGCGCGTGAAGTGGTTATTTAGTTACTTTTTAATTTATTATTTCTTTTTCTCCATTTTCAACCACCATTTTTCTCCAAGTTAAATCTCATCCATTGTAAATGAAGGTTTCAACAAAAATGATGGAATTATTCATTAAATTCTTTGTGCTGGGGGCAGTCGGGGGATTATTTGGAGATAAGAAAAAATCAACTGGTTGCACAATGTTCTACAAAAAGGGGTCAGGTATTTGGAGGAGAAAGCGTTGGGGGTGGTTGCAGAAGGCGATCGGGTTTGGGGTGGGGGTGGGCGGGGGGGGGGGGGTTTGGAGAAGACGATGGGGTGGGGATTTGGAGTTGTGGGGGTAGTTTAAATTTTATTTTATTTTGTTATTATTTGGGGTGTTTATTTTATTTTGTAATTATTTGGGGAAAAATAGTACGTGTCATTAATTTAATGGTCAGTTTTTATTTTTATTCAACATTAATTATTTAAAAATTACTTTTGACATAAATGATAAATGTCGTGGTTTAATTCGTCACTTACACATCATCTACGAGTGTAATATATACACATTATATGATTTTGTTGATATTAAAAAAGGTGTCAAAATGACACAGCGGAATCCTACATAAGGTGTCTAAAATGAACATCGTCCAGTTAAGGTGTCTAAGTGAAACATCGTGCCAACTTTAAGGGGCCACCGATGGATTATGTCTTATGGGTTGGTATCATTGAGGAATGAGCTGGTTGCACATGAATGAATGTAGAAAATCTTAATGATACCATATGAGTATATGTATATATTGTTATGGTATCATCAATGAATGATTAGTATAGTGAATGAATGAAGGAAGAAAGGAAATATTAGTTTTACCAAATTACTTTAAAAGGAACTTTCACAATAGCCACTAAAATCATTTTAATTAGGTTTCATAGTTATAGTTTGCTAATTACGATTCGTAGCTAGTAGCTACATATTAGAGGGAGAAGAGAGGTGAGAGATATTGGGAGAGGGAGGAGAGAGGCGAGCGAGAGAGGGCAGACAATGGAGAGAGGCGAGTTGTATATGTATATCTATCAGATAATTGTATATATGTAACCGATGTACAAATATATTTGTATATCTAGTGAGTGAGATTGGGAGAGGGAGGAGAGAGGCGAGCGAGAGAACGCATAGAATGGAGAGAGGCAATTGCATTAGTATATCTGTCATATAATTATATATGTATATGTATAATTTGTATTTGTATTTGTATATGTATAAGCGAGGAGAGAGGCGAGAGATAGGAAGAAAGGAGAGAGACACACGTAATTATAGCTACAATTGAGTTGCGAATCGTAATTAATTCAAACTATAATTATATTAGCTAATTAACTAGTATATGTTTGATCATCCGCGTAATTTCCCCTTAATTTAATCAGGCCATTAGCCCAATCTACAATACTTCTGAAAGTGGGCCTTCTGCCTATTCATTAAGGGCAAATTACAGAAATTACATACTTTTAAGATATAATTACAATCTATCCCTTAAAAGTTTATAATTACAGAAATCTCTCAAACGAATACAATAATATAAGTGTTGATACATTAAACTGATGAGCGAGATACATTAATCGTTAAGTAAGATACATTACATTTTATACATGATACACTAATCTGATGTACATTTTATACATGATACACTAATATGATGCGCGAGATACACTAATCTGATGCGCGAAAATGAGGGATTTTGGAGATTTGTAAAACTTATAGGGGATAATGGTAATAAATAAACTAAAAGGTGAGATTTCTGTAATTTTTCCATTCATTAATGTAACCCTCAAAAATTAAATGGGCTTTAAGCCCAAATGTTTTAATGTTTAATCAGGCCATTAACCCAATTTACAATACTTTACCTTCTGCCTATTCATTATGATAGCCTTCAAACATTAAGTGGGCTTTAAGCCCAAAATATTTATCTTAAAAAAAAATAAATGCATATATGCAGTTGCTTAGGGAACCAACAAGTTTTATGTATTTTAAAAACTTTTCCCCTTGTGCTGGTTAGAACAATTTCAAAATTAATTCATTTTTCATAGATGAGACTGGTACTTATTTCTTTGTGAATTCATTGAATATAACTGCTCAATGTTTTGCATTCAACTAGTGTTCTTCCTCAACAGGCATATAAGAGAGATGTGGTTGGTTTGAAGGAACAGGTAATCCCTTAGTTCCTTTAATATGTTTTCGTTGATGAACTTACTTCTGAATTTTCAGTTTTTGTTCGGAAAGTGATTGAGCTTCATGATAAATATTTGGACTATGTGAATAACTGTTTCTCAACGATAGTTATCTAATTTAATTGTCCTACTCTATGCATTAGGGTAAAAGTAAATTGCTCTATAGATCCCCTTCTCTTCTTTTTCCTCTAGAGCATCTGCTTTTTCTTCATAATACTAGAGTAGGAGAAAGCTGATAATAGATCTCACTTGCAGGTAGTGTAGCTGCTAGTTTATATTAGTGATAAAGACTTGTTTGCAGAATTCTATAGGTAGAGTTACCTCTAGTGTGTATCTCAACCACTACTTGAATAGTAGCTTCTTCTCTGTTATTTGATAAGAGTGCCAATGAGAGAAGTATCCTAACAAAGTTGAAGCAGCAGTGTGGGGGGCAGTTCACATCAAAGATGGAGGGAATGGTAAGCTATCCAGATCAATTATGCTGAATTTGAGGCTATGTTCTCTGGTGACATTCTTCTTCTCTTTCTATAGGTCACATATTTGATATTGGCAAGGAAAGATCAAGGCAGCTTTGAGGAGTATTTGAGCAATAATCCAATAGCAAATCCAGGAATTGACTTGACAGTGACTGTCTTGACTACTGGCTTCTGGCCTAGCTACAAGTCTTTTGATCTCAACCTCCCAGCTGAAATGGTATATCATATCAATATGTTAATTGGCATTATGCAGTTGATTTTATCTTTGTTTGACCCTTATTCCTCTTGCTGAAGTTCTTCTCTTTAGTCTTTAGGCAAAGAATGATGCATGTTGAATCATTTTTCTTCTCAAACATCCTGTCATTGATTCATTTTAAGCTGCACATTGTCAGGTTAGTGCGTTGAAGTATTCAAGGAGTTGTATCAAACAAAAACAAAGCATAGGAAACTTACATGGATATACTCTTTGGGAACTTGCAACATAAATGGAAATTTTGAGCCAAAGACTATTGAGCTCGTTGTCACTACTTATCAGATTGACTGTTGTCTTACTTATTGAAATTGGATAGGCTTAGTTAATTTGAAACATTTTTATTACGTTATCAATGAGAAAATGAGATTTGACACTTCTTCCTCGTAGGCTTCTGCTCTGCTACTCTTTAATGCATTAGATAGATTGAGTTATCAGGAATTCATGGTACAATTAAACTATCAGATGATGATGTTGTTCGGCTTCTTCATTCCCTTTCAAGTGTGAAGTACAAGATTCTCAACAAGGAGTCAAACACCAAAACAATTTCTCCGACTGATGTCTTTGAGTTCAACTCAAAGTTCACTGACAAAATGAGGAGGATCAAGGTATTGATTAATGATGAGTACGGTTAGCCTTTGTACTATGAATTGTTGCACTACATTACTGACCCCGTGAGGATATTGCTATAATGGTATGCAGATACCTCTCCCTCCTGTTGATGAGAAGAAAACGGTAATTGAAGACATTGACAAGGATAGGCGGTATGCTATAGACGCTTCAAGTAGTGGGGGTGGGGGATTGGGTGGGTAAGAGGAGAAAATAAACTTGGAATGTCGCAGTGTCACTTATGCAACTCGTTTTCCATATATTCATTAGGAAAGTCATTTTCCTAGAGAAAATATTTTTCAAACATTTTGACCAATCAAATATAGAAAATGTGGAAAACATACACAAATTCTCACTATTTCCATTTTTGCCAAGGTAATTTCTTGGTTTTTCATTCAGGGTTATTGCAAATTTATCCCTACTATTTTTGGGTTTATGCATTTTTACCTCAACTGCTTGAGTACTCGTTTTCTTTTTTTGTTTCTTTTATTGAGAATGTCGTCTACTTTTACCTCACGACATTCTCAAAAAAGAAAAAGGAGAGTACTCAAGCAGTTGAGGTAAATATGCATAAAACCCAAAAATAGTAGCGATAAATTTGCAATAACCCTGAATGAAAAACCAAGAAATTACCGTGGCAAAAATGGAAATAGTTAGAAGTATAAGGGGGTTTTTGAGGAAACAGGAAAAACACATAAAAGGGGAAAAAGATTCACAAATCACCCTATTCTTTTCTTGTCATAAATGGTTCCACGCTGGATTTACAGGTTGTATTTTTCCCGTTAGTCCATAAGGATCGGACACCCATATTTTGGGACCATACAGGCCTGTTACATGAAATGCACCAAAACCAAAGCAAGCCACCTCTGATAGAAATAAATGAATTCCAAAGATCTTTGGCAAATCCAAAGAGGGTTTTCCTATACATTCATCACAAAATAATTCTAGATCCCAATACACCCAATGCCAGATAGCTGCCAACTCCGTCTTTTTCCCTCATCAGGTCTAACTCTCTGATCACCCTTTTCGGAAAATTCCTTCGCCCTCCGGTGACATCACAGGTATATTTTTCGGTTAAACTGTGAGCTGCGATTTGATGTACATTGTTCCCATGTATGTATATACCTATGATGCATAGTTGATGTGATTGTTTTGGTTTAATTGGATCTCCCTTTGCTTCAGATTGATCCTGTTATTGATTTTGTTTCCGGTAGCTATTAAAATTGTGTTGTTTTGTTTAATTTCAAAAAAAGAAATTGTGTTGTTTTGTTGTGGTTGATTTTGCGACCTTAAGAGTTGTGATTGATTGACTAGTTTTATGCTTTTTATTTCTCTATAGTTGATCTGAGCATGAGTGTTTTGTCCTTTTGAAATCAGGTATAGTGGAGCTTTAGTGTTCATTACTGGTAGGGTTTGAGTTTAATTTTTGGTTCATTCTTTGTTGCAACTAACGACATCCATGTAAACTAGAAATTCAATAGGAACAACTGATTCCAGAACTTTGTTTTATTTCGTTAACTGCCTGAAACTTTAGATTTTTCAGCTATGTTGTTTGGACTCTTCAAAAATGTCAACAGGTGTGCGTCGGATCCTCCAAAAATAGTGGTTTTTGAAGGATCCGAGCAACTTAGCTTTTAAGTGTCTTTGATGAGTGTAATTTAATGGAAGAGCTTTTTCTTATTCCAGTAGGTGAACAATGAATAAATACAATACATAAGGTGCTAACTAAGGAAAGAAATTAAGAGTGATTCCTATAGATCTGCAGTGATCCCTATAAATCTGCTGCCCATATATAGCTATGTATATTACTAAGATTAACACTCCCTCTCAACCTGGAGCATATATGTTGATCATGCCCAGCTTGTTACAAAGATAATCAACTCGAGTTCCATTCAACGCCTTTGTGAGCAAATCAACTACTTGCTCTCCTATCTTTACGTAGCTAGTGGAAATCAAGTTTTCCTGAATCTTCTCACAAATAAAATGACAGTCAACCTCAATGTGTTTAGTTCTTTCATGACACACCGAATTTGAGGCAATATGTAGGTTAGCTTGATTATCACACCAAAGTTTTGCTGGTGTGTGATGTTCCAACCCAATTTCAGTTAGCAGATGATGTATCCACAAAATCTCACACGTAGACTGTGACATAGCTTTGTACTTAGATTCTGCATTGGATTGAGATACAACACTTTGCTTCTTACTCCTCCATGAAACTAGGTTCCCTCCAACAAAGACATAATAGCCTATAGTTGATCTCATGTCAATTTTGGATCCAACATAGTCAGCATCTGCAAAACACTCAACACAAGTATGCCTGTGATTGCTATATAAAGCCCAAGTCCAGGGGCTCCTTTCAAGTAACATAAAATTTGTTCCAAAGTTGCCCAGTGTTTGACTATAGGCGAGGACATAAACTGGCTAACAACACTTACTGCAAAAGCAATGTCTGGACGAGTCATAACAAGGTAGTTTAACTTCCCAACTAACCTCATGTATCTCTCAGGATCATCAAAGGGGTCACCGTCATCTTTCATAAGCTGCACATTGGGAGCCATTGTAGTACTGCAAGGTTTAGTTGCCAACTTTCTAGTGTCTGCAAGAAGATCAAGAATATACTTTCTCTGAGACAAAGATATTCCCTTCTTGTTTCTATTCACCTCTATACCCAAAAAGTATTTCAACTGACCCAAGCCTTTCGTATGAAACCTAGTATGCCAGAAGGATTTGAGGGAAGAGATCCTCGCATAATCACTTCCTGTGATGACAATGTCATCAACATACACAACCAGCGGGATAGCGCCAACTTTTGATTGTTAGTAGGAAGACTGAGTGATCACATTTGCTCATTTTCATCCCAAACTCCAGGACTACCTTACCGAACTTCCCAAACTAAGCTCAGAGACTCTGTTTCAAGCCATACAAAGACTTCTTCAAATAACAGACTCTCCCATACTCCCTGAGCAACAAAACCAAGTGGTTGCTCCATATATACTTCCTCTTGAAGATCACCATGAAGGAATGCATTTTTGATATCCAACTGATGTAAAAGCCAATTCTCAGAAGCAGCTAAAGAAATGAACAAGCGGACATAAAGTTTGGCAACTGAAGAGAAAACGTCTGAATAATCCACTCCATAAGTTTGAGCATACCCTTTAGCCATAAGCCTAGCCTTAAGTCTTGCCACAAAACCATCTAGATTAACTTTAACTGTGAACACCCACTTACATCCCACTAGTTTCTTCGTGCTAGGTAAATCCACCAAATCCCACGTGTGATTTTCCTCTAAGGCGTGTATTTCCTCAAACATCGCATCATACCATCGAGGATGGTTCAAAGCTCCTTCACTGTTTTGGGTATAGAGATGGAGTCTAAAGAAGCAACCAAGGACCTCGACATAGAGGATAAGCAATCATAGAAAACAAAATTAACAATGGGATATGTGGATTGTCAAGTCCTTTTATCTTTGCGAAGAGCAATAGGGAGATCCAAATTCTCTGAAGGATCGGGTGAAGAAAGATTTGATAACAGAGGAACCGGTGCAGAACATGTATCGTCGATCTCTCGTCTCCTCGAATAAACTTGCACAATTGGTGGTCTTGCTGGAGCAGAAGTTGTAGGCCCAATAGTCAATTGGTGTTCAATAGGGGAACTAGGAGATTGAAGAACATTATTTGATTGTTCTGTCAAAACCCAAGCAACCTCATAGACTAACTACTCATCTTCCTCCTTTTGAGTTGTAGAAATGGGAGGTGGATAGAAGAATGGTGGTCTCTGAAAATACCACATCATTTGACACCAAGTATTTACCAAGCTTAATAGAATAACTTCGATACCCCTTTTGAAGGCGTGAATAACTCAAGAAAATAGACTTCAATGCCTTAGGATCCAACTTGGTAACAAATGGCCGAACATCTCGAACATAACACGTGCTTCCAAATACCTTAGGCTCCACCGAAAATAGTGACTTGTTTGGAAAAATAACATTGTAAGGAACATTACCAACAAGAATAGTCTATGGCATGCGGTTAATCAAAAAACAAGTTGTAGAGATTGCATCAGCCCAAAATTGTTTAGGAACCTTCATTTGGAACAAAAGTGCTCAAGCTGTCTCAAGTAGATGTCTATTCTTTCTCTCAACAACTCCATTTTGAGAGGGTGTATCAACACATGAAGTTTGATGGAGAATACCATGTTGTCTCACGTAGGATTGAAACAATTCTGACATATATTCTTTAGCATTATCACTCCTTAGACTACGCACTGAAGTATTGAACTGAGTTTTGACTTCAACACTAAAAGCACAAAAGTGAGTAAACACTTCAGAACGACTCTTCATAAAGTAAATCCAAGTCATTCGAGAGAAATCATCCACAAATGTGACAAAATACTTATGTCCAGTTTTGGAAACAACAGGACAAGGTCCCCAAACATCAACATGAACTAACTCAAAAATCGACTCCACCCGCTTATTAACCCTTGTATTTGTTGAGCTACAATGGTGTTTGACAAATTGACATGACTCACAATCTAGTGAAGGAATGTTCTGAAACTGAGGACAGAGCTTCTTCAACATATGCAAAAAAGGATGCCCTAATCGACAATGTGCCTCAAATGGAGACACGACACAAGAGTAGGCAACAAATCGAGGCTCTCAATATTCATCAAGAATGTAGAGACTATCAGATACATGTCCTTTACCAATAACTTTATTTGTCTTCAGATCACGAAACAAACAATGACCGGCAAAAAATGAGATATAACAGCCTAGGTCTTTGGTAAGCTTACTAACAAACATCAAATTAAAGGCTAACTTTGGTAGATCTAATACATATGACAAGGTAATGGAAGAAGTTGGTTTTACAGTCCCAGATCCTATAATATTACAGATTGAACCATCAGCAACTCTCACAGGAGAGAGTGCTCCATGTGATCGAAAGCTAGAATATATGTTAGGATTACCTGTCATGTGATTTTCGAAGAGGATATAAGATATGCTTTTCCTGACTCAACAAGGGTAGTAACTGAAATAGATTCTTTTTGTAATTTTTGATATTGTGAGAATTTTGCAAACTCTTTCGCCGAAATCAAAATTCTTTTATCCGAAGACATATGAGTCACAATTTTAGTCATTCTCTCCAAATATTTTAGCAACACAAGAACTCATCAACAAAAAATATAACCAAAAGAGTGTATGTGACCCGACAAATACAGATGAACAAAGTCTAAAAATGGTTTTATCAACTAAGAAACCAATTGTCCACCCAAAATAAAGGAACTGAGTACTTTACCAGTAGACAAGAGCACATAGTGAACAATCAAATACCCAAGCAAGTAGTTCAGAGAAAGAAATCCTGAACCGCAGCTTATGATAAAAAAACACCAATTATATGAAATGTAAGTAGAAGCTAGAAGCCACAAATCACAAACCAGATTCAGTGTCGCAGAATAGAAACGAACCTGGAAGTGATGAACGAACTTTCCAGATTGTATTTTAACACCAGAATAGACCTGAGAAGGGACGAACAGACTTTCCAGATCGTATTTTAACACCAGAACAGACTTGACATTCGCCAGAAATACGTTTCTAGATTGTATTTTAACACCAAAACAGACCTGAGAATCGCTAGAAATACATGCCGATGCCGGAAATTTAAGACCCAATCAATTCAGCCAGACACGCACCTTCACGTGCCGGTGCGTGATGAACAAAAGAACTGTATGAGCGGTGCATGGCAACCACTCGCTTCACAACCAGATGCCGGTGAAGACTGGTTTGGCCGGAAAATATACTCCGCCTCCTTCTGTGGTGGTGATAGTAGACTGACCACTTTAAATCAGTGGAATAGAAATCCAAACTTCTTCCGTAACACAGCCAAAACGAAACGATCCTATAAGCTCTAATACCATGTAATTGAATGGAAGATCTTATTCTTATTCCAGTAGGTGAACAGTGAACAAATACAATACATAAGGTGCTAACTAAAGAAAGAAATTAAGAGTGATTCCCATAGAGCTGCAGTGATCCCTATAAATCTACTGCCTATATATAACTATGTATATTACTAAGATTAAGTCTATATACATTCTATAACAATGAGTATTTTCTTTTGGTATTCTCAGTTTTATTTACTTATTGATTTATATACATTATTGGAAAATGTTGTATGCGTTTTTTTTATGCAACCCAGAAAAGATTTTAGAAGTACATGTCTTTTAGGGCAAAGTGTGCAATTTTTGTAACTCTAGTTTATTTAGGTCCTAGGAATCACTTGGTGAAACTTAGTTCTTGTGGAATTCCTATCAAGTCAGGGTCTTGGGGAACCACAGAACCGTGAGGAATCAATCAATTACGTTGAATGTGCTTAGAGATGTATCATATGATACCAGCCGACATGTCTCATGCCACCAAAATGTTGTTACCGTGTGGGTACTGGTCCAATAACTGCAGTTTCCTGAAAAGTGCCTCTTTCCAGGGCAAAAGACGTTAATAGCTTGCAAAACAATTGCTGAATCAATCCCTAAATAGTACTTAGAATAGAATTTCTTTTCACCGAGCAATAAGCATGAATAAAAAGTAAGCTCACATGAATATTGAGTTATACCTGTGAGTTATTTTGTTATGAATCATGAGCTTAGATGATTAGTTGGCAAGTAAATATCAATAGCGGATGAGGTAATTACTTAGGGTTTTTATTTTGGCTCAATGTAGGTAGTCTCTGCTGCATATTATTCTACACTTGTGGAGCTCTCTCGAAGGCTTTTTTTTGTGACATGTACTTTAACTTTATGCTTATCTCAGCACTTCTAAAATTTTGGAGTTTGGACTTGTTTAGTTACGTAAATGGTTCATTTGTTCTTGATAATTCATTATACTGAAAGTCCTATACACCCAACTAAATATCCAATTTAGAGTGGTAAAGAATCTTTAGAAGACCAAGATCACACTGAACCAATAAAATACCCACTACCTTTTCCAATTATCTATAGCTGTGGTAATTCGGAACATTTCCAGTTAGTGAACTTTTATTCGTTCCTTTATTATTTATTCTATTCTTGTGCTCCTTAATCTTCTCTCCTCTTTGTTTTACTTGAATTTAAGCCTCCAATAGTAGTCCTGTTTCCTGTCTTGATTTTTAGTCATATTCTACTACCCTTTCTATAGTGAGACCCAGAAATGGCTCAAGGTACTTGTGCGATTCTTAGTATGCATCGCTCCTTAACAGCCCCCCACTTTGATGCCTTGAAACCCAAGTATTCTGGTCCATATTTCAAGGATACAGCCAAGTTTGTAGCCTGTCCAACATCACAATTTGGTATTTAATAAGATCATTCTTTCAGTCATTTGTTCGCTTATCTCAACAGTAAAGTCAAATATCAATGTGATTTGATTTTCTGACTGGCTTATAAATTGCTTGATTTTCATACTAGCTTTTGTTGAGTTTAGTTGGTGATGTTATTTAGTTTGGGAACAGGCGACAGGTGTTTGGAATTTGTGTAGGGTTGCATTCTGTTAAATTGCGAGGATATTGAAATCACAATGAACCAAGGTAGCATAATCGATCTGAAACATGGATGGGACTTCATGCAAAGGGGCATTACAAAATTGAAGAACATACTAGAAGGGCTGCCTGAGCCTCAGTTCAGCCCAGAGGACTATATTATGCTGTATACGTATCCTTTTAGACTCCCACACTGTTAGGCATGTAGATAACTTGGATTTGATTCACCTTTTGTTTCCTTAATTCTACTAACAGGACAATTTACAACATGTGTACTCAGAGGCCCCCACATGATTATTCTCAACAGCTGTATGACAAATATCGTGAACCTTTTGAAGAATATTTCACAACAACGGTAAGGGTAGCTGCAGTTTTCATAAGCATTTCACTTTAGTAGAAATTAAACAAGGTACTACAATAAAACAAGAAAAAAAAGAATTGCAGAAGTATTTTTTTTGATGACAAGGGAAACCCGCAGCCGCTACCCTTTGGGTGCGCACAAGGTAAAACCCCCGCTCCTATGCAATAGCTCGCAAACCACATAGGAGAGAATTGAAGAAGTATTATTCTTAATAATTCTTTGATGTTTGTATATCCATGTACCATTCTTGATTGTTTGCTCTCTATGTATCATTCTGGAATGTTTGGAACTTATAGAAATGATTTCTGTACTAAAGAAACAGAAAATCATTAGTCTGGTGAGCCCTTTGTTGCTGTTTTATTTTTCGATTTTAGCGATGTAAACAAAGTGGGGTTAGTATTGGTAGTTTCCGTGGTTCCCTCTGTGATTTTATTTTATGCCCTCTATTATTTTATTTAATAAGGATCCATGTGCAAGTATCAACATTTTTATGGGATCTGAACGTAATTCAAGCATTGCTTTCCCAAGAGGCATATTATCTTTTAGTTTTATTCCCTCTATCATGAGATTCAAATTTAGAAAGGCTGCTCTTGCTGCTTCTTCATCCCATAGAATATTAAGAAAAGGATACGGGGAAAGTGGATAGAAGTTTCAAAACACAGCTAAATTTCATGGATCTTTTTGTATGGTATTTTAGGCATGCAATTTTGCTTAGGAGTTTAAAATGATGAAAACTCAAATTTGGCTTAAAGTTTGTTTACCTAATTTTTGTTTCTCCAAATAATTCTACCTTCTCTAAATTTGACATTGCAATTCAATTTCAAAATAGGTATTGCCTTCTTTGAGAGAAAAACATGACGAGTTCATGTTGCGAGAGCTGGTAAAAAGGTGGTCAAATCATAAGGTCATGGTCAGATGGTTGTCGAGATTCTTCCATTATCTTGACCGCTATTTCATTGCCCGGAGATCTCTGCCGGACCTTAATAAAGTTGGACTAACTTGCTTCTGCGATCAGGTAATTTATGGTTCTCCTTTTCTTTTCTCTTTCAATCAAACTTTTGTTGCTATTGTCATCTATTAAAACATTCCACCTGATCCCTTGGTCAAAGCACTGAGTTCAGCTCATGGCTTCTATATTGATTTTTTTTAATTCTGTTTTCTGGGTTTTGCCTATTCTAGAATTCGGTTTTCAGTTTGCCAGTATACTCAACTGCTTCCACGTCCTTTTACGAAAAGATGTTACCATTTAGTCCCTGCATCCCAATTATGTGAAGGTGTTTGACTGGGCATGCAGTTTAAGAGAAAAAGAAAGAATTTTGAAACTTGTGGTATAAAGTAAGCTATAGAAACTTTGTGAGTATAAAGTAAAACAAGAAATGTGAATTTAAATTGTTACTTATTTTGGATAGATGTCCCTTTTTTGAGGACTGACTAAAAAAGAAAGAGTATCACATAAATTGAGGCAGAGGTAATATCTTACTGGGCCACTGTTTTCTATTTTAGGTCTACCAAGAGTTGAATGGAAAAGTCAGGGATGCTGTTATATCTCTGGTATCCCCTTTGTCTTGCTTTGAGTTCTCACTACCATTTCTTTTTTCCTTTTAATTGAGCAATAACATTCCTCTAACCAGATTGATCAAGAGCGTGAGGGAGAGCAAATTGACAGAGCTCTACTAAAGAATTTGCTAGATATATTTGTTGAAATGGGAATGGGGTCGATGGATTATTATGAGTACGATTTTGAAGATGCAATGCTCAAGGACACTGCTGCTTATTATTCTTGCAAAGCTTCTAACTGGATCCTCGAAGATTCATGTTCAGATTATATGCTAAAAGTTAGTATACCGCGTATGCAACCCCTTGATTCTGCCATTCTTGCCCTGTTGTTTCTTCTGTCTATCCTTTTTCTGGTTAATGTCCATATGTTAGCCTACATAATCATGTCAATGATACTGTAGGCTGAGGAGTGCTTGGAACGAGAGAAGGATAGGGTCTCTCATTATCTCCATTCAAGCAGCGAGACAAAGTTGCTTGAGGTTCGTTCTAGCTCTTAATCTTTTTTCTTTACTGGAACTTTAGCCTTCAAGATGGAGGATGTTGCTATCAGTTTTTGTTGTTCACATCTTTTTTCTGGATCTAGTCTATCAACTTTAAATTAGTTGCAACTTTACTACTCTCTCCTTTCTACAGAAAGTGCAACATGAGTTGTTGTCTGTGTATGGCACTCAACCTCTTGAGAAGGAGCACTCTGGATGCCATGCGTTACTAAGAGATGATAAGGTAGCTAGCAGCATCTTAATGACCACGTTTCGAATTTTATATTTGTAGTAATTGACACAATCATGATTATTTTATTAGGTAGAAGATTTATCAAGGATGTATAGGCTCTTTTCTAAGATTCCTCAAGGCTTAGACCCTGTGGCCAATATTTTTAAGCAGGTTTGTGATCTCATGACATCATATTCTCGATTGTATACCAATAAGTTACTTCACATATCCTTCTTTTTAATCTGAATGCAGCATGTTACTGCTGAAGGTACAGCTTTGGTAAAACAGGCTGAAGATGCTGCTAGCAACAAAAAGGTTTGTACAATCTATCCTTTTCAAATTCTTTGGTCTTGAGAAATTTGTTTCTTCCTTATTTGGCATTTATACACTTTGAGTTGATTTGGAACTTGTCAAACTAGAAGTTTTGCTATTTTAATATGCTAAGTTACTTGTGTTCAAGTGTCTGATCAACTTAATTTCATATTTTAGCACACCATTTCTGACATCAATACTTTAAGTTTAAAATCTATCTACTCTAGCTCCCAAGTTTTAGAAAATACAAATACCCCCTACCACCCAAGTTTTAGAAAATACAAACTAACCACTTACCATAAATATTTTAGAAATTTTTAAAAAATTACAAAATCTGTTTCTTACCCACCAAAATCTCTCCTTCCTTGCCAATTTTCTGTCATCCAGCTTGTTTTCCCGCAAAAAATTGAAGCATTTCACTGGAAAATTACTCCACATGAGGAAAATCTCCTCAAGATCAGCCATTGTAGTTCCCCATTGTTGTAGAAGCTCGAAATATTTCATCCATTGTAGAAGAAGCTCATTTTTCTAGCAGCTCTTTCCAGTCGTTCTCCAGCGACATTTTGTTTTTACATTTCACAGCTCATCTGACCTGTAAGAGATCTATCCCCGTGGTTTTCTTTTTTCTAGTATTCTACAATCATCAAGCAGTGAGCAGTAGCATCGACCATTACTGGTTTATTACGTCGTTTGCTGAATATAGTGGTGATTATGGTGGTGAATGGGAGGAGACTTCAAAATGTTGGAAGTGGAACTCTCTGAGTAAGGTGACAGTGTCCATTGTCCTGCGTTGCAATGGTACATATGACGACATGGTTGAGGGAATTATTGAATGCAGGGAATTAAATTGTGAACCGAGCAACTTGATCATTAGTTATGGATGAATGCTAAGGGCAACATCCATCCATCTTTCATAATAAATGATAGGCACGTGGGGTTGTACATGCTTGATGTTGTCCCTGATGGTTCTAGACTAGTTTTCTGGGTTAAAGTTGTTGAGAGGCATGAAAAAGAAGAAGGTTCAACTCCATTAGGGTGGCTTGGGTGGGGGGTTTTGTCCCTAGAAAATGCTTGATATAAATATTAGAGAAAGGGAAATCCATTCATTAGAAAGCTCGTGCTGCTTCACAAAACATCAAGAAAAAAGTGATTGTAAACTCAGTGAAAAAAGTGACAACAAGTTCAGGGAGCTTTCTCAAAAAACAGCAATCCCTTGAAAAGGGGAGATGACTGCTAGAATATATTGTGTATCATATCTTGAGTTGTCAGTTTGTGAGACTAGGTATTTATTGCTGATTAGAGCATTTTGCTTCGTTTTTTTTTGGGGGTGGGGGTTCCCACCCAGTGTTCAATACCCGCATTTGGGGCTCGAGTAAATCCGGATTTGCACCGGAATGTCTCACAGTGGGGTAAAGCGCTCCGTAATAAATGAGACTCGGTAACCAAGGGAACTCGAACGGAGTCCTGATTAAGGAGTAAGGAGTACATAGCACTCCACCATAACCCTTGTTCGTAGCATATTGCTATTCTGCTTATTTTAATTACCAGTGCTTTTGATGAGTTTTGTTCAGAGATTTCTTTTTAACATCATCTCCTCTTTTCTATCAAAAGCATGAAGTCACAAAGTTTGACTTCATCTCAGTGATTGTTTTGTTTCATTTACTTTATTTATCCTTCAGTACATGATCATTGATAATTTTGGTGGTTGGGAATGTTACTTCAAAGAGATGGTAATGTTCTTTAAAGCAAAACCCCCCCATCAAGTGCCTTTTGTTGCATTTCCTTCTTTTATGTATCTTAACTTTTCCCCTTATGCTGTTTAGAACAATGTCAGAATTAATTCATTTTATCTTTTTAGGGATGAGACTGGTATTTCTTTGTGAATGCATTTAATATAATTGCTCAATGTCTTGCATTCTTTCTTATCAACTAGTGTTCTTCAACAGGCAGATAAGAGAGATGTGGTTGGTTTGCAGGAACAGGTAATCCCTTAGTAAATCTGTTATCTGGTCCTTGAATATGTTTTCGGCGGTTAACTTACTTCTGAATTTTCAGGTTTTTGTTTGGAAAATGATTGAGCTTCATGATAAATATTTGGCATATGTGAATAACTGTTTCCAAAACCACACACTTTTTCACAAGGTATGTGTTGGAGCAAAGGATAGTTGCCTAATTTAATTATTCTACTCTGTGCATTAGGTCTGTGCATCAGGGTAAAAGTAAATTACTAATATATGTCCTCTTTGTCACTTTCTAGGCACTTGAAGAAGCTTTCGAACTTTTCTGCAACAAGGGTGTTGCTGGTAGCTCAAGCACTGAACTTCTTGCCACATTCTGCGACGTCATTCTCAAAAAAGGAGAGAGTGAAAAATTGAGTGATGAAGCCCTAGAAGAGATATTGGAGAAGGTGAGCTCTTGCTCTATAGATCCCCTTCTCTTCTTTTTCTCAAGAGCATCTGCTTTTTCTTCATACTAATGGAGCAGGAGAAAGCTGATAATAGATCTCACTTGCAGGTGGTAAACCTGCTAGCTTATATTAGTGATAAGGGCTTGTTTGCAGAATTCTATAGGTAGAGTTACCTCTACTGTGTATCTCAACCACTACTTGAATAGTTGCTTCTTCTCTGTTACAAGTTTATGACTTCCGTTTTTTTCCAGGAGAAAGCTAGCCCGGCGGTTGTTATTTGATAACAGTGCCAATGATGAACATGAGAGAAGTGTCCTAAGAAAGTTGAAGCAGCAGTGTGGGGGGCAGTTCACATCAAAGATGGAGAGAATGGTAAGATATCCAGATCAATTATACTGAATTTGAGGTTATGTTCTCTGGTGACATTTTTCTTCTCTTCTTATAGGTCACAGATTTGACATTGGCAAGGGAAAATCAAGGCAACTTTGAGGAGTATTTGAGCAATAATCCAATAGCAAATCCAGGAATTGACTTGACGGTGACTGTCTTGACTACTGGCTTCTGGCCTAGCTACAAGTCTTTTGATCTCAACCTCCCAGCAGAAATGGTATATCATATCAATATGTTAATTAGCATTATGTTGATTTTATCTTGGTTTTGACCCTTGTTCCTCTTGCTGAAGTTCTTCTCTTTCGGCAAGGAATGATGCATGTTTTTTGCTTGAATCATTTTTCTTCTCAAACGTCCTTTCATTGATTCATTTTATGCTGCGCATTGTCAGGTTAGGTGCGTTGAAGTATTCAAGGAGTTTTATCAAACAAAAACGGACAGGAAACTTACGTGGATATACTCTTTGGGAACTTGCAACATAAATGGAAATTTTGAGCCGAAGACTGTTGAGCTCGTTGTCACTACTTATCAGGTTGATTTTTGGCTTACTTTTTGAAATCAGATAGGCTTAGTTGATGTGAAATATTGCTATTATGTTATCAATGAGAAAATGAGATTGAGACTTCTTCCTTTTTCGTAGGCTTCTGCTCTGTTGCTCTTTAATGCATCAGATAGATTGAGTTATCAGGAAATCATGATGCAATTAAACCTATCAGATGATGATGTTGTTCGGCTTCTTCATTCCCTTTCATGTGCGAAGTACAAGATTCTCAACAAGGAGCCAAGCACCAAAACAATTTCTCCGAGTGATATCTTTGAGTTCAACTCAAAGTTCACTGACAAAATGAGGAGGATCAAGGTATAATTAATGATGAGTAAGGTTAGCCTTTCTACTATGAATTGTTGCACTACATTACTGACCTTTTAAGGATATTGTTGTAATGGTATGCAGATACCTCTCCCTCCTGTTGATGAGAAGAAAAAGGTAATTGAAGACGTTGACAGGGATAGGCGGTATGCTATAGATGCTTCAATTGTGCGTATTATGAGGAGTCGTAAAGTAATTGCCTACCAGCAACTGGTTATGGAATGCATTCAGCAGTTGGGACAGATATTCAAGGTATCCCCAGGATAAACTTCTACTTCTCAATTTTAAAGTTCGTTTTTCAAGTTTAACTGAGCTAATTACTTTGTTTTGAATACCCCATAGCCTGATGACAAAGCTATCAAGAAGAGAATCGAAGATTTGATAAGTAGAGAATACCTAGAGAGGGACAAAGATAACCCAAATTTGTTCAAGTACTTGGCATGATTTGTGCTGATCATAGTAGTTGGAGAAACAGGCCGCCCGAGATGAACTTCTTGGACTTTTGATTGCCTTGCATCAGGAGCTTGAAACATTTTGTACAAATGGATAAGAGCTTGAAACTCTCATATACTTGAGATGTGATTGCCTTAACTTCTTCCAATCTTATATGGCCCTTTCACTTGCTCTATTCTGTGTTTTGTTGGCTACCTGTTTGAGTAAACGTAATATCCTAGTCAACAGCTTACCCTCCCTAGATTCAGCACAATGGTATTTACTTTTAGTACATGCTCTGCAATTGTACTTTGTTGGTTCTCTGTAGATTGTGATTTGGACCTTGGTGGTCCTTATGGGGATATCTTTTAACCTTGTGCAAGTTTATTGGATCTGGACCCTTATGTTTCAACAGTTCTCTCTCTTGAATGAATCACTTCCTAATTTTTAGGTCCATTATCCCAAACTTTGCAGACGTGTAAAACTTGTAGCTTCGGAATGGCATTTAGGTCAGAATATAAATCGTATTGCTTTGTAGATTCGAAGATACCAGGTCGATATTGTAACACTCATAAAGTTAGTTAATTATGTTATATATAATTACAAAACTAGCTAGTATTAATACTATAAGTTTACATAAGCTAGGCAAGTTTGTAATGGTTTTTGATCTGACACCAATTATCCTTGAGCTTAGAGCCAAATCTTAGGCAGGTGAAAGTAAATGAGTATTGGAGTTGACAACCTTTTTAGGTGGCAAAATGGCTTTTTGCGTAGTATCCGTAATTTTTTTACCCTTCAAGTAAGGAAAAAACTTACCCGCACCGGGTGTTTACATCAAGACAATGCAATTTTTATTATTACGTGATTTAATGAAGTAAACACATGTAAATTAATTATGGTTAAGTAAAATGAACTATAAATTTAAACACATGGCATGCATGTATTGGTTTGGTGTAAACACCCGATGCGGGTAAGTTTTAAGCCTTTAGAAGAAGAAGGTATCTCATCTTCACTAGTAGAATACAATTTCATATCTACGTTTTGAGAATGTAAAAAAGATTCTGAATGTTGTGAGGGTGAGATCAATATTTATTCACTTGTCCTTAAACTCCTATTTCACAAATTTAACTTTAACTTTACTACATACACATTTTTCGGCCAAACAAATGTCATCAAACATGACATTTAATCTTGAATGACAATTCAACATTTGGAGGGTAGAACAATAATGATTAGTTGGAACAATGAAGGTATGGTGTCTCCTATGATAATATGTGAAGCTCAGCTCATCAAATTACCATCTGACAAAACTCGGAAGTATGTATTAAGTAGATAAATAAATAAAAATTCTTCCCTATATAGTATAATCCTTTCGTTTCAATTTGTTTGATCTACTTTCCTTCTTAGTTTGTTTAGAAAAAAAATGACTTTTTCCTTTTTTAGCAACTTTTATTTGAACTTTCCACATGACATGTTTAAGACCACAAGATTAAAAGATAATTTTGACATACTTGACAGATCTTTAATTTTACGTCACAAGATTCAAAAGTCTTTTTTACTTAAACTCCATATCAAGTCAAAATAAGTCACTCAATTTGAAACGGAATGAAGTATATATTATGAACTATTAAGATGGTGGATCTTAATGTGCATATGCACTAGTATTTGGTGAATGTCAATGTTAACATACACAAGTTATAACTTACATTGTATATGAAAATCGATAGATACAATTGGAAGTATAAGAAAACTCTCTTTTCTTCTCCCTGTTATTACTCTCTTGTAGTAGTATTTATCTTATTTTGCTATGATCTGTGTGGCATGATAAAAAATCTTTAAAAAGATTGATTGAGACTCCCTCCACGGTTCCACGAAGATCTCTAGATATTTGTCCAGAATAAGTATGATCGATCTACGTGCCTAAGAGCAGCTCAAACAAAGAAGAGTCTGGTGCTGCCTGAATTCGAACCTCCAAAAATGGCGTCGTGTAAGGGCGTCGTTGTACCCTGAATTGAATGGTCCTTCGACCTTTGTCTGATTCTAATGACCGGCTCATATTTCATGAGACCGGTTCACTATTACTTTGAAAAAAATCATGCCCTCACCTTATAGTCTAGAGACATTAAGCTCCTTTCCTCGCTGTAAGGAAAGTAAGAAACTTCTATTAGCGTCGAATCTTAAGTCGAATTGATTGTGTTATGTGCAATGTCCATAAATGATGATACATTAATATCCATTGATTTAAACTCCTCCCCCTTCATGACTATGCATTTAATATTTCATTTTTTGTGTTTTTTAATAATACATCTTATTTGTACTTATATAGGAAAATAATAAGGTCAACTTAATAATCCTAATGGGCCATAAAAGCATCCCTTACGGGTTGATCCGAATTTTTTACGTCTCTCACTCACACATAATGAGAGTGTTTTTCCAATTTGAGAACATATTTTCGTCAACCAACATATTGTGAGAGCTAAGTGATATATATCTGTTAGGAATATATAATCTCTCTTCGAGTATAAACCTGCAAGTACATCATAAAGTATACAGTACTCCATGTCATATGAATTATATTTGATACAATCTCTGAGGTTTTAGGGTATTGTTTGTAGAAGAAGCAAGAAAAAAGAAGAAGTTACGAGCAAAAAAGAACAAGATGAAGGTGGATGGTAAAGACAAGAAGAAGAAAGGTGCAAATGAATTTCAAGTTGGGAAGAAAAAATTGAAGACAAGGATGACTCCATTAGCCAAAGCTAAAGCTACACAAGCAATGGAGATTGAAAAAATAAGATTTTGTTGTAATCAATTCAGGTGTATTTGGTAACTTAAATTGAAGTTGTTTACGTTTTTCTTCTGCAATTTATGAAAAAACATGAAATTTGTTACAAAAAATATCAAAGAATGTGGATTGGGGTGAGTCTTCGAATCCATTGAAAAAAAGAGCAACACCGAAAGATGATTCAGAAATTCTCAAGTCTAAGAAGGACAAATTCTATACCAATTTCATGTCAAAAGTAAACACTGGTTCATATCATATTCGTACCAAAAGAATACCAATTTCAAATCAATTCTAACTAGTAATTTTATTTGTTATATAAATAGTATACCAATTGTATATACATTATTTTTATCAATATCTGTACCAATTTTATATCAAGAGTGAATATAACACCGTCATACCATTATTATGTAAATATTATTTAATAGGAACTAACAATATACCACTTCATACTATTATTATGTACTAGTTTTTGAGAACGTGTGTTGTACATTTGTCTCATATAATTATTATCAAACAATTCTAATGATCAACCATTTCAACAACTTTTTGATCTTCTTCATTCTTTAACCTCTGCATGAAATCTAACAGTGAAAGGTAGAAATGAAGGTAGAATATTGAAGAGGAGCCAATCTTTAGCTGCTTCCAACATTACAAGACATTAGTTAAGATATAGAAACCTGAATTCATTAACAAAATGTTATATCACCACAATAATAATTTTGACAGTGTTTGCTAAGATTAGAGCCAATAGAACTTGGGACAGAATAGCCTTGTAAAAAGAGCTCAAACTATAAAAACAAAAACCTTTTCTACCACTTCATTTAGCTAAGAATCATCAAAAGAATGCAAATATTTTGGGACGACATCCACATGTTCTTAGCAAGAGATTGCACACTGAATATAATAACAAGCCACGAGCAAATCTTTTATCTAATAACATGGCACCAAAGACGCCGAAGATGATGGCTATGAAGCCATAGTAATCTATAGGAAGATCTTGTGGACCAACCAACGAAGGCTTGTACGGTTTCGTCGTCATATTCGAGTAAAAAGATTCATTGAGATTTGAAAATTCAATTGCTCTTTGAGCGACTTAAATAAGGGACCTTAGGTAAGGGAAGATGAAAAGAATCAAATTATTAAAGATTTTTTAGCCAAAAATTAAAAAGGCACATCAATTTCGAACTTAATTGTTTGACCTTTGATCTTCATCAGTTTACTCACAAACAAGAGATGAAGAAGCAATTGAAGAAGTATCATGCCTCGAGAAAAGGAAGAGTCTATTGACTTAAATCATAATTATAAGTATTTTTAATGCAATATTATTAATGTAGAACAAATAATTGCTTCTTTAATATATATATAAAGGGTAAAACGGTAATTCAATTTTTGACTTGAGTTCTTCCCACTTATAATATAATAATATAATATGATAATATGATACTTCTATACCAATTTCATGTCAAATTTAAACACTGATTCATATCAGATTCGTACCAAAAGAATACCAATTTCAAACCAATTGTAACTAGTAATTGTGTTTTGTTATATAAATAGTATACCAATTCCATACAAGTTTTTTGCCAATTTCATACTAAGAGTGACATTAGTTCATACAAGATTCATATCAAGAAGAATACCAAATTCAAACAAATTAATTGTAAACACTCTTTAATTATAAACAAATTTGACCTTTTTAGACGTGAAAAATTTAGAAGGATCTCCACTGCTAATAGAATGTTATGCAGTTCTTTTCGCATAACATTAAAAAATTGTGCCCTTTTTTTTTTTCCATATCATTTTTTACTGTTTTGTTGGTATAAAATTAGAAGGAAAAATTATATGCAATGATGACTATTGTTTTGAGATAAGAGAGAAAAAGACAAATATTGAGTAAGAGAAATATCTGTAAAAAAATCTGTTTTGAAAGATAATTAACAGGTGAGAGAAAAGGCAGTAACTGTTTTGAAGTAAATAAGGAAAATAAATATTCTTTTTGTTATGGCTCTTCTTATTTTTTGCCTATTATTAATTATTATTGCTATTTTTAATTTGTTTGTTAATTTATATTCCGTTTTTTCTATCTTTTTTTTATTTAACAAAATGGTATATCCCCTAATTGCTTAATGTTAAAACTTAAAAAATAAAAAATAAAAAATAATGTCATTACTCATAACTAATACTCCCTCCGTCCCTATTTAGTTGTCCACTTTAGAAATGACACACAAATTAAGGCAACAATGATTAGCATAGTTAAGTTACAATTTTATCTTTATAGTACAATTTATAATTCCAAAATAAATTCACTCAAGATAACTAATCAATGCTGGGAAGTTCATAAGTTTATTTACTTTATTTATGACAACTTTTTATTTCAAAATTACAGCCACTTCTTTGAATTCAAGTGAAATAAATTGGAGGGAAACAACATACACTTTTACAATTTTTTGTAACATTTAAAAATTTCCCACCAAAATATTTTGTTATAAAAAAATGCTTCAATGAAATGAGAAAACAAACAACCAACGGATACAAGACAAAATAAATCAAGTTCAATGAATGAAATAGATTAAATATTTCTGTTGAAGTGGATCTTCAATCAATATAAGTGAGCCTTCTACTTTAATAGGAGTATTAGTTGAAACTTCAACTTTATTTCTGTCCATTTTTTTAGTAAAAAAATTGTTCAAAATTTTTACTCATAAACTAACAAAATGCTTTATGGGTAACTTAAAGGACTGTGTAACTCCCAAGCATAATAGATGTATTGTTTGGTTCCAAAAAGGATGAATTACAACTTAATAGAAATTTTCAAGAAGTTTAAATAAGGGTATAATAGGAAAAATTTTGTAGTCCTTTCTTGATTTGTCAAAATGGACAACTAAATATGGACAACTAAAAGAGGAAATATGGACAGCTAAATAGGGACGGAGGGAGTAATAATTAGTTTTATATATGTCAATTATGTTATAAAATCAAGCTCAGAATAATATATTTATAAAGAGAAGAAGGCAAGAAATGTAGATATAAGAGAGAACTTTTCTTCTTATTCAAGTGTGTCTTTCAAATGGTGAGTGATATCTCTATTTATAGTGTTGAGATATCACTCCCAAAAGTCATCTAACTAGTAGATACATAGTTATCCTAAATGTTCTTATCACCTGGAAGCACCCATACATGAATCCAATTAATTATTGGATACGTCTAATGGATAATTCACATAATACAATGGATTTATAACACTCCCCCTTGGATGTCTATAGATAATGTGCCTCGTTAAAACCTTACTAGGAAAAATCCAGTGGGAAAAAGCCTAGTGAAGGAAAAAGAGTACACATCTCTCATAATACGCTTTGAGTGTTGTCTCGTTAAAAACCTTATTAGGAAAATTCAACTTGGGACAAAACCATGGTTAAGGAAAAGAGTACAACCGTATTTCACTCCCCCCCCCCCCCCCCCCCCCCCGATGAAAGCTTCACTTGATATCTCAGAAACGATGCATTCCAATTTTGTATATCAACTTCTCAAACGTTGATGTTGGCAATGCCTTAGTGAATAAATCAGCAAGATTATCACTTGAACGGATTTTTTGAACTTCTATCTCACCATTTTGTTGGAAATCATGTGCGAAAAAAAAACTTTGGTGAAATATGTTTTGTCCGATCTCCTTTGATGTATCCTCCTTCCAATTGAGCTATATATGCAACATTATCTTCGTACATTGTGGTTGGTATATTCTTTTTCAAAGAAAAATCACACATTTCCTGAATATGGTGGCTCATTGATCTCAACCAAGCGCACTCTCGATTTGCTTCATGGATGGCTATTATTTCTGTATGATTTGAAGAAGTGGCTACCAACGTTTGCTTCATTGATCGCCAAGATATTGCGTGTCTCCACACGTAAACAAATAGCCTGTTTGATATCGAGTTTTATGCGGATCACATAAATATTTTGTATCTGCGTAACCAGTCAGTTCTGACTTGGATTCATCGAAATAGAATAAACCCATGTCTATGATCCTCCAAAGATATCTAAGTATGTGTTTAACATCATTCCAATGTCTTTTTGTTGGGGAGGAATTGAATCTATCCAGTAAATTTATTGCAAAACAGATATTTGGTCGAGTATTGTTATCAAGATGCATTAGTGTCCCGATTGCATCAAGATATGGAGTTTCATCACCAATAAGCTCTTCATTCTTCTTTTGAGATCAAAATGAATCTTTATTTGTTTCAAGCGATCTCATAATCATTGGGGTACTCAATGAATGTGATTTATTCATGCAAAATTGCATCAAACTTTTCTATGTATGTTGACTCATGGACAAATATTTCATTTGTCAAATTCTTACCAAGACCTTTTCATTTTAGATTTTCTTTTCAAACACTTAACAACTTTTGAAAGCTCCTTAAGAGTGCTAATGATGTTCAAGTCATCAACATACACAACTATTATAACAAATTTAGATCCTGAAAAAATTGCAAGGACAAATAGAGTCATTTTTTTTAACACCCTTTCTTCCTTGATTATTGCAATCCATATAAGGATTCTTGAAACTTTATTGAAAAAGTTTCTTTCAAACTTTTATATGCTTCAGGCACCTTGAATGCTTCAAGGATTTTTATATAACCTTCATTGTCTAGCTACTAGACATGACAATTATTCATTATATGCATTCAAGTTTTTCATATGTTGTTAGATCAAAACAAACCTCATTGCATCCACCATAGGAGAAAATATCTCCAATTATGTCAGGAGATCTGTGAAAAACCTTTATGCCCGGAAGGCCGAGGCACAAACAGTACTTGATATCTTACGGTTATACAATCGCATAATAATTTATTTGTACCCTACTAACAATATACCTTGATTTATGGACTATCAGTCCAAAACATCACTTTTCTATGTGAAACAAAATATACTTGAATTTGCACTTTATTTGGCCAATCATTTATTAGTCTACACTATATGACATATTTGAATTCAAAATCCTCGTCACAATTTATATCATTGAGCGCTACTTCACATCAAAGATACCGTCAACGGTTATTTGATATAGATTCCAATATGACATAACTTATCGAGATCTCTTCATTTTTCAGGTACCTGAACCTTTTCCAAGGTTTTATAAAGTGTTATCTCGTGGTGCTCTTTTATAGCACTTGCCTCATTATCATGATCATATTGATCATTTGCTCCTCTCCTTCTTCAAGGAATTTTACATTTGGAATCGATTGGTCTATTACGCTTCAGGCATATCATAGACTTTGTCCTTCAAGGACTTCTCATTGAAGCATTTGTAGCTGAATTATAACACTGGGTTAGTAAATTCATCTGACAATTGATTTGCAACATTATGCAAATGAATTATCCCTTGAACTTCAAGTTCACATTTTCTTTGAACGAGGATCTAGATAATTCATAATTAACCTCACACATAATTTTCAGCTGTCAATATCATCTCTCCCCATAATGTTAGAAAATTTAATATTCATAATTTTCAAGTTCACATTTTCTTTTAACGAGGATCTAGATAATTCATAATTAACCTCACACATAATTTTCAACTGTCAATATCATCTCTCCCCATAATGTTAGAAAATTTAACATTCATCCCAACCTTATTTGGGAATTCATCTTTGTGCGTGGTGGAGCAATTAAAATCATAACCACACATTCAACGTTTTAGATGAAAATTATTTGGTTCCTGACCTTGAACCAATTTTTATAGGGGACCTTTGTTAGCTTGATGCGTACAAGTGTTGCTACATGTTAAATAAATTCATCTCATATCAAATTTCTTTTGGGAGATTTGTTCTCGTAATCATTGGTTTAGTTGTAATTGGAGGCATATAATTTCTGCTAAACCAACCAGCATTATCAATATAATTTCATAGTTTGAAATTGTCCTCTTAATTTAACAATTCGAGCAAATAACCTTACAAACACCAATTTGTAAGTTGACAACAAAACACATGTGGCCATCGCATAGATGTATCTATCATGTGTTGCAAATGGTGCACATGGCAGGTGAATGGGCCCATATTCACCTTTTTATATGTCTCAAAAATCTCAAGGAGTACAATCTCAACCTTAGCTGGTACAATGATATAATGATCAAATTATCAGAGAACAAGCAATATAAGAGAATTCTTGAAGAATTTTTTATTTCTTCATCATATAAGCCAAATGAATTCTCAATTATTTTTGCATCACATTTAAACCAGAATGGTCAACCGATCAGGCCAACTGATCTTTATTTCAATACACTTATAATTTACTTTTGCATGTGATTCCATCAGCATGCCTATGTTTGTGGGCAACAAACAAGAGGAAAAAAATGGGTAATCTTTTACATAAATATTTATAACCCGCTTCGATTGTAGTAATATGAAGATATTAAAACTTTTCATAATTTATACTCTCAATATTTCTTTTCTATTCATCCGAAACTTAAAAAGTTTCTTTTGAGACTTACTACAACCCCAATATTATTACTCTGATAATAACACAACTCGTTAGAGCTTGCAATTAATTTTGTGTACTATCACATATTTCATGACACCATCCGTATTGTGAACATCTCCTTCAAGGAGAAAATTATATTATTATTGTCATGGTCAAAATTATTACTTTACTTTTGTCATACCATAGGTACACAATCAATGACAAATTTGCATTGCCACACAATAATATTAATTTGGTCATGGTCACAACCTTTATAGACAAGAATTATTTCTTTTGCCCTTTCGATAGTTCACAAACATACCATAATATTTATGACGTATAAACGTACACGACCATTGGCTATTCCTGCCAAATAAAATTTATTTATTTCTCTCAAACCTTCCGTAGAGATGAGTTGTGACATATATCCAATCCATAATATTTTTATCATATCTTGACTCATTCACTTTCAGAATAGTCGAGCATTCATGATTCTTATCACAAGTCACATTCTCTTCAAGGAATGGACCAATCATTTGTATGTGCTTCATAAATCTGCATTATAAGCTTATTGTCATACCTTTTGAAATTTTTCATTTTTGCATAACACACCTCAACATCACTTTGAAAGGTCAAGTCTACACACTTTATCTTCCTTTCTTTTGATGCAAAATTTATAAACTTATCAAATTGTTAGTCAACAACCTTTCATACCATTTTGATAATAAAAATTACCTTCACATTTTGAAGGACTATTTGGAGAACCCACAATGTTCTTCATTTAGCCATAGTGATGTCTATCATGATTTCTTTTTTCTCATGCCCATATTCATTGTACAATCACAATAATCATTGTCATCTTTCAGACTTATCATGTACTGCTACCACATTCACATAAGAGAATGGAGCAAATCAATTGGGCAAAATGCATGACTTCTCATAAAAATACAATTAGTTTATCATAGTCATCATTAAATCATCATTATGGTGCATTAGAACTTAAATCCAATGTCTTAGGTCATAAATCAATGGGACATGAACCCAACATATTATCATCATGGTGCATCAAAATTCAAATTGATATCGTATCCTCTTGGTGCAATAGAACTTTAATCTACCGTCTTACCCTCAAACATTTTTTTCATTATGTGCATCCGAACTTTAACCTGATGTCTTACCATTTTAGTGTGATGAGACTTGAATCCATAGTTTTACCCTGAATTAATAAATTATAGTCCAAAATGAAATGGAATTAACCTCTTATGTCCCATCACATCGTTCACGTCACTGCTTACCAGAGACAAACATATGCCTTTCCCAATTTATTTATTTTTTCAAGCAAAAAGAAATTGTTTTCTCCGGTCTACTCCAAAAAAATGAAATTAATCTCATAGTTTAGAGTAATGATTAATAAAATAATAATAGAAACTAGAAGCATAGTTTTCTTCTTAAATGGCAAATTAAAACCTTTTTTTTTTAGACGTATACGCTTAGTGAATGAAATAACTGTGCAAAACATATAAGCATACACAATTTATTAAACTTAGAAAAGGAAAACAAATAAAAAGGATGACAAAACATCATTCATTAAACAAAACATAACAAATTATAAAAAATTTTCTTCATTATTGTAGCCTTCAAACATTAAAGAGCTTTAAGCCCAAATATTTTGATAACATATGAGCAGTTGCTTAGGGAATGGAACCAACAAGTGCTTTTTATCGCATTTCTTCTTTTATAACTTTTTCCCTTGTGCTGGTTAGAACAATGTCAAAATTAATTAATTTCACTTTTTTAGGATGATTCTCTAAATGATGAGACTGGTATTTCTTTGTGATCAACTAGTGTTCTTCTTCAACTGGCAGATAAGAGAGATGTGGTTGGTTTGCAGGAACAGGTATATGTTTTCAGCGGTTAACTTAATTCTGAATTTTCAAGTTTTTGTTCGGAATTTGGGATATGTGAATCTCTTGCTCTATAGATCCCCTTCCCTTCGTCTAGAACATCGCCTTTTTTTTTCTTCCTACTACTGGAGCAGGAGAAAACTGATAATAGATCTCACTTGCAGGTGGTTAAGCTGTTAGCTTATATTAGTGATAAGGACTTGTTTGCAGAATTCTATAGGTAGAGTTACCTCTACTGTGTATCTCAACCACTACTCGAATAGTAGCTTCTTCTCTGTTATTTGATAAAAGTGCCAATGATGAATATGAGAGAAGTATCCTAACAAAGTTGAAGCAGCAGTGTGGGGACAGTTCACATCAAAGATGGAGGGAATGGTAAGCTATCCATATCAATTATGTTGAATTTCAGGCTATGTTCTCTGGTGACATTTTTCTTCTCTTTCTATAGGTCACAAATTTGACATTGTCAAGGGAAAATCAAGCCAGCTTTGAGGAGTATTTGAGCAATTATCCAATAGCAAATCCAGGAATTGACTTGACGACGACTATCTTGACTACTGGCTTCTGTCCTAGCTACAAGTTTTTTGATCTCAACATCCCAGCAGAAATGGTGGAGGATTGGGTGGGTAAGAGGAGACAATAAACTTAGAATGTCACTTATGCAAATCGGTTTCGCTATATTCATTAGGAAAGTAGTTTTCCTAGTGAAAAGATTTTCCAAACATTTGACCAATCAAATATAGAAAATCTGGAAAACACAGATTACATTCTCAAAAAATGAAAAAAGTAAAGAGTACTCAAGCACTTGAGGTAAAATGCATAAAACCCAAAATTAGTAGGGATAAATTTGCAATAACCCTGAATGAAAATCCAAGAAATTACCGCGGAAAAAATGGACATAATTAGAAGTATAAGGCGGTTTTCAAGGAAACAGGAAAACCACATAAAAGGGGAAAGAGAGATTCACATCTCACCGGTTACTCTTCTTGTCATTAATGGTTCCTGGCAGCTCCGCCTTGTGCCGTTATCGGATCTAGACTCTCCGATCACTCTTTCGGCGAATTCCTTCGCTCTCCGGTGACTTCACAGGTATATTTTCCGGTCAAATTGTGAGCTCCGATTCGATGTACACTGTTCCCACGTATGTATATATCTATGATGCCTAGTTGATGTGATTGTTTTGGTTTAATAGCTTCTTCCTTTGCTTCAGATTGATCCTATTATTGATTTTGTTTCCAGTAGCTATTGAAATTGTGTTTTTTTGTTGTGGTTGATTTTGCGTTCTTCAAAGCTGTGATTGATGGACTAGTCTTATGTTGTTTTTTATTTCTCTATAGTTTATTCTGAGCATGACTGTTTTGTCCTTTTTGAAGTTAGGTATAGTGGAGATTTAGTGTTCATTACTGGTAGGGTTTGAGTTTAATTTTTGGTTCATTCTATGTGCAACTGACGACATTCATGCAAACTAGAAATTCAATACGAACAACTAATACCAGAACTTTGTTTTCTTTTGTTAACTGCCTGAAACTTTAGACTTTTCAGCTATGTTGCTCAGAATCTTCAAAAATGTCGACGGGTGCGTGTCGGATTAGTAAATTTTTGAAGGATCCAAGCAACTTAGCTTTTCAGTGTCTTTGATGTGTATTTTCTTTTGGTATTCTCAGTTTTATTTACTTATTAATTTATATACGTTTATTGGAAAATGTTGTGTAAACGGTTTTTTTTATGTAACCCTAAAAAGATTTTTATTAAGGAAAAGTGTGCAATTTTGGTAACTCTAGTTTATCTAGGCACTAGGAATTACTTGGTGAAACTTAGTTCTTGTGGAATTCCAATCAAGTCAGGGTCTTGGGAAACCAATTCAGAATCGTTAGGAATCAATCAATTACGTTGAATATTGTGCTTAGAGATGTATCAAATGATACCAGCCGACTAGTCCAATAACTGCAGTTTCCTGAAAAGTGCCCCTTTCCAGGGCAAAGGAAGTTAAGAGCTTGCAAAAGAATTGCAGAATCAATTCCTAAATAGAACTTAGAGTACAATTCCTTTTCACTGAGCAATAAGCACGAATAAAAATTAAATAGTAAGCTCGCATGACTATTGAGTTATACCTGTGAGTTATTTTGTTATGAATCATGAGCTTAGACGATTAGTTGGCAAGTAAAATCAATTGCTGATGAGGTAATTACTTAGGGTTTTTATTTTGGCTCAATGTAGGTAGTCTCTACTGCACATTATTGTACTCTTGTGGAGCTCTCTCGAAGGCTTCTTTTTTTGTGACATGTACTTTAACTTTACGCTTATCTCAGCACTTCTTAAATTTTGGAGTTTGGACTTGTTTAGTTACATAAATGGTTCATTTGTTCTTGATAATTCATTATACTGAAAGTCCTATACACCCAACTAAATATTTAATTCAGAGTGGTAAAGAATCGTTAGAAGACCAAGATCAAACAATAAAAAACCCACTACCTTTTCCAATTAGGCATCTATATCTCTGGTAATTCAGAATATTTCCAGTTAGTGAACTTTGATTCGTTCCTTTATTATTGTATTCTATTCTTGTGCTCCTTTATCTTCTCTCCTCTTTGTATTACTTGAATTTAAGCCTCCAATATGTAGTCATATTCTTCTACCCTTTCGATAGAGAGACCCAGAATTGGCTCAAGGTACCTGTGCGATTCTTAGTATGCATCGCTCCTTAACAGCCCCCGCTTTGAAGCCTTGAAACCCAAGTATTCTGGTCCATATTTCAAGGATATAGCCAAGTTTGTAGTTTGTCCAACATAGACTTTAGTATTCAATAAGAGCATTTTTTCTGTCATTTGTTTGTTTATTCTCAACGGTAAAGTCAAATATTAATGTGATTTGATTTTCTGACTGGCTTAAAAATTGCTTGATTTTCATACTAGCTTTTGTTGAGTTTAGTTGGTGATGTTATTTAGTTTGGGAACAGGGCCACAGGTTTTTGGAATTTGTGTAGGGTTGCATTCTGTTAAATTGTGAAGATATTGAAATCACAATGAACCAACGTAGCGTAATCGATCTGAAACATGGATTGGACTCCATGCAATGGGGCATTACAAAGCTGAAGAACATTCTTGAAGGGTTGCCTGAGCCTCAGTTCAGCTCAGAGGACTATATGATGCTGTATACGTATCCTTTTAGACTCCCACACTGTTAGGCATGCAGATAACTTGGATTTGATGCACCTTTTGTTTCCTTAAGTCTACTAACAGGACAATTTACAACATGTGTACTCAGAATCCCCCACATAATTACTCTCAACAGCTATATGACAAATATCGTGAAGCTTTTGAAGTATATATCACAACACCGGTAAGCGTAGTTGCAGTTTTCATTTGCATTTCACTTTAGTAGAAATTAAACAAGGTACTTCAATAAACCAAACAAAAAATAAGAATTGAAGAAGTACTATTCTTAATTATTCTTTGATTTTGTTATATCCATGTACCATTCTTGATAGTTTGCTCTCTATTTACCATTCTGGAATGTTTGGAACTTATAGCAATGATTTCTTTAATAAAGAAACAGAAAATCATTAGTCAATTTTAACCATGTAAACAAAGAGGGCTTAGTACGGGTAGTTTCCTTGGTGCCTTCTGTGATTTTATTTTATGCCCTCTATGATTTTATTTAATAAGGATCCATGTTCAAGTATCAACAATTTTTTGGGATCTGAATGTAATTCAGGCATTGCTTTCCCAAGAGGAATATTATCGTTTAGTTTTATTCCCACTATTATAAGATTCAAATTTTGAAAAGGCTGCTCTTCCTGCTTCTTCATCCCATTGAATATGAAGAAAAGGATATGGGGGATAATTGCAAAACTTTTGGCAGAAAGACTGAAAAAAGTGATACATAAGCTAGTGGATAGACAACAAATGGCTTTCATCAAGAATAGGCAGATCATGGATGCAGCATTGATAGCCAATGAAAGTGTAGACTCCAGAGAGAGAGACAAGAAACCAGGGATCCTATGTAAACTGGATATCCAGAAGGCATATGATCATTTGAATTGAAACTTTTTGATGAATCTTTACAAAGGATGGGATTTGGAACAAAATGGCTAAAATGGATTAGACAGTGCATAAGCTCAGTGAAATTCTCTATTCTGATCAATAGAAGCCCATGTGGCTTCTTCTCGTCATACAGAGGTCTGAGACAAGGGGACCCCTTATCCCCTTTTCTCTTTATCTTGGCCATGGAAGGACTAAACAACCTATTTCAGACAGCAAAAGTAAAGGTCTGGATCAGAGGTTTCCAAGTGGGAAATAATACAAGAAATAATCTAGAGATTACTCATCTACAATATGCAGATGACACTCTAGTTTTTTGTGATGCAGTAGAGGAGCAGATGCTGATTTTGAGGGTCATCTTCAATATTTTTGAGGCTTTTTCAGGTCTGCACATAAACTGGAGCAAGAGTTTCATCTATCCAATCAAACACAGTGATAAATATTGAAGACCTAGCCAATACACTAGGAGGGAAAGTGGATGAATTACCAACAACCTACTTGGGAGTGCCTTTGGGGTCTAAGAGCATTTGGGGTCTAAGAGCAAGTCAAAAGAAATATGGAGTGGAGTAATTGAGACATGTGAAAGGAAGCTTGCAAACTGGAAGTGTCAATATTTATCGTCAGGTGGCAGACTAACTCTAGTTAACAGTGTCCTGGATGCCCTTCCCTCGTACATGATGTCATTATTCCCTATACCAGCCAAGGTAACCAAGTGGTTGGATGCGATTAGGAGGAACTTCTTATGGCAGGGAAGCGAAGATAAGAGAAAGTACCATTTGGTCAAATGGGAGGAACTGTTGGTAAGTAAGAGAGGGGGTGGACTCAATATCAGAGAGCTGAAAACCCAAAACAAGAGTTTGATGATGAAATGGTTGTGGAAATTTGTCTCACCAAAAGTATCTCTGAAGGAAGTAATAATAGAAAAATATGGCATGGAGGATAAATGGATGACAGAGGTGGTCACCAACCCGTACAATTGTAGTGTATGGATGTCTATCAGGAACCTATGGCAGCTGGTCAAAGAGAGAACAAGCTGCAAGGTGGGCAATGGAGAAAAAGTAGCTTTTTGGAATGACATTTGGTGTGGATAGGAAGCACTCAAACATGCCTTCCCTGTACTACATAGTCTGAGCCAAGAACAAGAAGCAGAGTTATGGACAAGACAAGGGTGGAACCTGTTTCTAAGAAGGGGACTAAATGATTGGGAGATGACAACCATAGCAAGATTTTATGATACAATGCAAATGGCTACCAATCTGACAGGAGAGGAAGATAGACTAGTATGGAAGGGGGAGAGAGGGGGAGAGTTCACTGTAAAATCAGCATACAGAGAACTCAGGTCTACGGAGGAGCAGCATGCAGGATGGCCCTGGAGGATGATCTGGAGAACAGAAATTCCCTACAAGGTGAATTACTTCACATGGCTCTTGGCAAAGCAGGCAGTCTTGACACATGAGAACTTAAACAAGAGGAAACCCAATCTATGCTCTAGTTGCTATCTATGTGAAGAACAGGTGGAGACAGTCAACCATCTCTTTTTACACTGCAAATGGACTGATCAATTGTGGCAGATGTTTATCCAAAAGAGGAAGATTAAGTGGACAAAGCCTGGGAGTATTAAAGAAGTCCTACAATGCTGGAACAGGGATGGAAATGCAGGAAAAAATGAGAAGAGATGGAGGATTGTCCCAGCTTGCATTTGGTGGACAATTTGGAAGGAAAGGAATCAAAGATGCTTTGAAGGAAGACAGAAGAATATCCAGAAGATAAAGACCAACTGCCTAGGGCTTTATTATTTTTGGTGTAAGCAAGTAGTGATAGAAGATGCTGAAAATGTGTTTAATATTATTGATTGGTTGTAACTAGAAGATCCTAGGAATGATGTAAGTAAAACTTTTTGGAGGGGGACTACACTTTGATGTAGTATACCTGTGGATATATAGAAGTAATGTTACCTTTCTCAAAAAAAAAAAGTGGAGAGAAGTTTAAAAAACACGGCTAAATTTCATGGATGCTTTTGTATGTTATTTTAGGAATGCAATTTCGCTTAGAGGTTTAAAATGATGAAAACTCAAATTTGGCTTAAAGTTTGTTTACCTAATTTTTGTTTCTCCAAATAATTCTACCTTCTCTAAATTTCACTGTGCAATTCAATTTCAAAATAGGTATTGCCTTCTTTGAGAGAAAAACATGACGAGTTCATGTTGTGAGAGCTGGTAAAAAGGTGGTCAAATCATAAGGTCATGATCAGATGGTTATCAAGATTATTCCATTTTCTTGACCGCTATTTCATTGCCCGGAAATCTCTGCCGAACCTTAATGAAGTTGGACTAACTTGCTTCTGTGATCAGGTAATTTACTGTTCTCCTTCTTTTTCCAATCAAAATTTTGTTTCTATGGTTATCTATTAAAACATCTCCACCTGATCACTTGGTTAAAGCACTGAGCTCAACTCATGGTTTCTATATTGATTTTTTTTAATTCTGTTTTCTGGGTTTTGCCTACTCTAGAATTTGGTTTGCAGTTTGAGAGTATACTCAACTTCTACCACATCTTTTTACGAAAAGATGTCACTTTTTAGTCCCTCCATCCTAATTATGTGAAGGTGTTTGACTTGACACGAAGTTTAAGAGAAAAAAAAGAATTTTGAAACTTGTGGTATAAAGTAAGCTATAGAAACTTTGTGGCTATAAAGTAATACGAGTCCGGAGTTAAAAGGGCAACAAAATTGAGTTTAAATTCCAAAACAGGAACAAAAAATAAGGTTGAAACCAAAAGGGAAACATTTGGACGGGAGGTCGACGCCGTGAGTTTTGTGGAAGGATGTGTAGGTTCCCATGCGCCTTATAAGACGCAAGGCTACACAGTATTTGTAAGACGCAGGTCTGCCTGCGCCTTGTAAGGCGCATGGAGCCTGCGCCTTTCTCATGATGCAATATATTTAAAATCAAATTAGATTAGGTGTTTACTTGGCAATTGACATGACTTGATTACCTTAAAAATGATGATATGAAAACTTCTAGAACCAATAAAAAGATAAAGAATATTACTCTCATAGTGTTTTATTTTCATTCATTCATTTTAACATTTGGAAAGAAAATTATTTTTTCATGGTTACTCTTAACATTAGTTATTAATTTTTTAAAATATTAATAATAGTTAGTATAATAATAAAATATACAATTCATTTTTTTAAAGTTAATTACGAATACGTACAAGTAGAGGTGTACACTATTTGGATTAAACCGAAAAACCAAACCAAATTGAACCGAATACTGATTTGGATTGGTTTTTTTGGTTTTAGATTAATAATTTATTTTGTTTGATTTTTTAATTTGGTTTCGGATTTAGAAAAATATAAACCCAAAATCCAAATAATCGAAATATATATATATATATATATATAATCGAGAGTACTCATCATGATGCAAGAAAATATCTCAAAAGTGTTTGAAAACTCAAATTAATTGGACCTGGAAAAGCCCCCATTCTCTTGGAAGCCCAATTGCCTAAGAAAGACCCAACTCTGTTGGAAACGGAACCTTTTGTTGACAACCTCTTTTCGACAGAGAATAGTTCCTTTTCGAGCTCGAGAATATTAGAGATGGAGATGGGGTTTGGAGTGAGAACCGAAGCATCTTTTGCTAAGGATGATGTGGCAACTTTCGATGGATCAGAAGTATTGAGGGATGAAGATAACAACATGCCTATGGTTATCTATGATACCGAGGAGGTAGGAATTAATTCAGTAGAAACTGATAAGAGAGAACTTCATCAGGGCAGCTGCTCTTCTGAGCAAATTACATTATTTGAAGATCCTCTTCTTCTTCAAAGTAATGATAGTCTCTTAGAACAAGAAATTGAAGACAAAGCTTCACTTTGGGTACAATCCAATGTACTTAAACTCACCCAACACTTTAGGGTTGCTTTTGAAGGATGTGATAAGGTGGCTTTTGATCTATTTTTGAGAATTGATCAAAAGAGGAGGGAATTGAGGCAGAAGAAAGTGGAGACAACACCAATCAAAGCAAAGAACACAATCCCAAAGAGGATGAAACGAGGTCCTCGGTAACGCGACATAAAGTCTCCTTATTCTTATTTAGTATTTCGAATGAATTCTTATTTCTATTTATTTTTTATTGAATTTTATTTTACAGAATAAACCTAAACTAAAAGAAATATGAAATTCCATGTTAAGTTTAAAGAAGGGGAGTCAAGAAACAGGGGGAGAATAACAAACACAAATCTCCAATGAAAGTCAAAATCCCTTCTTGGAATGTAAGGGGGGGGGGGGGTAAATGGAGAAGATAAAAGGGGGATAGTCAGGAGATTAATTCAACATTGGGGGGCTGATATTTATGTTCTGGTTGAGACAAAATGGGAGGACCTGAGGTGAATGTATTCAAACAATTAAGGCAAAATAGATGGATGGGGGAATTTCATTTGGATTCTATAGGCAGAAGCGGTGGTATCATAGTAATGTGGGATAAGAGGGTGTGGAAAGGAGAGCTGGTGATAGCAGCAAATCAAATGGTAACCTGCAAGTTTGAAGGCATTAATCAGGCATTCTCATGGTTTCTCTCAGCTATGTATGCTTCCTGTGATCCAATGATTAGAAGAGAACTTTGGCAAGAATTCATCAACATCAAAGAACTGTGTAATGGGCCTTGGGTAGCTTGTGGAGATTTTAATGCCACAAGATATCCAAACAAAAGATCAGAAGGGCACAAAATTACCACTCCAATGACTGAATTTTCTGAATGGATCAATGAGATGGAGTTCATCGATCCTCCTTTATTTGGGGGGTCTTTCACATGGAGAAGGGGGCACAGCCACATGTCTGCCTCCAGAATTGATAGGTTTTTATTTTCCTAGTGGGATGAGACCTTCACACGAATTAAACAGAACATGCTTCCCAGAATAGGCTCTGACCACAATCCAATTATGCTTGAATGCGGAGATTTAAATTTGAAGAAGTTTACTTCAAGTTTGAACAATAGTGGTTAAGGGTAGAGGGTTTCTCAGACAAGGTTAAAGATTGGTGAGCATCTTTCAATATCACTGGTACGGGCTCTTATGTCCTAGCTTCCAAGTTGATGATGCTAAAGGGGAAGCTAAACGAATGGAAGCTCGAGAATAGGAATCAGAACAAAGAGGAAATTTTGAATCAGCTGTCAATTCTAGAAAAGACTCAGGAGTTGAGATTACTATCAGTGGATGAGTTACTTCAGAAAGTACATCTTTCAATGGAGTTTGAAGATGTTGCAAAAAAATGAGGAAATAGCTTGGAGGCAGAGGTCTAGAGTACATTGGCTCAAACACGGAGACAAAAATACCAAGTATTTCCACAGGATGGCTACAACCTGTAAAAGATCTAACACTATTGACAAGTTGATGGTGGAAGGGGTTACAGTATCAGATTCAAAAGCAATTAAAGGATACATAATCAGTTACTACCAAAATCTTTAGAGTGAAATAGAACAATGGAGGCTAGATTTTAATCTACAGGGAGCGGAAAGCATTACACAAGAGGAAAATGAATGATTGCAGTGGCAATTTGAGGAAGATGAAGTTTTTAATTGCATAAAATCATGTGTCAGTGATAAGGCCCCGAGACCAGATGGCTTCCCAATGAGTTTTTTCCAAAACTTCTAGGAGATACTGAAGACAGACTTCATGAATGCAGTGAGACAATTTCACAAAAGACGATGAAATAGAAAAGAGCCTCAACGCCACCTATGTGGCTCTAATTCCAAAGAAGACATGAGCTATGGAACTTAGGGATTTCAGACCCATAAGTCTCATTAGTGGTGTGTACAAGGTTTTTGGTAAGCTGTTGGCCGAGAGATTAAAGAAAGTGATAAGAAGTTAGTGAACAATCACCAAATGGCCTTCATTCAAGGTAGGCAACTTATGGATGCCGCGTTAATAGCTAGTGAGTGTGTGGACTCAAGGATTAAAGGAGAGATCCCAGGAATAATGTGCAAGCTTGATATAGAAAAGGCATATGATCACGTCAATTGGGAGTTTCTACTTAATAATCTGAAGCAAATGGGATTTTGAGACAAATGGCTTAAATGGATAGGTTTTTGCATCAAAATTGTCAGGTTCTCCATAATTGTTAACGGAGAACCTGCTGGTTTCTTTCCTTCGAAGAGAGGACTACGACACGGAGATCCTCTCTCCCCTTTCCTATATATCTTAGCTATGGAGGGTCTTAACAGTAGGATTAGAATGGCCAATCTAAACAACTGGATAAAGGGTTTCAACATAGGTAACCAGTCAGGGGTTGATTTGCAAATATGTCACCTTTTATATGCAGATGACACAGTAATATTTTGCGATGCAAAGGCAGAACAAGTTAGTTACATTAGAGTTGTTTTGGTGATTTTTGAGACTATTTCCGGACTGGCCGTGAACTGGAGGAAAAGCAGCATCTTCCAAATCAAGGAAGTGGCGAATATACAGATGTTGGCAAGCATCTTGCAATGCAAGATAGAGCACTTACCAACTACTTACCTGGGAATACCTTTGGGGAATAATCATAAGGAGCTTGAGATTTGGGATGGAATCATTGAGAAGACAGAGAAGAGGTTGGCTAATTGAAAGGCAAATTATCTATCTCTGGGAGGAAGAGTCACTCTGATCAATTCGGTTCTTGAAGCATTGCCTACATATGTTATGTCACTTTTCCCTTTTACCAGCAAAGGTAGAAGAGAGGTTAGATAAATTGAGACGTGATTTTCTATGGTCGGGGAATAAAGAAGGGAAAAAATACACTTAGTTAAATGGCAAACAACCTTACTAAGCAAGAAGACAAGAGGTCTTGGTATAAAAAACTTGAGGGTCCAGAACAAAAGTCTACTTTCTAAATGGCTTTGGAGATTTGTCGTTGAAAATCACGCATTATGGAGAAGAGTAATTCTCAACAAGTATGGGCAGAACGAGGAGTGGGTGTCTAATGCAGTAGATAGCATGTATGGAGTATCAGTATGGAGATCAATCAGAAATTTATGGTCTAGTCTGAAGGAGAATTTGGTGTTCAAAGTGGGAGAGGGTAACAAAATATTTTTTGGAAGGACAAGTGGATTGGACAAGAGTGTATAAACTTGGTCTTCCCAGATCTCTTTTCATTTTGTACCAATCCTGATGCTAAAATTGATGAGATTTGGTCTCCTCAGGAATGGAACCTCACCTTCAGGAGCAATCTAAATTTTTGGGAAGTGGATAATATTGTTGAACTGCTACTCAAATTGGGTGAATTCACAGGCCTTAGATAGTATAAGATGGAAACACGACTCTGATGGCAAGTTATCTGGGAGTAGACTGTTTAAGAGAGAGATTATGACTCAATCAGGGGGAATTCTTGGTCCATGGAAACAAATATGGAAGGGCAACACTCCAACCAAGGCGAAATGCTTCACCTGGTTGGTCTCCAGAAGGGAATGTCTCACTTAAGTAAAACTCAAGAAAAGAGGTTTCCAGATTGTCTCCAGATGTTTTTTTTGTCATGAGAAGGAAGAAACTAACAACCACTTATTCCTACACTGTAAGATTACTCTTCAGGTGTGGCACATGGTTCTCAGCATTTCTCAAGAGCCCTGGGTGATGCCAGAACATACCGCTGATCTTTTGAGTTGTTGGATGAGGAGGGAGGGGGGGGGGGGAGCAAGACCCAAAAAAGATAGTGGTCTATAGTACCTATCTGTGTCTGGTGGGCTATTTGGAGAGAGAAACCTCAGGTGTCATGAGAATATCACTAACACTATTCAGAAAGTTAAAGAAAGTTGCATTAACTTGTTGTTTTTTGGTGTAAAGAATAAGGTATAGAAGAAGTAGAACAGTTGGCAGATTTCCTAGGATCTATGTAATTATGGATATATCTTGTAACTTTTTGGAGGTAGCCAGCATACCCTTAATGCTGAAGAATACAACTTTACCTTTATCAAAAAAAAAAAAAAACCAAACTAACAAAATTGTAGGTTGTGTAGTTTCCCATTATCATCTTTTTACAAATAATAGAAAGGTCCCCAAAAAAAGTTAATGGTCCTGTTCATTTATGGGCGCCTTTTTTTTTTCTTTTTCTGATGAAGCGCCTTACAAGGTGCAGGCACACCTGCGTTTTACAAGTACTGTGTCGCCTTGCCTTGCGCCTTGTAAGGCGCATGGGAATCTGCACCTTCCTCCACAAACTTACGGCGTCACCCTTTTGTCCAAATTTTCCCTTTTGGTTTTAACCTTATTTTTTATTGCCCTTTTGGAATTTTAACTCAATTTTGTTGCCCTTTTGGCTCCAGACTCAAAGTAAAACAAGAAATGTGAAGTTAAATTGTTTCTAAATTTGGAAAGATGTCCCTTTTTTGGGGACTGACTAAAATAGAAAGAGTATCACATAAAATGGGACAGAGGTAATATCTTACTGGCAATTGTTTTCTATTTCAGGTCTATCAAGAGTTGAATGGAAAATTCAGGGATGCTGTTATATCTCTGGTATACCTTTTGTCTTGCTTTGAGTTTTCACTACCATTTCTTTTTTCCTTTTAATTGACCAATAACATTCTTCTAACCAGATTGATCAAGAGCGCGAGGGAGAGCAAATTGACAGAGCTTTACTAAAGAATGTGCTAGATATATTTGTTGAAATTGGAATGGGATCAATGGATAAATATGAGAACGATTTTGAAGATGCAATGCTCAAGGACACTGCGGCTTATTATTCTTGCAAAGCTTCTAACTGGATCCTCGAAGATTCATATCCAGACTATATGTTGAAAGTTAGTATACCGCGTATGCAACCCCTTGATTCTGCCATTCTTGCCCTGTTGTTTCTTCTGTCTGTCCTTTTTCTGGTTAACGTCCATATGTTAACCTACATAATCATGTCAATGTTACTTTAGGCCGAGAAGTGCTTGAAACGTGAGAAGGATAGGGTCTCTCATTATCTCCATTCAAGCAGCGTGACAAAGTTGCTTGAGGTTCGTTCTAGCTCTTAATCTTATTTCTTTACTGGAAATTTAGCCTTCAAGATGTAGGATGTTGCTATCAGTTTTTGTTGTTCACATCTTCTTTTTTCTGGATCTAGCCTATCAACTTCAAATTTGCTGCAACTTTACTATTCTCACCTTTCTACAGAAAGTGCTACATGAGTTGTTGGCTGTGTATGCCACTCAACCTCTTGAGAAGCTGCACTCTGGTTGCCATGCGTTACTAAGAGATGATAAGGCAGTTAGCAGCATCTTAATTACCACGTTTCTGATTTTACTTTTTGCAGTAATTGACACAATCATGATTATTTTCTTAGGTTGAAGATTTATCAAGGATGTATAGGCTCTTTTCTAAGATTCCTCGAGGCTTAGACCCCGTGGCCAATATTTTTAAGCAGGTTTGTGATCTCATGACATCATATTCTCAATTGTCTACCGATAAGTTACTTCATATATCCTTCTTTTTAATCTGAATGCAGCATGTTACTGCTGAAGGTACAGCTTTGGTAAAACAGGCTGAAGATGCTGCTAGCAACAAAAAGGTTTGTACAATCTATGCTTTTCTCAAATTCTTTGGTCTTGAGAAATTTGTTTCTTCCTTATTTGGCGTTTATACAGTTTGAGTTGAGTTGGAACTCATCAAACTAGAAGTTTTTGCTATTTTAACATACGAAGCTACTTGTATTCAAGTGTCTGATCAAACTTAATTTCATATTTTAACACACCATTTCTGACATCAATACTTTAAGTTCAAAAACTATCTACACAAAATACCCCCTAGCACCCAACTTTTAGAAAATACAAACGTTTACACTTACTATAATTATTAGATCCCTATTAGAAATTAAAAAAAATTCACAAAATCTGTTTCTCTCCCTCCAAAACCTCTCCCTCCTTGCTGATTTTCTGTCCTCCAGCTTCTGTATCACATCTAAATTTTTTTTCACAAAAACAGCAATCCCTTGAAAGGGGGAGATTACTGCTAAAATGTATTGTGTATCACATCTTGAGTTGTCAGTTTGTGAGACTAGCTATTTATTGCTTGATTAGAGCATTTTGCTTCTTTTTTTTTTTTGGGGGGGGGAGGGGGTGGTTCCGCCCGGTGTTCAGTACCCGCATTGGGGCTCGAGTAAATCCGTATTCACGCCGGGATGTCTCACATTGAGAGTAAGGCTCTCCGTAATAAATGAGACTCGGTAACCAAGGGAACTCGAACCGGAGACCTGATGAAGGAGTAAGGAGTACATAGGCACTCCACCATAACCCTTGTTCCTAGCATATTGCTATTCTGCTTATTTTAGTTGCAAGTTTGTGCTTTTGATGTGTTTTGTTCAGAGATTTCTTTTTAACATCATATCTTCTATTCTGTCAAAAGCATGAAGTCACAAAGTTTGACTTCATCTCAGTGATTGTTTTGTTTCATTTATTTATTTTGTCCTTCAGTACATGATCATTGATAGTTTGGTGGTTGGGAATGTTACTGCAAAGAGATGGTAAATGTTTCTTTAAAGCGAAACCGCCATCAAATTCTGTACTTATCTTGAAGAAAGAACATGAGCAGTTTCTTAGGGAAACAACAAGAGCCTTTCCTTCTTTTATGTATCTTAACTTTTCCCCTTCTGCTGATTTTTACAATGTCAAAATTAATTCATTTTATTTTTTTAGGGATGAGACTGGTATTTCTTTGTGAATGCATTTAATATAATTGCTCAATGTCTTTCATTCTTTCTTATCAACTAGTGTTCTTCAACAGGCAGGTAAGAGAGATGTGTTTGCAGGAACATGTAATCCCTTAGTAAATCTGTTATGTGATCCTTGAATATGTTTTTGGCGGTTAGCTTACATCTGAATTTTCAGGTTTTTGTTCGGAAAGTAATTGAGCTTCATGATAAATATTTGGCATATGTGAATAACTGTTTCCAAAACAGCACACTTTTTCACAAGGTATGTGTTGGAGCAAAGGATAGTTGTCTAATTTAATTGTTCTACTCTGTGCATTAGGTCTGTGCATCAGGGTAAAAGTAATTGCTAATATCTGTCCTATTTGTCACTTTCTAGGTACTTAAAGAAGCTTTCGAACTTTTCTGCAACAAGGGTGTTACTGGTAGCTCAAGCACTGAACTTCTTGCCACATTCTGCGACGACATTCTCAAAAAAGGCGGGAGTGAAAAATTTAGTGATGATGCCATTGAAGAGATGTTGGAGAAGGTGAGCTCTTGCTTTATAGATCCCCTTCTCTTCTTTTCCTCTAGAGCATCTGCTTTTTCTTCATACTACTGGAGCAGGAGAAAGCTGATAATAGATCTCACTTGCAGGTGGTAAAGCTATTAGCTTATATTAGTGATAAGGACTTATTTGCAGAACTCTATAGGTAGAGTTACCTCTATTGTGTATCTCAACCACTACTTGAATAATTGCTTCTTCTCTGTTACAAGTTTATGACTTCCTTTTTTTTTCCAGGAAAAAACTAACCCGGCGGTTGTTATTTGGTAACAGTGCCAATGATGAACATGAGAGAAGTGTCCTAACAAAGTTGAAGCAGCAGTATGGGGGGCAGTTCACATCAAAGATGGAGAGAATGGTAAGCTATTCAGATCAATTTATGCTGAATTTGAGGCTATGTTCTCTGGTGACATTCTTCTTCTCTTCTTATAGGTCACAGATTTGACATTGGCAAGGGAAAATCAAGCTAGCTTTGAGGAGTATTTGAGCAATAATCCAATAGCAAATCCAGGAATTGACTTGACGGTGACTGTCTTGACTACTGGCTTCTGGCCTAGCTACAAGTCTTTTGATCTCAACCTCCCAGCAGAAATGGTATATCATATCAATATGTTAATTGGCATTATGTTGATTTTATCTTGGTTTTGACCCTTGTTCCTCTTGCTGAAGTTCTCTTTCGGGAAGGAATGATGCATGTTTATTTTTCTTGAATCATTTTTCTTCTCAAACATCCTGTCATTGATTCATTTTATGCTGCGCATTGTCAGGTTAGGTGCGTTGAAGTATTCAAGGAGTTTTATCAAACAAAAACGAAGCACAGGAAACTTACGTGGCTATACTCTTTGGGAACTTGCAACATAAATGGAAATTTTGAGCAGAAGACTATTGAGCTCGTGGTCACTACTTATCAGGTTGATTGTTGGCTTACTTTTTGAAATCAGATAGGCTTAGTTAATTTGAAATATTTCTGTTACGTTATCAATGAGAAAACAAGATTGAGACTTCTTCTTTTTCGTAGGCTTCTGCTCTGCTGCTCTTCAATGCATCGGATAGATTGAGTTATCAGGAAATCATGACGCAATTAAATTTATCAAATGATGATGTTGTTCGGCTTCTTCATTCCCTTTCATGTGCGAAGTACAAGATTCTCAACTAGGAGCCAAGCACCAAAACAATTTTTCCGACGGATGTCTTTGAGTTCAACTCAAAGTTCACTGACAAAATGAGGAGGATCAAGGTATAATTAATGATGAGTAAGGTTAGCCTTTCTACTATGAATTGTTGCACTACACTACTGACCCTGTGAGGATATTGCTGTAATGGTATGCAGATACCTCTCCCTCCTGTTGATGAGAAGAAAAAGGTAATTGAAGACGTTGACAAGGATAGGCGGTATGCTATAGATGCTTCAATTGTGCGTATTATGAAGAGTCATAAAGTATTGGCCCACCAGCAACTGGTTGTGGAATGCGTTCAGCAGTTGGGACGGATATTCAAGGTATCCCAGGGATAAATTTCTACTTCTCAATTTTAATGTTCGTTATTCAAGTTCAACCGAGCTAATAACTTGGTTTTGAATACTCCATAGCCTGATGTCAAAGCTATCAAGAAGAGAATCGAAGATTTGATAAGTAGAGAATACCTAGAAAGGGACAAAGATTACCCAAATTTTTACAAGTACTTGGCATGATTTGTGGTGATCATAGTATTTGGAGAAACATGTCGCCCAAGATGAACTTCCTGGAACTTTGATTGCCTTGCATCAGGAGCTTGAAACATTTTGTACAAATGGATAAGATCTCAGGAAAAAGTAGAATTGCCTCTCAGATACTTGAGATGCGATTGCCTTAACTTATTCCAATCTTATTAGCCCTTTCACTTGCTCTATTATGTATTTTGTCTGCTGACTATTCGAGTTTGAGTGAACATTGGTATTTACTTTTAGTCCCCCCCACCCCCACCCAAAAAAAAAAAAAAAAAGAATGTAAGATCGATATTAATTCATGTCCTTAATCTCCAATTTCACAAATTTAACTATTACTACAAACACATTTTTTGGCTAAACAAATGTCATCAAACATGTCATTTATTCTTGAATGACAATTCAAAATTTGGACGGTAGAACGATAATGATTAGTATGACCTATGAAGGTATGGTGTCTCCTGTAATAATATGTGAAGCTCAACTCATCAAATTACCATCTGAAAAAACTCTGAAGTATGTATTAGGAAGATAAATAAATAAAAATTCTTCTCTATATAATATAATTCTTCCGTTTCAATTTGTTTGATCTACTTTCCTTTTTAGTCTGATTAGAAAAGAATGACATTTTTCCTTTTTTAGAAACTTTTATTTCAACTTTCTACATGACATGTTTAAATTTATAATTTACTATTATATGAGCAAATTTCAATTTTATTACTCTGAGAGTAAATTTCGAATTTATTTCTTTTCAATTACTCTACCTCATTTGGAGGTGAGTCATGATCCCATTATGATAAAATGCACATATATACTAGTAAGCTTTATTTTGCACTATCACATTCACTATTGGGTGTATTCAACCCCAATCGATAGGCAATAATCATTTAATACTTGGGATTAAAACTCTATAGAGTTATCAAGGTGAATGAACTTAATCTGATTATCACGAAACTATGTTCATAAGCATATTATTATGCCAATAATCTTGCAAATGCCAAATTGAGGCAGACATAAAACCATTTAGAAGAAACATTTGTTAGGACCATGAAGTATCTAAACGACCTACTAGGTGGGTGAATAGGTCCACAAATATCCACATGTATACATTCCAAGAACGCGGGAAATTCAATCTCAACTTTCTGATGATTTCACCATTAACTTGCCTTGATAACAAGTAGTACGAGAAAATTCACTATTTAAAAGAATCTTTAGGTTCTTTAATGGATGTCCATTTGAATTTTCCATAATTCGTCTCATCATTATAGACTCAGGATGTCCCGGACGATCTGAGAATTGAAATTAGTAATCTTTTGATTTACTATAGAATGTGTCTTAATTACACTAATTTTTGTCCAATATAAATCAGAAAATAAAACAGAGAACTTTTCTATAACACATGTCTACCCAGAGACATTCTTGTTCATATCATGTCTACGACCAAGATCACGACCTTTTCCACCCCTAGCACACCTCATCTACTTCAGAGAATGAATATGTATTTTTTGGCATTTATCAAAAGTTTTCATTCTTCATGAATGGAACACAATCATTTAAGTATATCAAATTATGATAACTTAGTAACTCATTTCATATTCATGTGCATTGTTTAATCACTCGTCTTCTTTCATACATATTAAGGACTGCTACCACATTCACTTTAAGAGAATGAAGCGGTTTTAATGGGCTATGTTTCATGACTAATTTTCATCAAAAACACATTATTTTGTCTTAGCCGTCATTGTTTCATCATTACGGTACATTGAGCCTCAAACCCAACGTACATTGATCCTCAAACCCAACGTTTTATCTATATAAAGGCGTTTTAGGTCATAAATCTATGGGACTTAAGCCCAACATCTTATAATCATGGTGCACTTGGACATAAATTTGATGTCTTACCCTCTTGGTGCGATCAAACATGAATTCATTGTATTACCCTCTTGATGCGATTGGACTTGAATCCATCGTCTTATCCTTTTAATGCGATTGAACTTGAATCTATCGTCTTACTCTCGATCAATTACATTTTGTACCTCTAAGAATTTCATATAAAATATAAAATTAAATTAAGAACAAGATTAATTAGAAACAAGCAATGATGACCACATTTAGGCTATTCCTTATACAGATATGTATTAGTCTGCATCTTGTTTCAAGATTTACTTTTCAAAAGTGTTCGGTCAGAATACTTTAAAGACACATATGCTTAATAAATCTTATCATACCTTAGGGATGATTTTGTAGCACACAGAATACAATCGACAGTTTTACCTTACTATCTAATTTCTTTATTGATTAGAGTCACGTGCTGATATATATAAAATAATGAGAAGAAGAAGGGAGAAGAGATATGACTTATTATCTCTCTAAAATGAAGGCAACCTCTCTTATTTACATGACATGGAAGTGAGGCTTCCTAAATTTTGTATGAAAGATAAACATTCACTATATATATAACACAAATCATGATTTGATTCAAATATGATTTTTGGAGAATTTAAATTTTATCTCATTGTATGAAATTATGAGATTAAATCAATTGAAATCGCATGACCAAAAACTGATTTTCCATATCAATTTGCATATCCAAACGCTACTTAATTATTCTATTCTGTGCGTTAGGTCTATGCATTAGAGTAAAAGTAAATTGCTAATATGTGTCCCCTTTGCACTTTCTAGGCACTTAAAAGAAGCTTCCGAACTTTTCTACATTGCTGGTAGCTCAATGGCTTCTTGCCACATTCTGTGGCAACATTCTAAAAAAAGGCGGGAATGAGAAATTGAGTGATGAAGCCATTGAGGAGACGTTGGAGAAGGTGAGGTCTTGCTCTATAGATGCCTTTCCCTTCTTTTCCTCTAGAGACACTGCATTTTCTTCGTACTACTGGAGCAGGAGAAAGCTGATAATAGATCTCACTTGCAGGTGGTTAAGCTGTTAGCTTATATTAGTGATAAGGACTTGTTTGCAGAATTCTATAGGTAGAGTAACCTCTACTTTGTATCTCAACCACTACTTGAATAGTAGCTTCTTCTCCGTTACAAGTTTATGACTTCCTTTATTTAATAAGAGTGCCAATGATGAACATGAAAGAATTAACCTAACAAAGTTGAGGCAGCAGTGTGGGGGCAGTTCACATCAAAGATGGAGAGAATGGTAAGCTATCCAGATCAATTATACTGAATTTGAGGCTATGTTCTCTGGTGACATTCTTCTTCTCTTCCTATAGGTCACAGATTTGACATTGGCAAGGGAAAATCAAGCCAGCTTTGAAGAGTAAGAGTATTTGAGCAATAATCGAATAGCAAATCTAGGAATTGACTTGGCACGCGGTGAGGGTCTTGACTACTGGCTACTGGCCTAGCTACAAGTCTTTTGATCTCAACCTCCCAGCAGAAATAGTATATTATATCAATATTTTAATTCATTTTTCTTCTCAAACGTCCTGTCATTGATTCATTTTATGTTGCGCATTGTCAGGTTAAGTGCGTTGAAGTATTCAAGGAGTTTTATCAAACAAAAGGAAGCACAGGAAACTTACATGGATATACTCTTTGGGAACTTGCAACATAAATGGAAAATTTGAACCAAAGATTATTGAGCTCGTTTTCACTACTTATCAGGTTGATTGTTGGCTTACTTTTTAAAATCGGATTGACTTAGTTTATTTGAAACATTTTTATTACGTTATCAATGAGAAAACGAGATTGAGACTTTTTCCTTTTCGTAGGCTTCAGCTCTGCTGCTCTTTAACGCATCATATAGATTGAGTTATTAGGAAATCATGACGCAATTAACCCTATCAATGATGATGTTGTTCAGCTTCTTCATTCCCTTTCATGTGTGAAGTACAAGATTCTCAGCAAGGAGCCACACACCAAAAAAATTTCTTTGACTGATGTCTTTGAGTTCAACTCAAAGTTCATTGACAAAATGAGGAGGATCAAGGTACAATTAATGATGAGTAAGGTTAGCCATTCTACTTTGAATTGTTACACTACATTACTGACCCCGTGAGGATATTACTGTAATGGTATGTAGATACCTCTCCCTCCTGTTGATGGGAAGAAAAAGGTAATTGAAGACGTTGACAAGGATATGCAATATGCTATAGATGCTTCAAGTAGTCGGGGTGGGGGATTGGGTGGCTAACAAGAGACAATAAACTTGAAATGTCACTTATGCAACTCATTTTCCCTATATTCATAAGGAAAGTCATTTTCTCAGAGAAAATATTTTTCAAGATCAAATATAGAAAAATTGGAAAATATAAACTACATAATCAAAAAAGAAAAAGAAAAGACAACACACTTGAGGTAAAAATGCATAAAACCCAAAAATAATAGGGATTGATTTGCAACAACCCTGAATGAAAAACCAAGAAATTACCACGGCAAAAATGGAAATAGTTAGAAGTATAAGGGTTTTTTCGAGGAAATAGGAAAAACACATAAAAAGGGAAAGAGAGATTCACATCTGTCCCAATTCTCTTCTTCTCATCAATGGTTCCTGGCAGCTCCGTGTTGTTCCCTCATCGAGTCTAGACTCTCCGATCACTCTTTCAGCAAATTTCTTCGCTCTCCGGTGACATCACAGGTATATTTTCTGGTTAAATTGTGAGATCCGATTCGATGTACACTGTTCCATGTATGTATATACCTATGATGCATAATTGATGTGCTGGTTTTGGTTTAATTGCTTCTTCCTTTGCTTTGGATTGATCCTGTTGTTGATTTTGTTTCCAGTAGTATTGAAACTATGCTGTTTGGTTGTGGTTGATTTTGCGATCTTCAGAGCTGTGATTGATGGACTAGTTTATGTTGTTTTTTTATTTCTCTATAGTTGATTCTGAGCATGAGTGTTTTGTCCTTTTGAAGTTAGGTATAGTGGGGGTTTAATGTTCATTACTGGTAGGGTTTGAGTTTAATTTTTGATTCATTCTTTGTTGCAACTGACGGCATTCATGTGAACTAGAAATTCAATATGAACTACTGATTCCAGAACTTTGTTTTATGTCATTAACTGCCTGAAACTTTAGTCTTTTCAGCTATGCTGCTCGGACTCTTCAAAATTGTCGACGGTTGTGCCTCGGATCCTCCAAAAATAGTGTATTTTTGAAGGATCCGAGCAACTTAGCTTTTTAGTGTCTTTGATGTGTATTTTCTTTTGGCATTCTCAGTTTTATTTACTTATTAATTTATATACGTTTATTTTATTTTTTAAAATATAAAAATCCTCGATAGAAATAAGTACAAGCAAGGGGGGCAAGGCCTTACCTTGTCAATCCTAATGAGGCAACGAACCTCTACTAATTAACAAGCATGACAAAAATAAGAGGTAGAGAGAACTAGGTATTCTATGATCATCACATAATTTGTAATATACTCTATGATGATATTACAAATGAGAATACTTGAAAAATGCACAAATATAAAATCCAAAAAGAAAGTTGAGTAATCAACCTCAAACTTACTTTTACAAATGCGTGAATTAAAAATGATAGATAAGTAACCTGAAGTATTTTCATCTTGTCTTCTTCAAATCTGTCCAACAAAACTTGATAGTTCATCATTTCTTCTTGGATGTATTGGATCTTGTTGAAGCTATTGACACTGTCGTATGATTCTGCTTTGCCAGTCGCATCGGTAGGTGCCTTGGAACAAACTCTCTTGTCACTTTACCATCCCACCTGTGCTGCCTCCCATGTGTCTTCTTTTTGTTTTTGTTGCTTCCACATCTTTGACGCCGAGGTGAGATATCCCCATCCCTAGCCACTTTATCAAAGCATACATCCAACATATTTTCTTCCTCATCCTCATTAAAAGAATCATCGCCCAAATCACTATCATAACCCCTAGTTGGACTTAATTCTGATGCTAAGGCCTCTTGTTCATTCTTCTTTGCAATTATACTTTTAGGTACAAATTCCAAAGCTTATGGACTTAATTTTCTATTCAAAAGAAGTGGTGAAACATGCTCTTCTTCATCACCAAATCAGCCCACGTAGGAGTACTCATCTCCCTTTGTTTTTCTTTCAAGTCCTCATGAGCTGAGGTGTTCGATGTGACCATGGGTGACTTGATCGCTGAATTGGGTTTGAGCAACATGGCAGCCTCACTTTCTTGAATAATCTTAGCTACTTCAGGATTAGAGATATATAATGTAGGACTCATAACTCTATCATTTTTTTTGGTCTGCATGCTACATACTCCAGTTGGCGCGCTAGCTGATTGTATATTATTATCAAAATCGACTCGAACCAAAGTTTGCTCCTTCGTGGGATTAGAATCAACTAACTCTAATTCTTTCTCCACCTCGAGTGCTTCGAATGGATTTGTACAAACAATGTCCTTCGGTTCATTAGATTGCACTACTACATTAGTAGTTAGCTGCTGCTTATTTTCAAGGCATGGAGATTTACTTCGACTTGCCGAGGAACCAATACACATAGAAATTGATTTTTTTTGTGCAATTGTGTTCCAATTCCCAGTTGCATTCTCATCACGACTAGAAATTTCAACTTGCAAATCGATAGGTTCCAAAGGTTGCAAATCACCACATCAGATTTTGGCGTCTGTATAGCATCGTGAAGTTTCTCAGGAGTATGCTTATCACCTTGCCTCATACTTGAATTTTCAGCAGCAACTTCATTCTCTTTTATCTCGTTAATTTTTTGTGCAAATTGTGCATCGTTGGATTGATTTGTATCCACAACGAGTTGCTCTTCAACTTCAACATGATCAGCTGAATTACAACTTTGTTGGTTGGGAGAAGTATTTTTTTGCCGTGAAAACTCATCAGTTTGAGGAATTAAGGATAACATTCGATTCCTGGAAGAGTAGTCGTCTAACACTGCTTTGCCCAGACGCTGGCCAGAATTTTGGTGCACCAAATTTTGATCTTTAACGCCACTCTTTTCAGCCCCTATCTCTAAATCTTTAGTTGTTCCTTCGTCATCCTTTTCACCAACTTCCAGCCTATTTGAATCAGCTTTTTTAGCATTGAGATGAACACGAAGATGACCTTGAAATTTTTCTCCTTCAATATGATTTTCACTGACCGTGGCATCAACTTGACCATCAGTGAGAGTTCGACAATCAGCTTCTCTATGCCCCTGATGTTTACATCTCTTACAATAAATAATATGGTAAATAATCATACCTGATTTTTTGAATTGAACTCTAATTCTTTTTGGAAGCGTCCTTAACAGATCCACTCGACTTTTACCCTTGCAGTACTAGGTCGTGTTTTATCATTGGTCGCTCGATCCACATCAAGAGGTTGTCCAACTGCTGAAGCCATTGAAAATAGAGCATTACGAGCAAAATATTGACAAGGTAAACTTGGGAAAGAAATCCATGCCATTGCAATGGAGGTTTCTTCCATAGGACTAAAAGAAGGAGTCCACTTTTGGATTCTGAACGGTATAACAGTACCGGCAAACTTAATCGACCTACTAGTTTTAGAAAAGATTGCAATATAATCTTCCTTCAAAGTGAACCACAACAGCACATGTCGACTTTCTAATAACCCAATGTTACATTCACCCTTAAATCCTAATTGTTGAGGCAATATTTTCCGTAAATCTGGAAGTTCAGGCCTTCCATGTGAGAATTTGGGCTATGAGAGTGTATTTTAGATTCTCCTCCGTGATAAACGTTTCAAGGTCTTTGGAGTCAAAAACCACCAGGGGTTCTCCATGTAAAAGACTGACTGGTTTGAGAGATTTCTCAGTATATTGTTTGATTCTCGCTGATTGATGAAGCATATGTGCGACCTGTATTAGGGTTGGCGTTTTTCTCTCCCACACCATAGGCTGGGGAGAGGGCGAAGCAGCCATGGCTGCTATTCACGTCATATTTCGATTGAGAGAGAGAGAGAAGAGAACTTTTGGGTTTAGGGTTCCCCGATTTTATTGTTTTATATACGTTTATTGGAAAATGTTGTTTACGGTTTTCTTTTTTTGATGGAACACTGAAATTTTTTTAAAAGTTCATTTATTTTAGAGCCAAGTGTGCAACTTTGGTAAGTCTAGTTTATCTAGGTCTTAGGAATAACATGGTGAAACTTAGTTCTTGAAGAATTCTTATCAAGTCAGGGTCTTCGGGAACCAAGTCAGAATCGTTAGGAATCAATCAATTAAGTTGAATGTGCTTAGAGATGTATCATATGATACCAGCTGACATGTCTCATGTCACAACAAAAATGATGTTACCATGTGGGTACTAGTCCAATAACTACAGTTTCCTGAAAAGTGCCCTTTTCCAGGGCAAAGGATGTTAAGACCTTGCAAAACTATTGCTGAATCAATCCCTAAATAGAACTTAGAGTAGAATTCGTTTTCACCGAGCAATAGGCATGAATACAAAGTAAGCTCACATGAATATTAATGTTCAAAAAAAAAAAAGTAAGCTCACATGAATTTTGTGTTATACCTGTGAGTTATTTTGCTATGAATCATGAGCTTAGATGATTTGTTGGCAAGTAAATATCAATAGCGGATGAGGTAATTACTTAGGGTTTCTATTTCGGCTCGATGTAGGTAGTCTCTGCTGCACATTGTTGTTCTCTTGTGGAACTCTCTCTAAGGCTTTTTTTTGTGACATGTACTTTTACTTTAAGCTTATCTCAGCACTTCTAAAATTTTGGAGTTTGGACTTGCTTAGTTACATAAATGGTTCATTTGTTCTTCATAATTCATTATACTGAAAGTCCTTTACACCCAACTAAATATCTAATTCAGAGTGGTATAGAATCTTTAGAAAACCAAGATCATACTGAACCAATAAAAACCCACTACCTTTTCCAATTAGGCATCTATAACTATGGTAATTCGGGATATTTCTAGTTAGTGAACTTTGATTCGTTCCTTTATTATTGGATTCTATTCTTGTGCTCCTTTATCTTCTCTCTTCTTTGTATTACTTGAATTTAAGCCTCCAATATGTAATCCTGTTTCCTGTTCTTGATTTTGTGTCATATTCTACTACCCTTTCTATAGTGCGACACAGAAATGGCTCAAGGAACTTGTGCTATTTTTGGTATGTATCGCTCCTTAACATCCCCCACTTTGAAGCCTTAAAACCCAAGTATTCTGGTCCATATTTCAAGGATAAAGCCAAGTTTGTAGCCTGTCCAACATCAGATTTTGATATATAACAAGAGCATTCTTTCTGTCATTTGTTTGTTCATTATCAACAGTAAAGTCAAATATTAATGTGATTTGATTTTCTGACTGACTTAAAAATTTCTTGATTTTCTTACTATATTTTGTTGAGTTTAGTTGGTGCTGTTATTTAGTTTGGAACAGGGCCACAGGTGTTTGGAATTTTTGTAGGGTTGCATTCTGTTAAATTGTGAAGATATTGAAATCACAATGAACCAACGTAGCACAATCGATCTGGAACATGGATGGGGCATCATTCAAAGGGGCATAACAAAGCTGAAAAACATTCTAGAAGGGCTGCCTGAGCCGCAGTTTAACTCAGAGGACTATATGATGATGTATTCGTATCCTTTTAGACTCCCACACTGTTAGGCATGCAGATAACTTGGATTTGATTCACCTTTTGTTTCCTTAAGTCTACTAACAGGACAATTTACAACATGTGTTCTCACAATCCCCTACATGATTATTCTCAACTGTTGTATGATAAATATCGTGAAGCTTTTGAAGAATATATCATAACAATGGTAAGGGTAGCTGCAGTTTTCATTCACATTTCACATTAGTAAAAATTAAACAAGGTACTACAATAAAACAAGAAAAATAAGAATTTTTGAGAAGTATTATTCTTAATTTTTCTTTGATGTTTGTTATATCCATGTACCATTCTTGATTGTTTGCTCTCTATGTATCATTCTAGAATATTTGGAACTTAAAAAATTGATTTCTCTAATAAAGAAACAAAAAATCATTAGTCTGGTGAGCCCTTTGTTTCTATTTTATTTTTCAATTTTAGCCATGTAACAAAGAGGGATTAGTATGGATAGTTTCCTTGGTTCCTTCTGTGATTTTATTTTGTGCCCTCCATGATTTTATTTAATAAGGATCCATGTGCAAGTATCAACATTTTTTTGGGATGTGAATGTTCATGTAATTTAGGCATTGCTTTCCCAAGAGGCATATTATCTTTTAGTTTTATTCCCATAATTATATGATTCAAATTTAGAAAGGCTGCTCTTGCTGCTTATTTATTCCATAGCATATTAAGAAAAGGATATGGGGAAAGTGGATAGAAGTTTCAAAACACAGCTAAATTACATGGATTTTTTGTATGTTATTTTAGGCATGCAATTTTTCTTAGGAGTTAAACTCAAATTTAGGTTAAAGTTTGTTTACCTAATTTTTGTTTCTCCAAATAATTCTATCTTATCTAAATTTCACATTGCAATTCAATTTCAAAATAGGTATTGCCTTCTTTGAGAGAAAAACATGACGAGCTCATGTTGCGAGAGCTGGTAAAAAGGTGGTTAAATCATAAGGTCATGGTCAAATGGTTGTCGAGATTCTTCCAGTATCTTGAACGCTATTTGATTGCCAAGAGATCTCTGCCGGGACTTAATGAAGTTGGATTAACTTGCTTCCGTGATCAGGTAATTTACAGTTCTCCTTCTCTTTTTTCTTTTCGTCAAAACTTTGTGTTGAATGAGTAGGCAGATTTAGTCATAATCTGCTCCACCATTGAGCTGGCAGATTTGATTATAATCTGCTCCACAAATAAAGCTGGCAGATTTGATTAGAATCTGCTCCTGTGAATATGGGATTAGAATATATTATTCTAGGAAAATAGTTTAGAAGAAATCCCTTGATTCAAGGATTTCCTAAGAATTAGGGATTGATTAGTTTATTTGGTCTTTACTTGTTCTCTTATAAATACTGTAGAAACACTATGAATAAAATATACTTTTCCAGTATCTAAACTTTCACTTTGTTTCTATTGTCATCTATTAATACATCTCCACCTGCTCTCTTGGTTAAAACACTGAGTTCAGCTCATCACTTCTATATTGATCTTTTTATTTCTATTTTCTGGGTTTTGCCTCTTCTAGAATTTGGTTTTCAGTTTGACAGTATACTAGTCAACTGCTGCCACATCCTTTTACGAGAAGATGTTATCATTTAGTCCCTCCATCCCAATTATGTGAAGGTGATTGACTGGGCACGAAGTTTTAAGAGAAAAAGAAAGAATTTTGAAACTTGTGGTATAAAGTAAGCTATAGAAACTTAAGTAAAACAAGAAGTTTGAAGTTAAATTGTTACTAATATGGAAAGAGGTCCCTTTTTTGTGGACTGACTAAAAAAGAAAGAGTATCACATAAATTGGGACAGAGGTAATATCTTACTGGCAACTGTTTTCTATTTCAGGTCTACCAAGAGTTGAATGGAAAAGTCAGGGATGCTGTTATATCTCTGGTATCCCTTTTGTCTTGCTCTGAGTTCTCACTACCATTTCTTTTTTTCCTTTTAATTGAGCAACAACATTCCTCTAACCAGATTGATCAAGAGCGTGAGGGAGAAAATTGACAGAGCTCTACTAAAGAATGTGCTAGATATATATGTTGAAATTGGAATGGGGTTAATGAATTATTATGAGAACGGTTTTGAAGCTGCAATGCTCAAGGACACAATGGTTTATTATTCCTGCAAAGCTTCTAACTGGATCCTCGAAGATTCATGTCCAAATTATATGCTGAAAGTTAGTATACCGCGTATGCAACCCCTTAATTCTGCATTCTTTCCTTGTTGCTTCTTCTGTCTGCCTTTTTTCTGGTTAAATTCCATATGCTAACCTACATAATCATGTCAATGTTCCTTTAGGCCGAGGAGTGCTTGAAACGGGAGAAGGATAGGGTCTCTCATTATCTCCATTCAAGCAGCGAGACAAAGTTGCTTGAGGTTCATTCTAGCTCTTAATCTTTTTTCTTTACTGGAACTTTAGCCTTCAAAATGGTGGATGTTGCTATCAGTTTTTATTGTTCACATCTTCTTTTTTCTGGATCTAACCTTTCAACTTTAAATTAGCTGCAACTTTACTACTCTCACCTTTCTGCAGAAAGTGCAACATGAGTTGTTGTCTGTGTATGCCACTCAACTTCTTGAGAAGGAGCACTCTGGATGCCATGCGTTACTAAGAGATGATAAGGTAGTTAGCAGCATCTTAATGACCATGTTTTTTTTTTGCAGTAATTGACACAATCATGATTATTTTATTAGGTTGAAGATTTATCAAGGATGTATAGGCTCTTTTCTAAGATCCCTCGAGGCTTAGACCATGTGGCCAATACTTTTAAGCAGGTTTGTGATCTCATGACCTCATCTTCTCAATTGTATGCCTATAAGTTACTTCATGTATCCTTCGTTTTAATCTGAATGCAGCATGTTACTGCTGAAGGGACAGCTTTGGTAAAACAGGCTGAAGATGCTGCTAGCAATAAAAAGGTTTGTACTATCTATCCTTTTCTCACAAAATCTGTTTCTTTCCCTCCAAAAAAAACTCACAAAATCTTAAAAAATACAAAATAGCTCCTTGCCGATTTTCTGGCCAAAAATTGAAGCTTTTCACTGGAAAATTACTCCACATGACAAAAACCTCCTCAAGATCAGCCATTGTAGTTCTCCATTGTTGTAGAAGCTCGAAATATTTCATCCATTATAGAAGAGTTCGTTTTTCCAGCAGCCTCTTTCCAGTCGTTTTTGCAGCGACGTTTTGTTGTTACATTTCACCATTCCAGTAGCTCATCTGACCTATAAGAGATCTATCCCCGTGGTTTTCTTTTTTCTAGTATTTAAAAATCATCAAGCAGTGAGCAGTAGCATCGACCATTACTGGCTTATTATGTCGTTTGCTGAATATAGTGGTGATTATGGTGGTGAATGGGAGGAGACTTCAAAATGTTGGAAGTGGAACCCTCTAAGTAAGGTGACAGTGTCCATTGTCCTGCGTCGCAATAGTACATATGACGACATGGTTGAGGGAATTAAATTGTGAGCCTAGCAACTTGATCATTAGTTATTTGATGAATGCTGAGGGAAAAATTCATCCATATTTCATAACAAATGATAGGCAGGCAGGGTTGTGCTTGTTTGATTTTGTCCCTGATGGTCCTAGACTAGTTTTCTGGGTTAAAGTTGTTGAGAGGCATGAAGAAGAAGAAGGTTCAACACCATTAGGGTGGGGGTGGGTGGGGGGATTGTCCCTGGAAAATGCTTGATATAAATATTAGAGAAAGGGAAAATCCATTCATTAGAAAGCTCATGCTGCTTCACAATACATCAAGTAAAAAGTTATTGTAAACTCAGTGAAAAAAGTTAGAGACAATAAGTTCAGGGACCTTTCTCAAAAAGCAGCAATCCCTTGAAAAGGGGAGATGACTGCTAGAATATATTGTGCATCACATCTTGAGCTGTCAGTTTGTGAGACTAGCTATTTATTGCTGATTAGAGCATTTTGCTATTTTTTTATTTTTTTTTCAGCTTACCACCCGGTGTTCAGTACCCGCATTGGGGCTCGAGTAATCCGAGTTCGTGCCAGGATGTCTCACACTGGGGTAAAGCGCTCCGTAATTAATGCGACTCCATAACCAAGGGAACTCTAACCGGAGACCTGATTAAGGAGTAGGGATTACTTACCACTCCACCACAACCCTTGTTTGTGGCATATTGCTTTTCTGCTTTTTTAATTTCCATATTGTGCTTTTGATGAATTTTGTTCGGAGATTTCTTCTGAACATCATATCTTCTCTTTTGTATCAAAAGCATGAAATCACAAAGTTGGACTTCCATCTCAATGATTGTTTTGTTTCATTTACTTTATTTGTCCTTCAGTAAATGATCATTGATGATTTGGTGGTTGGGAATGCTACTTAAAAAAGATGGTAAACGTTTCTTTAAAGCAGAACCCCCCATCAAATTTGATACTTATCTTAGAGAAAGTGCATGAGCAGTTGCTTAGGAAACCAACAAGTACTTTTTGTCTCTTTTCCTTCTTTTATGTATTTTAACTTTTCTTCTTCTGCTGGCTAGAACAATGTCAAAATTAATTCATTTCATCTTTTTAGGGATGATTCTCTAAAAGATGAGACTGGTATTTCTTTGTGAGTGCATTTAATATAATTGCTCAATGTCTTGCGTTCTTTCTGATCAACTAGTGTTCTTAAACAGGCAGATAAGAGAGATGTGGTTGGTTTGCAGGAACAGGTAATCCCTTAGTAAATCTGTTATCTGATCCTTTAATATGTTTTCGGCGGTTAACTTACTTCTGAATTTTCAGGTTTTTGTTCGGAAAGTCATTGAGCTTCATGATAAATATTTGGCATATGTGAATAGTTGTTTCCAAAACCACATACTTTTTCACAAGGTATGTGTTGGAAGGAATGATAGTTGTCTAATTTAATTGTTCTACTCTGTGCATTAGGTCTGTGCATAAGGGTAAAAGTAAATTGCTAATATCTGTCCCCTTTGTCACTTTCTAGGCACTTAAAGAAGCTTTCGAGCTTTTCTGCAACAAGGGTGTTGCTGGTAGCTCAAGCACTGAAATTCTTGCCACATTCTGCGGCAACATACTCAAAAGAGGCGGGAGTGAGAAATTGAGAGATGAAGCCATAGAAGAGACATTGGAGAAGGTGAGCTCTTTCTCTATAAATCCCCTTCCCTTCTTTTCTTCTAGAGCATCTGCTTTTTCTTCGTACAACTAGAGCAGGAGAAAGCTGATAATAGATTTCACTTGCAGGTGGTAAAGCTGCTACCTTATATTAGTGATAAGGACTTGTTTGCAGAATTCTATAGGTAGAGTTACCTCTACTCTGTATCTCAACCACTACTTGAATAGTAGCTTCTTTTCTGTTAATGACTTCCTTTTTTTTCAGGAAAAAGCTAGCTCGGCGGTTGCTATTTAATAAGAGTGCTAATGTTGAACATGAGAGAAGTATCATAACAAAGTTGAAGCAGCAGTGTGGGGGGCAGTTCACATTAAAGATGGAGGGAATGGTAAACTACCCAGATCAATTATTCTGAATTTGAGGCTATGTTCTCTGGTGACATTCTTCTTCCCATCCTATAGGTCACAGATTTGACATTGGTAAGGGAAAATCAAGCCAGCTTTGAGGAGTACGTGAGCAACAATCCAATAGCAAATCCAGGAATTGACTTGACGGTGACTGTCTTGAATACTGGCTTCTGGCCTAGCTACAAGTCTTTTGATCTCAACCTCCCAACAGAAATGGTATATCATATAAATATGTTTAATGTCATTATGCAGTTGATTTTATCTTGGTTTTGACCCTTGTTCCTCTTGCTGAAGTTCTTCTCTTTGGGCAAAGAATGATGCATGTTTTTTTGCTTGAATCATATTTCTTCTCAAACGTCTTGTCAATGATTCATTTTATGTTGCGCATTGTCAGATTAGGTGCGTTGAAGTATTCAAGGAGTTTTATCAAACAGAAACGAAGCACAGGAAGCTTACGTGGATATACTCTTTGGGAACTTGCATTATAAATGGAAAATTTGAGCCAAAGTCTATTGAGCTCGTTGTCACTACCTATCAGGTTGATTGTTGGCTTACTTTTTGAAATCGGATAGGCTTAGTTAGTTTGAAACATTTTTATTACCTTAGCAATGAGAAAACAAGATTGAGATTTCTTCCTTTTTGTAGGCTTCTGCTCTGCTGCACTTTAATGCATCAGATAGATTGAGTTATCAGGAAATCATGACACAATTAAACCTGTCAGATGATGATGTTGTTCGGCTTCTTCATTCCCTTTCATGTGCGAAGTACAAGATTCTCAACAAGGAGCCAAGCACCAAAACAATTTCTCCGACTGATGTCTTTGTGTTCAACTCAAAGTTCACTGACATAATGAGGAGGATGAAGGTACAATAATGATGAGTAAGGTTAGCCTTTCTACTATGAATTGTTGCACTACATTACTGACCCAGTGAGGATATTGCTGTAATGGTATGCAGTTACCTCTGGCTCCTGTTGATGAGAAGAAAAAGGTAATTGAAAACGTTGACAAGGATAGGCGGTATGCTATAGATGCTTCGATTGTGCGTATTATGAAGAGTCGTAAAGTACTGGGCTACCAGCAACTGGTCATTGAATGCGTTGAGCAGTTGGGACGGATGTTCAAGGTATCCTCAGGGATAAACTTCTACTTCTCAATTTTAATGTTCGTTATTCAAGTTCAACTGAGCTAATTACTTTGTTTTGAATACTCATAGCCTGATGTCAAAGCTATCAAGAAGAGAGTTGAAGATTTGATAACTAGAGATTACCTTGAGAGGGACAAAGATAAACCAAACTTGTTCAAGTACTTGGCATGATTTGTGCAAATCATGGTGATGAGTGGTGTTTACAGGACTTCTGCAATCGACATAGGAGGAGAAACATGCCGCCCAAGATGAAGACGGATTCTGCAACTCCTACTTCCTGGACCTTCTATTGCCTTGCATCAGGAGCTTGAATCATTTTGTACAAATGGTTAAGAACTTAAGATCTCAGGAAAAAGTAGAATTGCCTCTCAGATACTTGAGTTGAGATTGCCTTAACTTCTTCCAGTCATATAGGCCCTTTCGTGTGCTCTATTCCGTGTTTTGTCAGCTACCTGTTCGAGTTTTGAGTAAATGTAATATTCTAGTCAATAGCTTACCCTCTCTGGATTCAGCACAATGGTAATTACTTTTAGGATATGCTCTACAATCCTACTTTCTTGGTTCTTTGTAGATTGTGATTTGAACCTTGGTGGTCCTTATGGGGCTTTCTTTCAGCCTTGGCCAAGTTTATTGGATCTGGAACCTCATTACTCAACAGTTCTCTATTGAATGAATCACTTGCCCAAGTTTTAGGTCCATTATCCCAAACTTTACAGATGTGAAAAACTTGTAGCTTCGGAATGACATTCAGACCTGAATCTGAATTGTATGGCTTTGTAGATAGAAGATACCAGCTCGATATATTAACACTCATAAGGTTACCAAAATATGCTATATAAAATTACATAACTAGCTAGTAATAGAAATTATGAGAAACACCATATGTTTACATAGCCGGGTCAAGTGTGTAATGGTCTCTAATCTGACACCAATCATCCTCGAGCCTAGAGCCAAATCTTAGGCATGTGAAAGTACACAAGTGTTGGTGATAATAGCCTTTTTAGGTGGCAAAATAGCTTTTTGCCTAGTATCTGTAACTTTTTTACCCTTTAAGTAAGCCCTTACATATGGAAAAGATCTTGAATCTTGTTATTTTCTTGCTCTCGTTGTTATATCGATTTCATATTAATGTTCTTATGGAATAATCAATATTCGTTCTTTATTATTGTTTCATCGACAGCCCAAAAAAGGAAAGGAAAAGAGTTTGATCGATATTAAAATTCACTTGTCCTTGAGCCCTAATTTGGAACACTTTTATTACATTATCAATGAGAAAACGATATTGAGACTTCCTTTTCGTAGGCTTCTGCTCTGCTTCTCTTTAATGCATCAGATATATTGAGTTATCAGGAAATCATGGGCCAATTAAACCTATCAGATGATGATGTCGTTTGGCTTCTTCATTCCCTTTTATGTCCGAAGTACAAGATTCTCAACAAGGAACCAACCACCAAAACAATTTCTCCGACTGATGTCTTTGAGTTCAACTCAAAGTTCACTGGCAAAATGAGGAGGATCAAGGTACGATTAATAATGAGTAAGGTTAGCCTTTCTACTATGAATGTTGCACTACATAACTAACCCCGTGAGGATATTGCTGTAAATGTATGCAGATGCGTCTCCCTCCTGTTGATGAGAAGAAAAAGGTAATTGAAGACGTTGACAAGGATAGACAGTATGCTATAGATGCTTCAAGTAGTGGGGGTAGGGGATTGGGTGAGTAAGAGGAGACAATAAACTTGGAAAAAGGAACCATTGATGACAAGAAGAGAATCGAGTGAGATGTGAATCTCTCTTTCTCCTTTTGTGTTTTTCCTTTTTCCTCGAAAACCCCCTTGCACTTCCAACTATTTCCATTTTTGTCACGGTTAAGCCCTAAAGCAAGACTCAAAACGTGTTGAACGCTTCAGCTTGCTTTATGTGCGCTTCTATATTGTCATTAAGGTTCTAAGGCAAACTTTTCCTTGCCAATGAGCCTCTTCGGAAGAAGTGAAACTAAACAATTGATATTTCACTTTATCATAATGTTTTTTTTCAATTTCTATGGTCCTATATTTGTCATGTTTGTTTATAATTATTAGTCTTAGACTAAACCTATATATTTGTATATTTTGTCCCTTTGCGCTTTTTTTAATTAAAGCCCACACTTTATTTGCGCTTAAATCCCCAACGACCTTAGAGCTTTTTTGCTCTTTTCACCTTTGATAACACTGATTCATTAGGAAAGTCATTTTCCTAGATTTTTTTTTTTTTTAAAGCATTTTGACCAGTCAAATATTAAAAGTATGGAATACATAGACAACACTCTCAAAAAAGAAAAAGAAAAGAGTACTCAAGCACTTGGGGTAAAAATGCAAAAAACCCAAAAATAGTTGGAATATATTTGCAATAACTCTGAATGAAAAACAAAGAAATTACCCTGGCAAAAATGGAAATAGTTAGAAGTATAAGGGGATTTTCGAGGAAAAAGGAAAATCACATAAAAGGGAAAAGAGAGATGCATATCTCACCCGATTCTCTTCTTGTCATCAATGGTTCCTGCCTTCCTGGCAGCTCCATTTTGTGCCCTCATCGGGTCTAGACTCTCTGATCACCCTTTTGGCAAATTCCTTCGCTCTCCGGTGACATCACATGTATATTTTTCGGTTAAATTGTGAGTTCTGATTCGATGTACACTGTTCCCACATATGTATATACCTATGATGCATAGTTGATGTGGTGGTTTCGGTTTAATTGCTTCTTCCTTTGCTTCGGATTGATCCTATTATTAATTTTGTTTTCAGTAGCTATTGAAATTGTGCTATTTTGTTGTGGTTGATTTTGCGATCTTCAGAACTGTGATTGATGGACTAGTTTTATGTTGTATTTTATTTCTCTATAGTTGATTCTGAGCATGAGTGTTTTGTCCTTTTGAAGCTAGGTATAGTGGAGGTTTAGTATTCATTACTGGTAGGTTTTGAGTTTAATTTTTTGTTCATTATTTGTTGCAACTGACGGCGTTCATGTAAAATAGTGTAATTTTGAAGGATCCGAGCAACTTAGCTTTTCAGTGTTTGTGATGTGTATTTTCTTTTGCTATTCTCAGTTTTATTTACTTATTAATTTATATATGTTTATTGGAAAATGTTGTATATGGTTTTCTTTTTTGATGGAACCCTCAAGATTTTAAAAGTTCATATCTTTTAGGGCCAAGTGTGCAATTTTGGTATTTCTAGTTTATGTAGGTCCTAGGAATAACTTGGTGAAACTTAGTTCTTGAGGAATTCCTATCAGGTTAGGGTCTTCGGGAACCAAGTCATAATCGTTAGGAATCAATCAATTGTATGGAATGTGCTTAGAGATGTATCATATGATACCAGCCGACATGTCTCATGCCACCAAAATGTTGTTATCGTGTGGGTACTAGTCCAGTAACTGCAATTTCCTGAAAACTGCCCCTTTTCAGGGCAAAGGACGTTAAGAGCTTGCAAAAAAATTGCTGAATCAATCCCTAAATAGAATTTAGAGTAGAATTCCTTTTCACCAAGCAATAAGCATGAATAAAATGTAAGCTCACATGAATCATGAGCATAGATGATTTGTTGGCAGGTAATTATCAATAGCGGATGAGGTAATTACTTAGGGTTTTTATTTCGGCTGAATGTAGGTAGTCTCTGCTGCACATTATTGTACTCTTGTGAAGCTCTCTTGAAGGTGTCTTTTTTTTGTGTGACATGTACTTTTACTTTACGCTTATCTCAGCACTTCTAAATTTTGAAGTTTGGCCTTGTTTAGTTACATAAATGGCTCATTTGTGCTTGATAATTTATTATACTTGAAGTCCTATACATCTAACTAAATATATAATTCTGAGTGGTAAAGAATCTTTAGAAACAAAGATCACACTTGAACCAATAAAAAAACTCACTACCTTTTCCAGTTAGGCATCTATAACTGTGGTAATTCGGAATATTTCTAGTTAGTGAGCTTTGATTCTTTCCTTTATTATTGGATTTTATTCTTGTGCTCCTTTATCTTCTCTCCTCTTTGTATTACTTGAATATAAGCCGCCAATATGTAATCCTGTTTCCTGTTCTTGATTTTTAGTCATATTCTTCTACCCTATCTATTGTGAGACCCAGAAATGGCTCAAGGTACTTCTACGATTCTTAGTATGCATCGCTCCTTAACAGCCCCACACTTTGAAGCCTTGAAATCCAAGTAATCTGGTCCATATTTCAAGGATAAAGCCAAGTTTGTAGACTGTCCAACATCAGATTTCGGTATTTAATAAGAGCATTCTTTCTGTCATTTGTTTGTTTATTCTCAAGAATAGAGTCAAATATTAATGTGATTTGATTTTCTGATTGGATTATAACTTGCTTGATTTTCTTATAAGCTTTTGTTGAGTTTAGTTGGTGATGTTATTTAGTTTGGGAACAGGGCCACAGGTGTTTGGAATTTGTGTAAGGTTGCATTCTGTTAAATTGTGAAGATATTAAAATCACAATGATCCAACATAGCACAATCGATCTGGAACATGGATGGCACTTCATGCAAAGGGGCATCACAAAACTGAAGAATATTCGAGAAGGGCCGCCTGAGCCTCAGTTCAGCTCAGAGGACTATATGAAGCTGTATACGCATCCTTTTAGACTCCCACACTGTTAGGCATGTAGATAACTTGGATTTGATTAACCTTTTGTCTCCTTAAGTGTACTTGCAGTACAATTTACAACATGTGTACTCAGAAGCCCCCACATGATTATTCTCAACAGCTGTATGACAAATATCGTGAAGCTTTTGAAGAATACATCACAACAACGGGTAAGGGTAGCTGCAGTTTTCATTCGCATTTTACTTTGGTAGAAATTAAACAAGGCACTACAATAAAACAAGAAAAATAAGAATTGAAGAAGTATTATTCTTAATTTTTTTTTGATGTTTGTTATATCCATGTACCATCTTGATTGTTTGCTCTCTATGTATTGTTCTGAAATGTTTGGAACTTATAAAAATGATTTCTTTAATAAAGAAACAGAAAATCATTAGTCTGGTGACCCCTTTGTTGGTATTTTATTTTTCAATTTTAGTCATGCAAACAAAGAGGGCTTATTATGGATAGTTTTCTTGGTGCCCTCTGTGATTTTATTTTGTGCCCTCTATGATTTTATTTAATAAGGATCCATGTACAAGTATCTACATTTTTTTGGGATCTGAATGTTTATGTAATTCAGGCATTGCTTTCCCAAGAGGCATATTATCTAGCCAAGAATGCTGCCTTTGACATTTTTATTGGGTACAGTAATGTTTCAAAGGCGTACAAAATCTTTCAACTTGAAGGTGAGAAGATAGTTATCAGCAGTGATGTCCACTTCATGGAGAATGCAGAATGGGATTGAGATGACTCAAGGAATTCCGTCTAGAAAACAAGCTCGTGGTTAAATGAAAGGGACGATGATCCACCAATTAGGGGAACTCGATTGCTCTCTAATATATATGAGAGATGCTATGTTGCGATTCGTGAACCTGCTAACCCTAAAGATGCTCTCAACAACCCCAAGTGGAGAAATGCAATGGAGAAGGAGTTGTTTATGATCGAAAAAATGATAAGTGGCAGCTTGTTGACAAACCTCACGGCAGAAAAGTAATTGGGGTAAAGTGGGTGTTCCGAACCAAGCTAAATGTTGATGGTTCAATCAACAAGCATAAAGCAAGGCTTGTCGTTAAGGGTTATGCGCAGATTTTTGGTATAGATTACTCTGACACTTTTGCTGCAGTTGTTAGGCTCGACACGATCAGATTGCTTATAACTGTTTTTGCACAACGTTGCTGGAAAGTGCATCAGATGGATGTCAAATCAATATTTCTTAATGACATTCTTGAAGAAGAAATTTATGTTGAGCAACCTGAAGGGTTTGTATAGATGGAAAGGAAGATAAATTCTACCGACTACATAAAGGTCTTTATGGCTTAAAACAGGCACCAAGAGCTTGGTATAGTCGAATAGATGATTATTTGCTCGGCCTCGATTTTGAAAAGAGTCTTTCAGAATTCACACTGTATGTTAAACATAATAGCAGTGAGATTCTTGTTGTTTCTCTATATGTGGATGACCTTTTGATTACACGGAGCAGTGAAAACCTAATTGATGAGTTCAAGCAAGATATAATGCAAGCTTTTGAAATGTCTGATCTTGGTCTTATGACATAATTCCTTGGAATGGAGATTACACAAGGAAAAGATGAGTTTTCAGTTTGCCAGAAAAAGTACGCAAAGGAAATTTTCAAGAAATTCAAAATGGAAAATTGCAATGAGATTAGTACTCCCATGAACCAAAAAGAGAAACTAAGTAAAGATGATGGAGCCGAAAAGGTGGTGGAGACATACTTCAGAAGTTTCATTGGTGTTTAATGTATCTTACAGCAACAAGACCCGATATATTGTATGTTGCAAGTGTTTTGTCAAGGTTCATGCATTGTACCAGTGAAATACACTTGCAGGCAGCCAAAAGAGTTGTGCGATACATCAAAGGAGCCATCACCTATAGAGTCAAGTTTCAGAAGAGTCAATCTGTGAAGCTTTGTGAGGACTCCGACAGTGATTGGGGCGGTTCCGAGGATGATGCAAAGAGTACTTCAGGGTACTGTTTTAGTCTTGGTTCTTGAGTTTTCTCATGGAGTTGTAAGAAACAAGATATTGTGGCTCAATCTACTGCCGAAGCTGAGTTTGTGGCAGCTGCAGCAGTAAATCAAGCATTGTGGCTGAAGAAAATTCTAGTTGATTTGCATATGGAACTGACTGGAAGCATCAAAGTGTTCGTGGACAATGAAGCAGCAATAATTATATCTCACAATCTTGTGTTTCATGGAAGAACTAAGCACTTCAAAATCAACTTTTTTTCTTGAGAGAAGTGCAAAAAGATGGACATATAACTCTTGCCTACTGCAAGATGGAAGAACAATTGGCTGATATATTCACTAAGCCTTTACCAGTCAGCAAGTTTGAGCTTCTCAGACAAAAAAAATGGAGTTTGCAGTTTCCAAACCAAGCAGGAGTGTTAGGAATTTGCTTTTTTTCAAACTGCAATTTATTTACTTTTACTGCTTTATTATATTAAATAAGAGTTGTTGTTAGCCATATATTCCTATTATTTAGGAGTTAGTGATTTAGGGAAACTCCTAGTCGTGTGTTTAATGCTTTCTATTTCATTCTAGTCTAAATGATGTAACCGTGAGAGAAGTGTTCTTCTACTGATATTCTTTTTGACTTCTCTGCTCTCTATATCTTGTAATTCTGAAATTTACCTACAGAACACCCCTCCCCCCCCCCCCCCCCAAATCAAATTCTGTACTTATTTTAATGAAAGAGCATGAGCAGTTGCTTAGGGAACCAACAAGTGCTTTTTGTCGCATTTCCTTCTAATTTGTATTTTAACTTTTCCCCTTCTGCTGGTTAGAACGATGTCAAAATTAATTCATTTCATTTTCTTTAGGGATGATTCCATAAATGATGAGACTGTATTTCTTTGTGAATTCATTTAATATAATTGCTCAATGTCTTGCATTCCTTCTGATCAACTAGTGCTCAACAGCATATAAGAGACATGTGGTTGGTTTGCAGGAACAGGTAATCCCTTAGTAAATCTGTTATCAGATCCTTTAATATGTTTTCAGCGGTTAACTTTTGAATTTTCAGGTTTTTGTTCGGAAAGTAATTGAGCTTCATTTGGCTTATGAGAATAACTGTTTCCAAAACCGCACACTTTTTCACAAGATATGTGTTGGAGCAAGGGATAGTTGTCTAATTTAAATGTTCTACTCTGTGCATTAGGGTAAAAGTAAATTGCTAATATCTGCCCCATCAACTTTGTAGGCACTTAAAGAAACTTTCGAACTTTTCTGCAACAAGGGTGTTGCTGGTAGATGAGGCGCTGAACTTCTTGCCACATTCTGCAACAAAATTCTCAAAAAATGCAGGAGTGAGAAATTGAGTGATGAAGCCATTGAAGAGACGTTGGAGAAGGTGAACTCTTGCTCTATAGATCCCCTTCCCTTCTTTTCCTCTAGAGCATCCGCTTTTTCTTCGTACTACTGGAGCAGGAGAAAGCTGATATTAGATCTCACTTGCAGGTGGTAAAGCTGCAAGCTTATATTAGTGATAAGGACTTGTTATCTCATCCACTACTTGAATAGTAGCTTCTTCTCTGTTATGTTACAAGTTTATGACTTCCTTTTTTTTTTCAGGAGCCAATGATGAACATGAGAGAAGTATCCTAACAAAGTTGAAGCAGCAGTGTGGGGACAGTTCACATCAAAGATGGAGGGAATGGTAAGCTATCCAGATCAATGTTCTCTGGTGACATTCTTCTTCTCTTCCTGTAGGTCATAGATTTGACATTGGCAAGGGAAAATTAAGCCAGCTTTTGAGGAGTATTTGAGCAATAATCCAATAGCAAATCCAAGAATTGGCTAGACGGTTACTGTCTTGACTTCTGGCCTAGCTGCAAGTCTTTTGATCTCAACCTCCCAGCAGAAATGGTATATCATATCAATATGTTAATTGGCATTATGCAGTTAATTTTATCTTGGTTTTGACCCTTGTTCCTCCTGCTGAAGTTCTTCTCTTTGGGCAAAGAATGATGCATGTTTCTTTGCTTGAATCATTTTTCTTCTCAAACGTCGTGTCATTGATTCATTTTATGCTGCGCATTGTCAGGTTAGGTGTGTTGAAGTATTCAAAAAGTTTTATCAAACAAAAATGAAGCACAGGAAACTTACATGGATATACTCTTTGGGAACTTGCAACGTAAATGGAAAATTTGAGCCAAAGACTATTGAGCTCGTTGTCACTACTTATCAAGTTGATTGTTGGCTTACTTTTTGAAATCGGATAGGCATAGTTAATTTGAAACATTTCTGTTACTTTATCAATGAGAAAACGAGATTAAGGCTTCTTCCTTTTCGTAGGCTTCTGCTCTGCTGCTCTTTAATGCATCAGATAGATTGAGTTATAAGGAAATCATGACGCAATTAAACCTATCAGTTGATGATGTTGTTTGGCTTCTTCATTCCCTTTCATGTGCGAAAAACAAGATTCTCAACCAGAAGCCAAGCACCAAAACAATTTCTCCGACTGGCGTGTTTGAGTTCAACTCAAAGTTCACTGACAAAATAAGGATGATCAAGGTACAATTATAGATGAGTAAGGTTAGCCTTTCTACTATAATTGTTGCACTACATTACTGACCCTGTGAGGATATTGTTGCAATGGTATGCAGATACCTCTCCCTCCTGTTGATGAGAAGAAAAATGTAATTGAAGATGTTGACAAGGATAGGTGATATGCTATAGATACTTCAATTGCGCGTATTGTGAAGAGTTGTAAATTATAGGGCTAACTGGTCATGGAATGCGTTGAGCAGTTTGGACGGATGTTCAAGGTATCCTCAGGGGGATAAACTTCTACTTCTCAATTTCAATGTTCGTTATTCAAGTTCAGCTGAGCTAATTACTTTGTTTTGGATACTCCATAGCCTGATGTCAAAGCTATCTAGAAGAGAATCGAAAATTTGATAACTAGGGATTACCTAGAAAGGGACAAAGATAACCCAAACCTGTTCAAGTACTTGGCATGATTTGTGCAGATCATATGAGTGATGTTGGTATGAACTTCTGCAATCGACATATGAGGAGAAACATGCCGCCTAAGATGAAGACGGATTTCTTTAACTCGTACCCCTCTGGACCTTTGATTCTCTTGCACCAGGAACTTGAAACATTTTGTACAAATGGTTAAGATCTCAGGAAATAATACAATTGCCTCTCAGATACTGAGTTGTGATTGCCTTAGCTTTTTTACCCTTTAAGTAAGCCTTTACATGGGATAAGAAGGCATCTTCCATAGTAAAATACAATTTCAATTCTAAGTTTTGAGAATATGGAAAAGATCCTAAATCTTGTTATTTTCTTGCTCTCGTTATTATATCGATTTCATATTCTTGTTCTTATGGCATAGTCAATATTCGTTCCTTTGTTGTTGTTTCATCGACAACCCAAAAAAGAAAAAAAAAAGAGTTTGATCGTAATTAATTCACTTTTCCTTAATCCCTAATTTTACAAATTAAACTTTGCTATGAACACATTTTCGGCTAAACAAATGTCATCAAACATGTCATTAATTCTTGAATGACAATTTGCTGGTTAGAGCCATAATGATAGTATGAAGTTATGGCGTCTCCTGTGATAATATGTGAAGCTCAGCTAATCAAATTAGCATCTGATATAGTTCGGCAGTATGTATTAAGAAGATAATTAAATGAAAATCATTTCCTATATAATATAATTTCCTGTGTCAATTTGTTTGATCTACTTTCTTTTTAGTCCATTTCAAAAGAATGATCCTTTTCTTTTTAGCAACTTTTTATTTCAACTTTCTCCGTGACATGTTTAGGACCACAAGATTAAAAGATATTTTGATAGATTTGACAAATCTTTAATTTGAGACCACAAGTTTCAAAAGTCCTTTTTTACTTACTTAAACTCCACATCAAGTCAAAACATAGATCATTCAATTTAAAACAGAGGAAGTATTAGTTATGAAATATTAAGATGGTGGATGTTAATGTCCATATGCACTAGTATTTGATGGATGTCAATGTTCATATGCACTAGTAAACTTGACTTTTCAAGTTACTTTAGACTTATAAATAACTTACATTGTATATGAAAATTGATAGTAGATATAATTGGAAGTATAAGAAAGCTCTTATTTCGTCTCACTATTTATACTGCTCTCTGGCAGTAGTATTTATCTAATTTTACTTTAATAATAACATGTTATCAGCACGAGTCTCTAATTTATCCCAAAGATATACATGATAAGAAAAGCAAAAATGGGAGAAATCCTCCTCTAAGTATTTGGGTATGTATTTTACCAATCATGTACTTATAAGCAAGATTTATGTCATACTATCACCTTCTCTTGTTATATAACATTAATTTGATAAACAGAGTTCTTGAAGGTTGTTTGAATCTTATTAGGACTATGTTTAAGATGTTTATGCTTGGAATATTATTGATATAATTGTTACATTGATTGTAAATGAATTTTAGTTTTTATTGTCACTGTTAGTAACCTAATAAGAATTCGTTCCGGGGAGGACCCTTTGATCTATCAATGAAAATATCTCCTTGTGTGGTGTGACAAAGAATTCTATAAAAGATCCATTGAGACTCCATCCACGGTCACACGAACATCTCTTCGTACTTGTCCAGGACAAGTGAGATCTTCGATCTGTGCGCCTGAGAGCAGCTCAAATTAAAAATAGTTTGGTCTAGTTTGAATTCAGGCATGCTCGTCCGTCTACTGCTATGCCCGAAAATGGTGCAGTGTGAGGGCATCGCTATGCCCCTTAATGAATTGAATGGTCCTTCGACCTTTGTGTTTGATTTTGATGACCGGCATAGATTTCATGAGACCCGGTCCACTATTACTAGAAAAAAAACCTCCCTCTCCTCACAGTTAAGTGACTTTCAGCTTCTTTCCTTCGCTATTAGGAAAGTAAGCAACTTCTATTAGCGTTGGATCTTAAGTCGAATTGATGGTGTCATGTACAACATCTTTCAATGATGACTCATTAATGTCCATTGATTTGGATTCCTCCCCCCTTCTGAAATATGCGCTCAGTATTTCAATATTTTCGGTGTTTTTAAATTATATACCTTATGTGTATTTATATAGGAAAATAATAGGGTCAACTTAATAATCCTAATGGGCCATGAAAACACCCTCTATGGATGGATCCAAATTTTTTACATTCCCACTCACACATAATGAGAGTGCTTTTCCTATATGAGAATATATTCTCATCTCTACAATTATTCATACATGCAATTAGACCATGCGACCAACATACTGTGTTAGAGTTAAATTATATACATCTGTTAGAAATATATAACCTTTCTTCGAGTGTAAACCTGGAAGTATATTATAAAGTATGCAGTACCCCAAATCATATAAATTACATTTGATATAATATCAAGATCTCATAAATCATTATTCTTGTATATATTCACAATTATAACTCATAAGTTATAACTGGTGCACCGACGAACACAAATCAATGAGATATTATTAATGAACTTCCTCTTCTCACAATGCTCTTAACATTAGTTTAAGTGCTTTCTAGATATGCTCCTCTATACTCATGATCTTTTGAAAACATATTATGATAGCAAACACCAAGTTAAGTCTCAAGTATCTGACTAAAGTCACATATTTTGAGCCATTACAAAAGCTCTGGGTCTCACACAACAATTAAAATATGTGTGCATACAAATCAACTTTATTGATAAGTAAAAAACATCAATTTTGTGAACATGAGAAAACAAAAAAACAATATGAAGCATCTCAAAATCTACGCATGTCTTGAGACTTTGTGTGTCTCATAAATACATCTCCAATAAAAGGATTAATAGTCAATGAATTTGCTAACATATCTCTGGTAGACATATACTTTACGGACACATACTCTTTACGTTCACTACCTCACATCTAATCATATCTCTCCTATAGTTGTACTTGATATCTAGTTTGATTTTACAAAGAAATTTGGGACCTAGGTTGAAGACGATATAATAGCTTTGTTGTCACAATAGACTTACACTGTTCAATTTTTTCTGCAATATTTGATGTGTTTCAAGAACTTTTTTCAACCAAATAACTTCGTATGCTGCTGATGCGGAAGCCACATATATTCGACTTTCATCATAGATAATGATATACACGATTATTTTTTACTACTCCGTGATATGACACTATCACATAGTAAGAAACCATATTTTGAGGTAGACTTCTTCTCATCTAGATATCCTCCATGATTATTATCAATAATATATCTAACTAATTACAAATCTTTGTTTCCTTGGTAACAAATAGCATAATCAACTGTTTCCTTAAAATATCTCATGATTCTCTTTACTGCTTGTCAACATGTTAAATCTAGTTTGATTTGATATCTACTTACTAAGTCTAGATATCAGGTCTAGTACATACCGTAACGTACATCATACTTTTGACTACGCACTTATAAGGAATTCAACTCATTTTTCCGACTCTTCAGGAGTCTTAGGACACATATGATTAACCATGTAATTGATTTCAAATTTTTCCAAAAATATTTACCTATTTTTTAAAAAAAATTAATTTTACCCATAAGTTTTAAAAATTATTAAAACTACCCATAAATTTATATTATCATTTTATAATGAATATGTTCCGTTAAAAAATAACTTTGTAACATAATTGATAACTATCAACAACAACAAAACAACAATATATGCCAGAACAATACATTAATCGCATACTCAAATTTGTCAGTGATTCAATTATAATTATAATCAATCAAAAATAAATTGTTCTTTTTTCTCAATTTTATCACTCAAATTAGACTTCAACTTTTGTCGGAGGAGGTAGTAAAAAATATTACTTGAAATTAATAAATGATGAGTATTTTTTTATAAAATTTAAAATTTAGGATAATTTTTGAATTTTTAAAAATTTTCAAATATTAGAACTTAGCCCAAATACTAGTTTTTTCTAATGTTTGAAAACTTGGGATACTTGATAAATATATTTGCCAAATTATATGACCAAACACCACTTACCGAATTTTCTCAAGTTTTTCTCAACTTTTTTTGATAAATAAGGGTGTACGTGGAAGTCTCTATATTTCGGAAAGTGATTGAGCCATGATAAATATATGACACATAACACCAAAATCGTAGTTTCTCACAATGTATGTGTTGGAGCGAAGGATACCAAATTGTTCTACTCTCGCTCCGTGCATTAGGGTAAAAGTAAATTGCTAATATCTGTCCCCGTTGGAGAAGGTGAGTTCTTGCTCTATAGATCCCCTTCCCTTGTCCTTTAAGCCCTAATTTGAAACATTTTTATTACCTTATCAATGAGAAAACCAGATTGAGACTTCTTCCTTTTCGTAGGCTTCTGTTCTGCTGCTCTTCAATGCATCGGATAGATTGAGTTATCAGGAAATCATGACGCAATTAAATTTATCAGATGATGATGTTGTTCGGCTTCTTCATTCCCTTTCATGTGTGAAGTACAAGATTCTCAACAAGGAGCCAAGCACCAAAACAATTTTTCCGACTGATGTCTTTGAGGTCAACTCAAAGTTCACTGACAAAATGAGGAGGATCAAGGTACAATTAATGATGAGTAAGGTTAGCCTTTCTACTATAAATTGTTGCACTACATAACTAATACCGTGAGGATATTGCTGTAATGGTATGCAGATACCTCTCCCTCCTGTTGATGAGAAGAAAAAGGTAATTGAAGACGTTGACAAGGATAGGCAGTATGCTATAGATGCTTCAAGTAGTGGAGGTGGGGGATTGGGTGGGTAAGAGGAGACAATAAACTTGGAAAAAGGAACCATTGATGACAAGAAGAGAATCGAGTGAGATGTGAATCTCTCTTTCCCCTTTTATGTGTTTTTCCTTTTTCCTCGAAAACCCCCTTATACTTCCAACTATTTCCATTTTTGTCGCAGTTAAGCCCTGAAGTGAGGCTCAACGTGTTGAGCACTTCAACTCGCTTTATGTGCACTTAAATATCGTAATCAAGGTTTCCTTGCCAATGAGCCTCTTCGGAAGAAGTGAAACTAAATAATTGATATTTCACTTTATCATGATGCTTTTTTCAATTTCTATGGTCATATATTTGCCATGGATGTTTATAATTATTAATCTTAGACTAAACATATATATTTGTATATTTTGTCCCTTTGCACTTTTTTTAATTAAAGCCCGCACTTTATTTGCGCTTTGTGCTTAAAGCCCCAATGAACCTTAGAGCTTTTTTGCGCTTTTCTCCTTTGATAACATGGATTCATTAGGAAAGTCATTTTCCTAGAGAAAATATTCTTTAAGCATTTTGACCAATCAAATATAGAAAATGTGGAAAACATAAACAACATTCTCAAAAAAGGAAAAGAAAAGAGTACTCAAGCACTTGAGGTAAAAATGCATAAAACCCAAAAATAGTAGGGATATATTTGCAGTAACCCTGAATGAAAAACCAAGGTATAACTGAATATTTATGTGAGCTTACTTTTCATTCATGCTTATTGCTCGGTGAAAAGGAATTCTACTCTAAATTCTATTTAAGGATTGATTCAACAATTTTTTTGCAAGCTCTTAAGGTCTTTTTCACTTGAAGGGGGCACTTTTCATGAAATTGCAATTATTGGACTAGTACCCACACAGTAACAACATTTTGGTGGCATGAGACATGTCGGCTGGTTTCATATGAAACTTTCTAAGCACATTTAACGCAATTGATTGATTCCTAACGATTATGACTTGGTTCCCGAAGACCCTGACATGATAGGAATTCCACTAGAACTAAGTTTGACCAAGTTATTCCTAGGACCTAGATAAACTAGAGTTTCCAAAATTGCACACTTGGCCCTAAACGACATGAACTTTTAAAATCTTTTCAAGGTTCCATCAAAAAAGGAAATCATATATAACATTTTCCAATAAACGTATATAAATTAACAAGTAAATAAAACTGAGAATACCAAAAGAAAATACACATCAAAGACACTGAAAACTAAGTTGCTCAGAACCTTAAAAAAAACACTATTTTTACATGAATCCCGTCAGTTGCAACAAATAATGAACCAAAAATTAAATCCAAACCCTACCAGTAATGAACACTAAACCTCCACTATACCTTACTTCAAAAGGACAAACCACTCATGCTCAGAATCAACTATAGAGAAATAAATAACAACATAAAAGTAGTCTATATATCACACTCTGAAGATCGCAAAATCAACCACAACAAAACAACACAATTTCAATAACTACTGGAAACAAAATCAATAACATGATCAATCCGAAGCAAAGGAAGAAGCAACTAAACCAAAACCACCAAATCAACTATGCATCATAGGTAAATACATATATGGGAACAATGTACATCGAATCGAAGCTCACAGTTTAACTGGAAAATAGACCTGTGATGTCACCAAAGAGCGAAGGAATTTGCTGAAAGGGTGATCGGAGAGTTTAGACCCGATGAGGGCACAAGATGGAGCTGCCAGGAACCATTGATGTCAAGAAGAGTATCGGGTGAGATGTGAATCTCTCTTTCCCCTTTTATGTGTTTATCCTTTTTCCTCGAAAACCCCTCTATACTTCTAACTATTTCCATTTTTGCTGCCGTAATTTCTTAGTTCTTCATTCAGGGTTATTGCAAATTTATCCCAACTACTTTTGGGTTTTATGCATTTTTACTTCAAGTGCTTGAGTACTCTTTTCTTTTTCTTTTTTTGAGAATGTTGTCTATGCTTTCCAGATTTTCTATATTTGATTGATCAAAATGTTTGAAAAATATTCTCTACGAAAATGACTTTCCTAATGAATCAGTGTTATCAAAGGCGAAAAGTGTAGAAAATCTCTAAGGTCCATTCGGGCTTTAAGCGCAAATAAAGCATGGGCTTTAATTAAAATTTCTTAGAGATTTTTTGCACTTTTCGCCTTTGATAACACTGATTCATTAGGAAAGTCATTTTCGTAGAGAATATTTTTCAAACATTTTGATCAATCAAATATAGAAAATCTGGAAAGCATAGACAACATTCTCAAAAAAAAGAAATGAGTACTCAAGCACTTGAGGTAAAAATGCATAAAATCCAAAAGTAGTTGGGATAAATTTGCAATAACCCTGAATGAAGAACTAAGAAATTACGGCAGCAAAAATGGAAATAGTTAGAAGTATAGAGGGGTTTTCGAGGAAAAAAGATAAACACATAAAAGGGGAAAGAGAGATTCACATCTCACCTGATACTTTTCTTGTCATCAATGGTTCCTGGCAGCTCCGTCTTGTGCCCTCATCAGGTCTAAACTCTCCGATCTCCCTTTCAGCAAATTCCTTCGCTCTCTGGTGACATCACAGGTCTATTTTCCGGTTAAATTGTGAGCTTCGATTCGATGTACACTGTTCCCATATATGTATTTACCTATAATGCATAGTTGATTTGGTGGTTTTGGTTTAATAGCTTCTTCCTTTGCTTCGGATTGATCATGTTATTGATTTTGCTTTCCAGTAGCTATTGAATTGTGCTGTTTTGTTGTGGTTGATTTTGCGATCTTCAGAGCGTGATATATAGACTACTTTTATGTTGTTATTTATTTCTCTATAGTTGATTCTGAGCATGAGTGGTTTGTCCTTTTGAAGTAAGGTATAGTGGAGGTTTAGTATTCATTACTGGTAGCGTTTGGGTTTAATTTTTGGTTCATTATTTGTTGCAACTGACGGGATTCATGTAAAAATAGTGTATTTTTTAAGGTTCTGAGCAACTTAGTTTGATGTGTATTTTCTTTTGGTATTCTCAGTTTAATTTATATACGTTTATTGGAAAATGTTCTCTACGGTTTCCTTTTTGATGGAACCCTGAAAAGATTTTAGAAGTTCATGACTTTTAGGGCCAAGTGTGCAATTTTGGTAACTCTAGTTTATTTAGGTCCTAGGAATAACTTGGTGAAACTTAGTTCTTGTGGAATTCCTATCAAGTCAGGGTCTTCGGGAACCAAGTCAAAATCGTTAGGAATCAATCAATTGTGCTGAATGTGCTTAGAGATGTATCATTTAATACCATCCGACATGTCTCATGCCACCAAAATGTTGTTACCGTGTGGGTACTAGTCCAATAACTGCAATTTCCTGAAAAGTTCCCTCTTCCGGTGCAAAGGACTTTAAGAGCTTGCAAGAAAATTGCTGAATCAATCCTTAAATAGATTTTAGAGTAGAATTCATTTTTCACTGAGCAATAAGCATGAATAAAAAAAAAACTCACATAAATATTGAGTTACACCTGTGAGTTACTTTTTTATGAATCACGAGGTTAGAGGATTTGTTGGCAAGTAAATATCAATAGCGGATGAGGTAATTACTTAGGGTTTTTATTTCGTCTCTATGTAGGTAGTCTCTGCTGCACATTATTGTACTCTTGGTGAAGCTCTCTCGAAGGTGTCTTTTTTTTGTGACATGTACTTTTAATTTACGCTTATCTCAGCACTTCTAAAATTTTGAAGTTTGGACTTGTTTGGTTACATAAATGGTTTATTTGTTCTTGATGATTCATTATACTGAAAGTCTTATACACCCAACTAAATATCTAATTCAGAGTGGTAAAGAATCTTTAGAAAACAAAGATCACACTGAACTAATAAAAAAAACCATTACCTTTTCCAGTTAGGCATCTATAACTGTGGTAATTCGGAATATTTCCAGTTAGTGAACTTTGATTCGTTCCTTTATTTTTGGATTCTACTCTTGTGCTCCTTTATCTTCTCTCCTCTTTGTATTACTTGAATTTAAGCCTCCAATATGTAATCTTGTTTCCTGTTTTTAATTTTTAGTCATATTCTACTATCCTTTCTATAGGGAGATCCATAAATGGCTCAAGGTACTTGTGTGATTCTTAGTATGCATCGCTCCTTAACAGCCCCGACTTTGAAGCCTTGAAACCCAAGTATTCTGGTCCATATTTCAAGGATAAAGCCAAGTTTGTAGCCTTTTCAACATCAGATTTTGGTATTTAATAAGAGCATTCTTTCTGTCATTTGGTTGTTTATTCTCAACAGTAGAGCCAAATATTAATGTGATTTGATTTTCTGACTGGCTTATAAATTGCTTGATTTTCTTACTAGCTTTTGTTGAGTTTAGTTGGTGATGTTATTTAGTTTGGGAATAGGGCCACAGGTGTTTGGAATTTATGTAGGGTTTCATTCTGTTATATTGTGAAGATATTGAAATCACCTAGAGAGGGACAAAGATAACACAAACTTGTTGAAGTACTTGGCTTGATTTGTTCATATCATAGTGAATGAGTGATGTTTGTATGGACTTCTGCAATCAACGTAGGAGGAGAAACATGCCACCCAAGATGAAGATGGATTTCTGTAACTCCTACCTTCCTGGACCTTTGATTGCCTTGCATCAAGAGCTTGAAACATTTTGTAAAAATGGTTAAGATCTCAGGAAAAAGTAGAATTGCCTCTCAGTTACTTGAGATGCGATTGTCTTAACTTCTTCCAGTGTCTTATATGGCCCTTCCGTGTGCTCTATTCTGTGTTTTGTCGGCTACCTATTCGAGTTTGAGTAAATGTAATATTCTAGTCGACAACTTACCCTCTCTAGATTCAGCACAATGGTAATTACTTTTAGTACAGGCTCTGTAATCCTACTTTCTTATAAATTGCTTGATTTTCTTACTAGCTTTTGTTGGGTTTAGTTGGTGATGTAATTTAGTTTGGGAACATGGCCACAGGTGTTTGGAATTTGTGTAGGGTTGCATTCTGTTATATTGTGAAGATATTGAAATCACAATGAACCAACATAGCACAATCGATCTGGAACATGGATGGGACTCTAGAAGGGCTGCCTGAGCCTCAGTTCAGCTCAAAGGACTATATGAAGCTGTGTACGTATCCTTTTAGACTGCCACACTGTTAGGCATGTAGAGAACTTGGATTTGACTAACCTTTTGTTTCCTTAAGTCTACTAACAGGAGAATTTACAGCATGTGTACTCAGAAGGCCCCACATGATTATTAATCTCAACAACTTTATGACAAATATCGTGAATCTTTTGAAGAATATATCACAACAACGGTAAGGGTAGCTGCAGTTTTCATTCACATTTCACTTTAGTAAAAATTAAACAAGGTACTACAAAAAAATAAGAAAAATAAGAATTGAAGAAGTATTATTCTTAATTTTTCTTTGATGTTTGTTATATCCATGTACCATTCTTGATTGTTTGCTCTCTATGTATCATTTTGGAATATTTGGAACTTATAAAAATGATTTCTTAATAAAGAAACAGAAAATCATTAGTCTGATGAGCCCTTTGTTGCTATTTTATATTTCAATTTTAGCCATGTAAACAAAGAGGGCTTAGTATGGGTAGTTTCCTTGGTTCCCTCTGTGATTTTACTTTGTGCCCTCTATGATTTTATTTAATAAGGATCCATGTGCAAGTATCAACATTTTTTTGGGATCTGAATGTTTATCTTTTAGTTTTATTCCTACTATTAGCTGCAACTTTACTACTCTAACCTTTCTACAGAAAGTGCAGCATGAGTTGTTGTCTGTGTATGCCACTCAACCTCTTGAGAAGGAGCACTCTGGATTCCACGCGTTACTAAGAGATTAAGGTAATTAGCAGCATCTTAAAGATCACATTTCTGATATATTTTTTTTGCAGTAATTGACACAATCATGATTATTTTATTAGGTTGAAGATTTATCAAGGCTGTATAGGCTCTTTTCTAAGATTCCTCGAGGCTTAGACCCTGTGGCCATTATTTTAAAGCAGGTTTGTGATCTCATGACCTCATATTCTCGATTGTATGCCTTTAAGTTACTTCATATATCCTTCTTTTTAATCTGAATGCAGCATGTTACTGCTGAAGGTACAGCTTTGGTAAAACAGGCTGAAGATGCTGCTAGCAACAAAAAGGTTTGTACAATCTATCCTTTTCAAATTGTTTGATCTTGAGAAATTTGTTTCTTCCTTATTTGGCGTTTATACACTTTGAGTTGACTTGGAACTTGTCAAACTAGAAGTTTTTGCTACTTTAATATGCGAAGTTACTTGTGTTCAAGTGTCGGATCATCTTAATTTAATATTTTAACACACCATTTATGACATCAATACTTTAAGCTTAAAAGATATCTGCTCTAGCTCCCAAGTCATTAAAAATACAAAATAGCCCCTACCACCAAAGTTTTAGTAAATACACACTAACCACTTTCTATAAATATTTTATATCCCTATTTAGAAATTTTTAAAAAATTCACAAAATCCATTTCTTTCCCTCCAAAACTTCTCCCTCTTTGCCGATTTTCTGGCCAAAAATTGAAGCTTTACACTGGAAAATTACTCCACATGACGAAAACCTCCTCAAGATCAGCCATTGTAGTTCCCCATTGTTGTAGAAGCTCGAAATATTTCATCCATTATAGAAGAAGCTTGTATTTCCAGCGACGTTTTGTTGTTACATTTCACCATTTCAGTAGCTCATCTGACCTGTAAGTGATCTATCCCCGTGGTTTTCCTTTTTCTAGTATTTTACAATTTTCAAGTAGTGAGCAGTAGCATCGACCATTACTGGTTTATTATTTCGTTTTCTGAATATAGTGGTGATTATGGTGGTGAATGAGAGGAGACTTCAAAATGTTGGAAATGGAACTCTCAGAGTATGGTGACAGTGTCCATTGTCCTGCGTCGCAATGGTAGTACGGTACATATGACAACATGGTTTAGGGAATTATTGAATGCAAGGAATTAAATTAGTTATTTGATGAATTCTAAGGGAAAATTCATCCATCTTTCATAACAAATGATAGGGCCATAGGTAGGTGGAGTTGTACATGCTTGATGTTATCCCTGATGGTTCTAGACTAGTTTTCTGGGTTAACGTTGTTGAAGACGGTTCAACACCATTATGGTTGGGGTGGGTGGGGGGATTTTCCCTAGATAATGCTCGATATAAATATTAGAGAAAGGGAAATTCCATTTATTAGAAAGCTCATGCTGCTTCACAATACATCAAGTAAAAAGTGACTGCAGTAAGTGACAACAAGTTCAGGGACCTTTCTCAAAGAACAGCAATCCCTTGAAAAGGGGAGATGACTGCTAGAATATATTGTCTATCACATCTTGAGTTGTCAGTTTGTGAGACTAGCTATTTATTACTGATTAGAGTATTTTGCTATTTTTTTTTGGTTTCCCACCTGGTGGTTAGTACCCGCATTGGGGCTCAAGTAATCCGGATTCGTGCCAGAATGTCTCACATTGTGGTTAAAGTGCTCCTTTATAAATGCGACTCCATAATCAAGGGAGAGTACTTACCACTCCACCACAACCCTTATTCGTAGCATATTGCTATTCTGCTTTTTTAATTTCCAGTTTGTGCTTTTGATGAGTTTTGTTCAGAGATTTCTTGTTAACATCATATCTTCTCTTTTGTATCAAAAGCATGAAGTCACAAAGTTTGACTTCCATCTCAATGATTGTTTTGTTTCATTTGTCCTTCAGTACATGATCATTGATAATTTGGTGGTTGGGAATGTTACTTCAAAGAGATGGTAAACGTTTCTTTAAAGCAGAACCCCCCATTAAATTCTGTACTTATCTTAATGAAAGAGCATGAGCAGTTGCTTAGGGAACCAACAAGTGCTTTTTGTCGCATTTCCTTCTTTTATGGATTTTAACTTTTCCCCTTCTGCTGGTTAGAACAATGTCAAAATTAATTCATTTCATCTTTTTAGGGATGATTCTCTAAATGATGAGACTGGTATTTCTTTGTGAATTCATTTAATATAATTGCTTAATGTTTTGCATTCTTTCTGATCAACTAGCGTTCTTCAACAGGCAGATAAGAGAGATGTCGTTGGTTTGCAGGAACAGGTAATCCCTTAGTAAATCTGTTATCTGATCCTTTAATATGTTTTCGGTGGTTAACTAACTTCTGAAATTTCAGGTTTTTGTTCAGAAAGTGATTGAGCTTCATGATAAATATTTGGCATATGTGAATAACTGTTTCCAAAACTGTACACTTTTTCACAAGGTATGTGTTGGAGCAAAGGATAGTTGTCTAATTTAATTATTCTACTCTGTGCATTAGGGTAAAAGTAAATTGCTAATATCTGCCCCGTCAACTTTGTAGGCATTTAAAGAAGCTTTTGAACTTTTCTGCAACAAGGGTGTTGCTGGTAGATGAAGCGCTGAACTTCTTGCCACATTCTGCGACAAAATTCTCAAAAAATATGGGAGTGAGAAATTCAGTGATGAAGCCATTGAAGAGACATTGGAGCAGGTGAGCTCTTGCTCTATAGATCCCCTTTCCCTTCTTTTCCTCTTGAGCATCTGCTTTTTCTTCGTACTACTGGAGCAGGAGAAAGCTGATAATAGATCTCACTTGCAGGTGGTAAAGCTGCTAGCTTATATTAGTGATAAGGACTTGTTTGCAGACTTCTATAGGTAGATTTACCCCTTCTGTGTATCTCATCCACTACTTGAATAGTAGCTTCTTCTCTGTTATGTTACAAGTTTATGACTTCCTTTTTTTTCCAGGAAAAAGCTATCCCGGAAGTTGTTATTTGATAACAGTGCCAATGATGAACATGAGAGAAGTATCCTAACAAAGTTGAAGCAGCAGTGTGGGGGGGAGTTCACATCAAAGATGGAGGGAATGGTAAACTATCCAGATCAATTATGTTGAATTTGAGGCTGTGTTCTCTGGTGACTTTCTTCTTCTCTTCCTATAGGTCACAGATTTGACATTGGCTAGGGAAAATCAAGCCTTGAGGAGTATTTGAGCAATAATCTAATAGCAAATCTAGGAATTGACTTGACAGTGACTGTCTTGACTTCTGGCCTATCTACAAGTCTTTTGATCTCAACCTCCCGCAGAAATGGTATATCATATCAATATGTTATTTGGCATTATGCAGTTGATTTTATCTTGGTTTTGACTGTCGTTCCTCCTGCTGAAGTTCTTCTCTTTGGGCAAAGAATGATGTGTGTTTCTTTGCTAGAATCATTTTTCTTCTCAAATGTCCTGTTATTGATTCATTTTATGTTTCCCATTGTCAGGTTAGGTGTGTTGAAGTATTCAACGAGTTTTATCAAACAAAAACGAAGCACAGGAAACTTACATGGATATACTCTTTGGGAACTTGCAACATAAATGGAAAATTTGAGTCGAAGACTATTGAGTTCGTTGTCACTACTTATCAGGTTGATTGTTGGCTTACTTTTTGAAATCGCATAGGCTTAGTTAATTTGAAACATTTCTATTACGTTATCAATGAAAAAAAGAGATTGAGACTTCTTCCTTTTCGTAGGCTTCTGCTCTACTGCTCTTTAATGCATCAGATAGATTGAGTTATCAAGAAATCATGACACAATTAAACCTATGAGATGATGATGTTGTTCGGCTTCTTCATTCCCTTTCATGTGCCAAGCACAAGATTCTCAACAAGGAGCCAAGCACCAAAATAATTTCTCCGACTGATGTCTTTGAGTTCAACTCAAAGTTCACTGACAAAATGAGGAGGATCAAGGTACAATTAATGATGAGTAAGGTTAGCCTTTCTACTATGAATTGTTGCACTACATTACTGACCTCGTGAGGATATTGCTGTAATGGTTTGCAGATACCTCTCCCTCCTGTTGATGAGAAGAAAAAGGTAATTGAAGACGTTGACAGGGATAGGTGGTATGCTATAGATGCTTCAGTTGTGCGTATTATGAAGAATCGTAAAGTATTGGGCTACCAGCAACTGGTCTTGGAATGCGTTGAGCAATTGGGACGGATGCTCAAGGTATCCTCAGGGATAAACTTCTACTTCTCAATTTTAATGTTCGTTATTCAAGTTCAACTGAGCTAATTACTTTGTTTTGGATACTCCATAGCCTGATGTCAAAGCTATCAAGAAGAGAATCAAAGATTTGATAACTAGAGATTTACCTAGAGAGGGATAAAGATAATCCAAACTTGTTCAAGTACTGGGCATGATTTGTGCAGATCATATGAGTGATGTTTGTATGAACTTCTGCAATCGACATAGGAGGAGAAACATGCCGCCCAAGATGAAGAAGAATTTCTTTAACTCCTACCCCTCTGGACCTTTGATTGTCTTGCACCAGGAGCTTGAAACATTTTGTACAAATGGTTAAGATCTCAGGAAATAGTAGAATTGCCTCTTAGATACTTTAGATGCGATTGCCTTAACTTCTTCCAATCTTATAAGCCCTTTTCGCTTGATTTATTCTATGTTTTGTCGGCCACCTGTTTGAGTAAACGTAATATTCTAGCCAACAGCTTGACCTCTTTGGATTCAGCACAATTGTAATTACTTTTAGTACTTGCTTTGCAACCCTACTTTCTTGGTTCTTTGTAGATTGTGATTTGGACCTCGATGGTCCTAATGGGGCTTTCTTTCAAACCTTGTGCAAGTTTATTAGATGTAGACCTTCATGTCTCGACAATATTAAAAATTATGAGAAATATCATAGGTTTACATAGTCGGGGCAAATTTGTAATGGTCTCTAATTTGACACCAATCATCCTAAAGCCTAGAGCCAAGTCTTAGGCACATGGAAGTACACGTGTATTGGTGGTAGTAGCTTTTTAGGTGGCATAATATCCTTTCCGTAACTTCTTTACCTTTGGAGTAAACCCTTACATGGGAGAAGAAGGTATCTCATTTTCATATCACAACCCAAAAATGGGCATGATGACACTTGTCTATTATCATCAAGACAAGTCACCCTCAATCCAAACGAAAAGAAAGAAATGCGGAAAATAGTAAAAACAAGAAAAAGAAAAAGCAGGAAAACTAATTCATTCTGAACATTACCTCAAAGCATGGTTGTCACATGTACAAGACAATAATGAAAATATAGAATTCGAAAGATACATACAAGTCCTAATCTTTGTTTCTCAAGTAGAACAAAGCATAAAGAAAATGGAAAAGAGGGCCCACCAGGATGACAAACAACTATCTCTCACAATCCTTGACTATCAGGAGAAGAAGAAGATCACACGAGTCTGGACTTGGAACCTACAAAAGTGTAGAAGCAAGGGCTGGGTACCAACAACACGGTACCCAACAAGCAACCTACTAAATAGAGCAACTAGCTAGAAAACGAATACCCCCGACTCTCCAACCGAACCTCCTCAAACTACAACCTGCACAACAATCAACCCAACCTAGCAAATATGGCTCACAAGGCCCAATACTCACAGCTTAATAGTCACAATTCAACAATCAAACAAATCAAGTAAGTCAATCTCAATGTCAAGTAGTTCAGTCACACGCACAAGTCATCAATCTCAAGTATCAAGAAAGTCACGCATAAGCATCAAAGGTGTCAAGTCACAATTCAAGTTCACATTCATGCTTTCGTCAATCAATCAATAAGGCACAATAAGACAATTTACATCATCATGTTCATCACAGTCTTTTTCATTTCGACCCTTTTTTATTTATTTAGATAAATCAAGTGGACAATTATTAAACTTTTCACCTCATCCCCATTACTCCCAACACACAAGCAACGAAGGAAGCATAAGAATTCAACTAGAATACAAGGTTTAGGAAAGCACTTGCATTAAAGCAATCAACAATCACTCCAAGAGTTGAACTTTTCCCTTCCGAATTACTTTCAAAGCCAAACAATCTAAAATAATCAAGTATTCATAATCACCCATCGGAAACAACACATCCCGCATCAATTATGTAAAGAAATGGGTCAATCAACTCAAAATCCAATATCAAAATGGAGGTTTGAATTTAGAAAAAAATACTTGAAAAAATGATGTTTAAGGCTTTAGGTACTCATTAATGAAAACCATTTTGAAAAAGGAATCAAAACCACTTCAAAATCACCATTTTAGTAATATGTTTTCGGTTCTTGAAGATAACCCCAAATTAGTCATTTCAAAAGCTTGATTTGAACACATAAATTCATATTGAAGATTTAGAGTTAAGAATCATTACCAAAAATATTTCCCTAGAAAATCTGGTCCAAATTGTCATCCAAAGCTCCCAAAACTCAAAAATGGTGAAATAAGGTTGAAACCCCGATTTTAAAAAACATTGTTACCCATGTCTCTAATGCTCATCGTGACCACGACCCAGACTCATGCGATTGCGATGAGTAAGGCAGTCAACTCATTAAAGTTGAACTTCGCGATCGTGGAAAGACTTTCGCAATCGCGATGCACCCCAATATGATGCTACACGATCACAATGACCAACATGGTTATGCACCAGAACTAGAAATCAGCCAAACTCAAAATCATCGAAAGGACCCTCGAAATTCATTCGGAACTCCGTACACACAAATCACATATGCAAATCAACTAAAATCGACATTCTGGACTCAATGAAACTATCAAAACACGAATTTGAGGTCTCCTTGAACCGACATCCGTGAAAACCACAGGAAACTAACTCACTCCTAAAAAGTCTTAAACAAGTTCGGAACCTCTCAAAAATCAACCAAGACCTCACCTAGGCCTAAAATCATCCCCCGAATCTAACGGAACTCTCAGAATTCCAATCTAAGTATTCAAACCCCAAATGTTGACCAAAGTCAACCCAAAGGCTAAAATTCAACAATTTCACAACTTAGGACCTCAAAATCCTCAAAAACTGAAACTGACAACTCTCACATCTCAAATTTCACATTCCGGGACTAATGGAATCGGTGGAACACCATTTCGACACTCAAAATTCCAAAAGACCCTAAAAACAACTTTCTGAACAACTTAGCCTTTAAAACTCACAAACTTACCAAATTCTCAACTTTTAACTCAAAGTTCAAAACCAACTATTCAAACTCAAACATAAAAGACTCAGGGGCGATATCGGGAGGGGAAAAATGGTAAATTCATAAAACTTTCCAAAATGACCGACCGGGTCATTACATTATCCACCACTAAAAACCATGTTCATCCTCGAACATCAAACAAAAGAAACTATCTGGAGCTTCGAAAAGTTGAGGATATCTAGCACGCATATCTTACTCTATCTCCCAAGTCGTCTCATCAACTGAACGATGCTTCAACTGTACCTTCACTGAAGAAATCTATTTGGTCCTAAGCTTCCAGACCTGTCTATCCAAAATGGTTGTAGGCTCCCATTAAAAGATGAGCCTGGACCCAATACAACTAAATCAAGGAAAAGTACATATGACTCATTCGACACGTGCTTCCAAAGCATGGAGACCTGAAACACAAGATGCACAATTGACAAACTAAGTGGCAAGGCCAAATTATAGGCCATCTTTCTCATACGACTTAAAATATCAAAGGGTGCAATGAATTTAGGGCTAAGCTTGCCCTTCTTTCTGAACCTCATAACATCCTTCATGGGTGACACTCGAAGCCAAACATGATCACCCTCCAGAAAAGGCTAGGGCTCGAATCTTTAATCTACATAACTTTTTTGTCGACTCTAGGCTGTCAACAGTTTACCGTGGATCATACGAACCTGCTCCATAACATCTCTAAGAAAATATGTATCCAATGAGTCCATCTCAGCCAAATCAAACCATCGTATCGGAGATCTACATCGTTGTCATACAACTCCTCAAAAGGGGCCTGATAACGTTCAAATATACTTCTTGAAAAGAAATATAAACGATCGTATGCAATATATTTACCCAACTATGAGTCGGGGTCGATCCCACAGAGAATATGGAAGAATATTGTCAATAGTAAATATTTAACTCGATAGTCGTTATAAAAATGGGGGATTTAAATTGAAATAAAATAAAATAAAAATAATAAAAAGATAGCTTTGAACTAAGTATTTATTTATATTCAGATTATGAAAAGTAACTAGGAATGTGTTCCCCATAAGCTCATAACGCGGTAATCCTAATAATAGTAATTCTTTTCTAGTGTATTACATGCAAAGTGATAAGTTAGGTATCTCTAAATCCTTGGTCCGGCATCTAGAGAATTTCACCCCGCACCTTGGTCCGGCTACGTGTGTATAATTTACTAACCCTTACCTTTACCTCATATTAGACATCATAATCGATGTTTGGCTTAGTTATTACTTCGCACCAATCGACACTAGCCTATTAGATAGTATCACACTAAATCTATGTTGATAATTCTTTTCTTGTTAATTACCTCCTTGGTCCGGCAAGTAGTAACAAGGCGAGTTCTAACGTTGGTCACCGTTAAAAAGACTTCTAAACGAAAGAATTATCAATGCATGCAAAATACTAGTCAAGAATTGCTTATTTACTATTCATACTTTGTTAATCGCTCATGGTTCCCACAACCCTAGTTATGAAAGTTAGCTACTCATTATCTCAAAAACACAATCAAAATTTATTAAAATAAATATGTTTGTGTTAATCATAAAAAGTTAAGAACAATAGCTAAACTATCTTTTATTAATCACGAATATAAATAAATAATAAAGGAGAAGAAAGAATAAATCACAATTCTCCGGCCTCCACGGCGGCTCTTCCAAAGTTCCTAAGCTAGAAGAAAATTTATATTATGTCTTGTATCTTGGTTCTTGGCTTTCCCTAATAATTATTTCCATGCCCTATTTATAGATGTAGGAAACCCTAAATAAAATAATTGAGTCCAAACAAAATTAGGAAATCAAAACCCGAAAGGAATTGGATTCCCTTTTTTTTCGCCGCGTGAACAGTGTTGCCGCCTCAATATATTTTTGTACCATTCCCTTACTGCCACGTGGCAGCAGCAAGCAGCAAATTTGAATTTCCTCAATTGCAGCCGCCTTTTTCCATATATAAAAATATATTATTTTATTCACTTTAATCCATTAAGCTGTCTGCTTGATTTCCTTCTTCAACTTTCCATCTTTAATTCGTTTTATCTCCAAACTTCTTCATTTTTTTCATCAATTTAATCCTACAAATAAAATACACAATTTAGCACAATCCATAAAATTTATGCTCATAAAGGACAAATATAAATACTAAATGTGAGGCAAATAATGATTAAAAATATGTATTTTGACCTCACATCAACACCCCACACTTAAACTTTTGTTCGTCCTCGAGCAAACATTAAAACTCATCCAAAAAAAATCATATTAGCAATGTCATCACTTTGGTTAATACAAACAATTAGGCAATATACCAATTTCAAAACATCAAGTAGACTTCTCAATCATTATGCAAGACATTCAAATAAACAACAAACCTCTAACCTCCTAACCTCAAAGAAGGACTTTGAACTCATGAAATTTAAGTTTGCTCACCTACTCTCATCAAAGAAAGTTAATAAAATCACCTATCTATCATGAAACAAGTGCCCTCACAAGAAGAAATAGTCCACACACTCAAATCAAAATATTGAATATAAATTAAGGACTTGGCATCAAAGAATACTCTCACACTCGCAAAGAAAATTCACATGTATGCACAAAGAACCATATGCTTGCCCATTATGTACATCTCCACTAATTAAGCATGCTTGAATAGAATCAAATAGGATTTTAACGGGTTGTAATGTAGGCTAGGGGATAGGTAGGAAAACTATATAATAGTGACTTACACTTTCTTAAGCACTTTGCAATTTTAGACTTCATAACCCATTATTTTCTTCTCTTTATTTTCAGCCCTCTCTTCAACAATTATTTCATAAGTAATTCTCATCCTCTCAAAAATGTTTCAATCCTTTTCTTTTTTTTTCTTTTTTCCTTTTTTTTTCTTTTTTTTTAAAAAGTTTCCCTTCATAATAGCCACCCTCAACTTACGTATTTTACATGCGTTAAGGTGCACAATATCCTTTGAAGGACCAGGGCCATCATCAAGGTAACTTCTCTATTCTTTTTCATATCACATTCTTTCAAAGAAGATTTTTAAACACTTTATAGCTATCATTGATTACCTTTTCACTCAACCATCCCTTTTTCTCATAATTGATAATTAGAATAAGTCTATGATATAATGCTCAAGGAAGCAAGGTGCAAAAACTAGGGATTCAACAAAATAGTCAAGGGTAAAATATGGCTACCAATAAAAGGCTACAGGCTCAAAAGGGCTAACTAGTGATAAAATATCTGAAAAGGCTAAAATTTACCAGACAAAGCAAAGAAAACCTATTATCATCTCCTAAACAAAGCAAAACTTTTTATTTCGTTTCAATAACATGCAGGGCAAGTTCTAGACTAAGATGCAAAACATGGAATAAACAAAGTCTAACCACACATGGCACAAGTATCGATCAAGATGGATCAATTCCACTTCTAAGAGAGACAAGATCATAACAAACTACAAAATAAAATAAGCTATATACAAAGTCACAACCATGAGCTTAGATGTCAAAGAGTCTACAATTTTTTTTTTATCAAGCATTCACAAGAAAGTACTACTCAAAAATTAGGCCAAAATAGTAAGTATCACATAACTCAAAAGGGTTTTTTTTTTCTCTCCAAAATAAAAATAAAAAATTAAAATAAAATTTATTCCTAAAAAAATAAAAGACACTCGGTTCAAAGGGACTATCCTCGGGAAAAGAACCGAAAACAAAAGCCAAGGAACCCATCCTAATAAAAAAAAAAGACTCAATAAAGCAGTAAAAACTAGGAATTTATTCCTCCACCCCACACTTAAAAAGATGCTATGTCCCCAAAGCATTAAATAAAATTTAAAACAAGGGTTAGAAAAACTCCCTGAGGTCTCATGACCTAGCTAGTAGCATGTCCTCTTTATTTTCATCAAGGGTCGAACGCACCCCACAATTAAGCTCAAACATGTTCCTTGGCTCAAACTTACCCTAATCTACAAAAACAAGAAAAAAAATGATAGTAATAAAATAAAATAAGAAGTTAAACTACTAATTGGGTTGCCTCCCAATAAGCGCTTAATTTAACGTCGCGGCACGACACCATCAATTTTACTATTTTTCCTTCCACTTTGAAGATATGAATTGCACCCCCAATTTTGAATCAATTTTTCTATTACGGTCAAGAGGTGGTGGTATAAAAATAAAGGTCTCAAGCAATAGATATTGCATTATGCACTTCTTGGATCCAAAGTGAGGAATGTAATTCTCCGATCTTGGAACAATAAATTCAAGAATATAGACACATTGTTCCTCCTCCATACACTCTTCTATAGGCTCAGATGGCTCGATTAATTTCTCATCATCTAAACATAATGTAGAAAAATGATTGGAATGAGGTCCAATGCGCCCTACTTTATGAATTGCATTATTTTTTACATCCTCATATTTACACATACTAGAGTTTTTAAAAATAATATTATCTACTTCATTACATAACTCTAGTGCACTCTTCTCAACAGTGACAACATCAATAACAGTAAAATCAAGCAATTGCCCCTCCACTCTTAGCTCTTCAAGTTGACTTATAAGTATTTTTTCTTCCTCACACATATTATTACTAAATTGTTGGGTTTCATATGATTTAATCTTTGCACTCAACATCTAAATAATAGAGATCAAATTCAAATTTATATTCAGAATTGCGCTTACATATTGATTTATAGCAAAGTATTAACAAATCTTCCATGTCCCCATACAACTCATCTAGTTGATAAAAAAAAACTAACTTATACGAACCCATAAAATCAGAAGGGCAAGAATTGCAAGAACACTTTTCACTACATATTTTTTCAGATGACATCTCAAGAAGAGTAAAAGAAATATGATAATAATAATTTTAAAAAATATATTTTTAAACTAATCCTAAGAAACAAAAAAGGACTATAAGTCAAAATAAATACTAAAGACAATTTCTAAAGCATATTCCCCGGCAGCGACGCCATTTTTGATAACGTTCAAATATACTTCTTGAAAAGAAATATAAACGATCGTATGCAATATATTTACCCAACTATGAGTCGGGGTCGATCCCACAGAGAATATGGAAGAATATTGTCAATAATAAATATTTAACTCGATAGTCGTTATAAAAATGGGGGATTTAAATTGAAATAAAATAAAATAAAAATAATAAAAAGATAGCTTTGAACTAAGTATTTATTTATATTCAGATTATGAAAAGTAACTAGGAATGTGTTCCCCATAAGCTCATAACGCGGTAATCCTAATAATAGTAATTCTTTTCTAGTGTATTACATGCAAAGTGATAAGTTAGGTATCTCTAAATCCTTGGTCCGGCATCTAGAGAATTTCACCCCGCACCTTGGTCCGGCTACGTGTGTATAATTTACTAACCCTTACCTTTACCTCATATTAGACATCATAATCGATGTTTGGCTTAGTTATTACTTCGCACCAATCGACACTAGCCTATTAGATAGTATCACACTAAATCTATGTTGATAATTCTTTTCTTGTTAATTACCTCCTTGGTCCGGCAAGTAGTAACAAGGCGAGTTCTAACGTTGGTCACCGTTAAAAAGACTTCTAAACGAAAGAATTATCAATGCATGCAAAATACTAGTCAAGAATTGCTTATTTACTATTCATACTTTGTTAATCGCTCATGGTTCCCACAACCCTAGTTATGAAAGTTAGCTACTCATTATCTCAAAAACACAATCAAAATTTATTAAAATAAATATGTTTGTGTTAATCATAAAAAGTTAAGAACAATAGCTAAACTATCTTTTATTAATCACGAATATAAATAAATAATAAAGGAGAAGAAAGAATAAATCACAATTCTCCGGCCTCCACGGCGGCTCTTCCAAAGTTCCTAAGCTAGAAGAAAATTTATATTATGTCTTGTATCTTGGTTCTTGGCTTTCCCTAATAATTATTTCCATGCCCTATTTATAGATGTAGGAAACCCTAAATAAAATAATTGAGTCCAAACAAAATTAGGAAATCAAAACCCGAAAGGAATTGGATTCCCTTTTTTTTCGCCGCGTGAACAGTGTTGCCGCCTCAATATATTTTTGTACCATTCCCTTACTGCCACGTGGCAGCAGCAAGCAGCAAATTTGAATTTCCTCAATTGCAGCCGCCTTTTTCCATATATAAAAATATATTATTTTATTCACTTTAATCCATTAAGCTGTCTGCTTGATTTCCTTCTTCAACTTTCCATCTTTAATTCGTTTTATCTCCAAACTTCTTCATTTTTTTCATCAATTTAATCCTACAAATAAAATACACAATTTAGCACAATCCATAAAATTTATGCTCATAAAGGACAAATATAAATACTAAATGTGAGGCAAATAATGATTAAAAATATGTATTTTGACCTCACATCAACACCCCACACTTAAACTTTTGTTCGTCCTCGAGCAAACATTAAAACTCATCCAAAAAAAATCATATTAGCAATGTCATCACTTTGGTTAATACAAACAATTAGGCAATATACCAATTTCAAAACATCAAGTAGACTTCTCAATCATTATGCAAGACATTCAAATAAACAACAAACCTCTAACCTCCTAACCTCAAAGAAGGACTTTGAACTCATGAAATTTAAGTTTGCTCACCTACTCTCATCAAAGAAAGTTAATAAAATCACCTATCTATCATGAAACAAGTGCCCTCACAAGAAGAAATAGTCCACACACTCAAATCAAAATATTGAATATAAATTAAGGACTTGGCATCAAAGAATACTCTCACACTCGCAAAGAAAATTCACATGTATGCACAAAGAACCATATGCTTGCCCATTATGTACATCTCCACTAATTAAGCATGCTTGAATAGAATCAAATAGGATTTTAACGGGTTGTAATGTAGGCTAGGGGATAGGTAGGAAAACTATATAATAGTGACTTACACTTTCTTAAGCACTTTGCAATTTTAGACTTCATAACCCATTATTTTCTTCTCTTTATTTTCAGCCCTCTCTTCAACAATTATTTCATAAGTAATTCTCATCCTCTCAAAAATGTTTCAATCCTTTTCTTTTTTTTTCTTTTTTTTTTTCTTTTTTTTAAAAAGTTTCCCTTCATAATAGCCACCCTCAACTTACGTATTTTACATGCGTTAAGGTGCACAATATCCTTTGAAGGACCAGGGCCATCATCAAGGTAACTTCTCTATTCTTTTTCATATCACATTCTTTCAAAGAAGATTTTTAAACACTTTATAGCTATCATTGATTACCTTTTCACTCAACCATCCCTTTTTCTCATAATTGATAATTAGAATAAGTCTATGATATAATGCTCAAGGAAGCAAGGTGCAAAAACTAGGGATTCAACAAAATAGTCAAGGGTAAAATATGGCTACCAATAAAAGGCTACAGGCTCAAAAGGGCTAACTAGTGATAAAATATCTGAAAAGGCTAAAATTTACCAGACAAAGCAAAGAAAACCTATTATCATCTCCTAAACAAAGCAAAACTTTTTATTTCGTTTCAATAACATGCAGGGCAAGTTCTAGACTAAGATGCAAAACATGGAATAAACAAAGTCTAACCACACATGGCACAAGTATCGATCAAGATGGATCAATTCCACTTCTAAGAGAGACAAGATCATAACAAACTACAAAATAAAATAAGCTATATACAAAGTCACAACCATGAGCTTAGATGTCAAAGAGTCTACAATTTTTTTTTTATCAAGCATTCACAAGAAAGTACTACTCAAAAATTAGGCCAAAATAGTAAGTATCACATAACTCAAAAGGGTTTTTTTTTTCTCTCCAAAATAAAAATAAAAATTAAAATAAAATTTATTCCTAAAAAAATAAAAGACACTCGGTTCAAAGGGACTATCCTCGGGAAAAGAACCGAAAACAAAAGCCAAGGAACCCATCCTAATAAAAAAAAAGACTCAATAAAGCAGTAAAAACTAGGAATTTATTCCTCCACCCCACACTTAAAAAGATGCTATGTCCCCAAAGCATTAAATAAAATTTAAAACAAGGGTTAGAAAAACTCCCTGAGGTCTCATGACCTAGCTAGTAGCATGTCCTCTTTATTTTCATCAAGGGTCGAACGCACCCCACAATTAAGCTCAAACATGTTCCTTGGCTCAAACTTACCCTAATCTACAAAAACAAGAAAAAAAATGATAGTAATAAAATAAAATAAGAAGTTAAACTACTAATTGGGTTGCCTCCCAATAAGCGCTTAATTTAACGTCGCGGCACGACACCATCAATTTTACTATTTTTCCTTCCACTTTGAAGATATGAATTGCACCCCCAATTTTGAATCAATTTTTCTATTACGGTCAAGAGGTGGTGGTATAAAAATAAAGGTCTCAAGCAATAGATATTGCATTATGCACTTCTTGGATCCAAAGTGAGGAATGTAATTCTCCGATCTTGGAACAATAAATTCAAGAATATAGACACATTGTTCCTCCTCCATACACTCTTCTATAGGCTCAGATGGCTCGATTAATTTCTCATCATCTAAACATAATGTAGAAAAATGATTGGAATGAGGTCCAATGCGCCCTACTTTATGAATTGCATTATTTTTTACATCCTCATATTTACACATACTAGAGTTTTTAAAAATAATATTATCTACTTCATTACATAACTCTAGTGCACTCTTCTCAACAGTGACAACATCAATAACAGTAAAATCAAGCAATTGCCCCTCCACTCTTAGCTCTTCAAGTTGACTTATAAGTATTTTTTCTTCCTCACACATATTATTACTAAATTGTTGGGTTTCATATGATTTAATCTTTGCACTCAACATCTAAATAATAGAGATCAAATTCAAATTTATATTCAGAATTGCGCTTACATATTGATTTATAGCAAAGTATTAACAAATCTTCCATGTCCCCATACAACTCATCTAGTTGATAAAAAAAAACTAACTTATACGAACCCATAAAATCAGAAGGGCAAGAATTGCAAGAACACTTTTCACTACATATTTTTTCAGATGACATCTCAAGAAGAGTAAAAGAAATATGATAATAATAATTTTAAAAAATATATTTTTAAACTAATCCTAAGAAACAAAAAAGGACTATAAGTCAAAATAAATACTAAAGACAATTTCTAAAGCATATTCCCCGGCAGCGACGCCATTTTTGATAACGTTCAAATATACTTCTTGAAAAGAAATATAAACGATCGTATGCAATATATTTACCCAACTATGAGTCGGGGTCGATCCCACAGAGAATATGGAAGAATATTGTCAATAATAAATATTTAACTCGATAGTCGTTATAAAAATGGGGGATTTAAATTGAAATAAAATAAAATAAAAATAATAAAAAGATAGCTTTGAACTAAGTATTTATTTATATTCAGATTATGAAAAGTAACTAGGAATGTGTTCCCCATAAGCTCATAACGCGGTAATCCTAATAATAGTAATTCTTTTCTAGTGTATTACATGCAAAGTGATAAGTTAGGTATCTCTAAATCCTTGGTCCGGCATCTAGAGAATTTCACCCCGCACCTTGGTCCGGCTACGTGTGTATAATTTACTAACCCTTACCTTTACCTCATATTAGACATCATAATCGATGTTTGGCTTAGTTATTACTTCGCACCAATCGACACTAGCCTATTAGATAGTATCACACTAAATCTATGTTGATAATTCTTTTCTTGTTAATTACCTCCTTGGTCCGGCAAGTAGTAACAAGGCGAGTTCTAACGTTGGTCACCGTTAAAAAGACTTCTAAACGAAAGAATTATCAATGCATGCAAAATACTAGTCAAGAATTGCTTATTTACTATTCATACTTTGTTAATCGCTCATGGTTCCCACAACCCTAGTTATGAAAGTTAGCTACTCATTATCTCAAAAACACAATCAAAATTTATTAAAATAAATATGTTTGTGTTAATCATAAAAAGTTAAGAACAATAGCTAAACTATCTTTTATTAATCACGAATATAAATAAATAATAAAGGAGAAGAAAGAATAAATCACAATTCTCCGGCCTCCACGGCGGCTCTTCCAAAGTTCCTAAGCTAGAAGAAAATTTATATTATGTCTTGTATCTTGGTTCTTGGCTTTCCCTAATAATTATTTCCATGCCCTATTTATAGATGTAGGAAACCCTAAATAAAATAATTGAGTCCAAACAAAATTAGGAAATCAAAACCCGAAAGGAATTGGATTCCCTTTTTTTTCGCCGCGTGAACAGTGTTGCCGCCTCAATATATTTTTGTACCATTCCCTTACTGCCACGTGGCAGCAGCAAGCAGCAAATTTGAATTTCCTCAATTGCAGCCGCCTTTTTCCATATATAAAAATATATTATTTTATTCACTTTAATCCATTAAGCTGTCTGCTTGATTTCCTTCTTCAACTTTCCATCTTTAATTCGTTTTATCTCCAAACTTCTTCATTTTTTTCATCAATTTAATCCTACAAATAAAATACACAATTTAGCACAATCCATAAAATTTATGCTCATAAAGGACAAATATAAATACTAAATGTGAGGCAAATAATGATTAAAAATATGTATTTTGACCTCACATCAACACCCCACACTTAAACTTTTGTTCGTCCTCGAGCAAACATTAAAACTCATCCAAAAAAAATCATATTAGCAATGTCATCACTTTGGTTAATACAAACAATTAGGCAATATACCAATTTCAAAACATCAAGTAGACTTCTCAATCATTATGCAAGACATTCAAATAAACAACAAACCTCTAACCTCCTAACCTCAAAGAAGGACTTTGAACTCATGAAATTTAAGTTTGCTCACCTACTCTCATCAAAGAAAGTTAATAAAATCACCTATCTATCATGAAACAAGTGCCCTCACAAGAAGAAATAGTCCACACACTCAAATCAAAATATTGAATATAAATTAAGGACTTGGCATCAAAGAATACTCTCACACTCGCAAAGAAAATTCACATGTATGCACAAAGAACCATATGCTTGCCCATTATGTACATCTCCACTAATTAAGCATGCTTGAATAGAATCAAATAGGATTTTAACGGGTTGTAATGTAGGCTAGGGGATAGGTAGGAAAACTATATAATAGTGACTTACACTTTCTTAAGCACTTTGCAATTTTAGACTTCATAACCCATTATTTTCTTCTCTTTATTTTCAGCCCTCTCTTCAACAATTATTTCATAAGTAATTCTCATCCTCTCAAAAATGTTTCAATCCTTTTCTTTTTTTTTCTTTTTTCCTTTTTTTTTCTTTTTTTTAAAAAAGTTTCCCTTCATAATAGCCACCCTCAACTTACGTATTTTACATGCGTTAAGGTGCACAATATCCTTTGAAGGACCAGGGCCATCATCAAGGTAACTTCTCTATTCTTTTTCATATCACATTCTTTCAAAGAAGATTTTTAAACACTTTATAGCTATCATTGATTACCTTTTCACTCAACCATCCCTTTTTCTCATAATTGATAATTAGAATAAGTCTATGATATAATGCTCAAGGAAGCAAGGTGCAAAAACTAGGGATTCAACAAAATAGTCAAGGGTAAAATATGGCTACCAATAAAAGGCTACAGGCTCAAAAGGGCTAACTAGTGATAAAATATCTGAAAAGGCTAAAATTTACCAGACAAAGCAAAGAAAACCTATTATCATCTCCTAAACAAAGCAAAACTTTTTATTTCGTTTCAATAACATGCAGGGCAAGTTCTAGACTAAGATGCAAAACATGGAATAAACAAAGTCTAACCACACATGGCACAAGTATCGATCAAGATGGATCAATTCCACTTCTAAGAGAGACAAGATCATAACAAACTACAAAATAAAATAAGCTATATACAAAGTCACAACCATGAGCTTAGATGTCAAAGAGTCTACAATTTTTTTTTTATCAAGCATTCACAAGAAAGTACTACTCAAAAATTAGGCCAAAATAGTAAGTATCACATAACTCAAAAGGGTTTTTTTTTTCTCTCCAAAATAAAAATAAAAAATTAAAATAAAATTTATTCCTAAAAAAATAAAAGACACTCGGTTCAAAGGGACTATCCTCGGGAAAAGAACCGAAAACAAAAGCCAAGGAACCCATCCTAATAAAAAAAAAGACTCAATAAAGCAGTAAAAACTAGGAATTTATTCCTCCACCCCACACTTAAAAAGATGCTATGTCCCCAAAGCATTAAATAAAATTTAAAACAAGGGTTAGAAAAACTCCCTGAGGTCTCATGACCTAGCTAGTAGCATGTCCTCTTTATTTTCATCAAGGGTCGAACGCACCCCACAATTAAGCTCAAACATGTTCCTTGGCTCAAACTTACCCTAATCTACAAAAACAAGAAAAAAAATGATAGTAATAAAATAAAATAAGAAGTTAAACTACTAATTGGGTTGCCTCCCAATAAGCGCTTAATTTAACGTCGCGGCACGACACCATCAATTTTACTATTTTTCCTTCCACTTTGAAGATATGAATTGCACCCCCAATTTTGAATCAATTTTTCTATTACGGTCAAGAGGTGGTGGTATAAAAATAAAGGTCTCAAGCAATAGATATTGCATTATGCACTTCTTGGATCCAAAGTGAGGAATGTAATTCTCCGATCTTGGAACAATAAATTCAAGAATATAGACACATTGTTCCTCCTCCATACACTCTTCTATAGGCTCAGATGGCTCGATTAATTTCTCATCATCTAAACATAATGTAGAAAAATGATTGGAATGAGGTCCAATGCGCCCTACTTTATGAATTGCATTATTTTTTACATCCTCATATTTACACATACTAGAGTTTTTAAAAATAATATTATCTACTTCATTACATAACTCTAGTGCACTCTTCTCAACAGTGACAACATCAATAACAGTAAAATCAAGCAATTGCCCCTCCACTCTTAGCTCTTCAAGTTGACTTATAAGTATTTTTTCTTCCTCACACATATTATTACTAAATTGTTGGGTTTCATATGATTTAATCTTTGCACTCAACATCTAAATAATAGAGATCAAATTCAAATTTATATTCAGAATTGCGCTTACATATTGATTTATAGCAAAGTATTAACAAATCTTCCATGTCCCCATACAACTCATCTAGTTGATAAAAAAAACTAACTTATACGAACCCATAAAATCAGAAGGGCAAGAATTGCAAGAACACTTTTCACTACATATTTTTTCAGATGACATCTCAAGAAGAGTAAAAGAAATATGATAATAATAATTTTAAAAAATATATTTTTAAACTAATCCTAAGAAACAAAAAAGGACTATAAGTCAAAATAAATACTAAAGACAATTTCTAAAGCATATTCCCCGGCAGCGACGCCATTTTTGATAACGTTCAAATATACTTCTTGAAAAGAAATATAAACGATCGTATGCAATATATTTACCCAACTATGAGTCGGGGTCGATCCCACAGAGAATATGGAAGAATATTGTCAATAATAAATATTTAACTCGATAGTCGTTATAAAAATGGGGGATTTAAATTGAAATAAAATAAAATAAAAATAATAAAAAGATAGCTTTGAACTAAGTATTTATTTATATTCAGATTATGAAAAGTAACTAGGAATGTGTTCCCCATAAGCTCATAACGCGGTAATCCTAATAATAGTAATTCTTTTCTAGTGTATTACATGCAAAGTGATAAGTTAGGTATCTCTAAATCCTTGGTCCGGCATCTAGAGAATTTCACCCCGCACCTTGGTCCGGCTACGTGTGTATAATTTACTAACCCTTACCTTTACCTCATATTAGACATCATAATCGATGTTTGGCTTAGTTATTACTTCGCACCAATCGACACTAGCCTATTAGATAGTATCACACTAAATCTATGTTGATAATTCTTTTCTTGTTAATTACCTCCTTGGTCCGGCAAGTAGTAACAAGGCGAGTTCTAACGTTGGTCACCGTTAAAAAGACTTCTAAACGAAAGAATTATCAATGCATGCAAAATACTAGTCAAGAATTGCTTATTTACTATTCATACTTTGTTAATCGCTCATGGTTCCCACAACCCTAGTTATGAAAGTTAGCTACTCATTATCTCAAAAACACAATCAAAATTTATTAAAATAAATATGTTTGTGTTAATCATAAAAAGTTAAGAACAATAGCTAAACTATCTTTTATTAATCACGAATATAAATAAATAATAAAGGAGAAGAAAGAATAAATCACAATTCTCCGGCCTCCACGGCGGCTCTTCCAAAGTTCCTAAGCTAGAAGAAAATTTATATTATGTCTTGTATCTTGGTTCTTGGCTTTCCCTAATAATTATTTCCATGCCCTATTTATAGATGTAGGAAACCCTAAATAAAATAATTGAGTCCAAACAAAATTAGGAAATCAAAACCCGAAAGGAATTGGATTCCCTTTTTTTTCGCCGCGTGAACAGTGTTGCCGCCTCAATATATTTTTGTACCATTCCCTTACTGCCACGTGGCAGCAGCAAGCAGCAAATTTGAATTTCCTCAATTGCAGCCGCCTTTTTTCATATATAAAAATATATTATTTTATTCACTTTAATCCATTAAGCTGTCTGCTTGATTTCCTTCTTCAACTTTCCATCTTTAATTCGTTTTATCTCCAAACTTCTTCATTTTTTTCATCAATTTAATCCTACAAATAAAATACACAATTTAGCACAATCCATAAAATTTATGCTCATAAAGGACAAATATAAATACTAAATGTGAGGCAAATAATGATTAAAAATATGTATTTTGACCTCACATCAGGGCCATCTGAAGACTGGAATGATAACTGTTGTTATAGGCAAACTCTACTAAAGGCAACTGTTGATCCCAACTAACATCAAAATCAATCATACAAGCTTGGAGCATATCCTCCAACACATGAATCGTCCGATCGAACTGACCATCTTTCTGAGGATGAAAAGTTGTACTCATATCGAACCGAGTATCCAAACCATGTTGCAAGTATTTTCAGAAATGGGAAGTGAACAACAAATCTCGATCAAAGAAAATAGAAATTGGGACTTCATATAGTCACACAATCTGACTGATATAAAGCTCGACTAACTTCTCCATCGTATACTTCATCCAAACTGGGTTGAATGAGCGGACTTGGTCAACCTATCAACAACCATCCAAATAGAGTCATAACCACCCACGGTGGTAGGTAGTCCCACAACAAAGTCCATAGTGATCCGCTCCCACTTTCAAGTAGGAATAGACATCCTCTAAGATATACCTACAGTCTGTTGGTGCTCACACTTGACCTATTGGCAAGTCAAACACCTCGAAACAAAATATGCATTATCCATCTTCATACTACACCACCAATAGTGCTGGCTTAGGTCATGATATATCTTCGCCGCACCCGGATGGATGAAATATGAGGAACAATGAGCCTCCTCAAGAATCAGTCTAACCAACTCACCTACCTTGGGCACACAATTCCTACCTCCAATCCACAAGACCCCATCCAAATCAAAGACAACCTCATTGGCTTTCCCTCTCATCACGTTGTCTTGAATGAGACATAGTTTCTCATCATCAAACTGGTGCTCATGAATCTTCTCAACTAAGGAAGAACGAGCCTCAATGAAAGCAATCAAAGCACCCGTCTCCTTAGAAATCCATAATCAGACGAGACTGTTAGCTAACCTTTGATCATATATGGCCAATGGTCTCTCTTTCACACTAATAACGGCAAAACTCCCATGCTAGAAGTTTCTTACTCAAAGCATCGGCCACCACATTGGCCTTCCCTAGATGATACAAGATGGTGATGTCATAGTCCTTCAATAGCTCAATCCATATGCACTACCTTAAGTTCAAATCTCTTTGGCTGAAGATATACTGAAGGCTCCGATGATCTATGAAAACCTCACAATGAACTCCATACAGATAATGTCGCCATAGCTTAAACACAAACACTACAACTGCTAACTCTAAATCATGGGTAGTGTAGTTTCTGTAACATCCGGTGAGTTGAAATAACTAAGAAAAGGCTTAGAATTGGAAATTTTTAATTTTTGGAAGGAATTTGAAAATCTGGAAAATTTTGACTAAGTGTGGAAAAAAAATGAATTTTTGGCCAACTTTGAGCAGTCATAAATTCCAGCTCAGGATGAGTTAGGAGTAGTTACAGTTATGGTTGTGAAGCTTGTGGAGTAATCTTTCCAACGCCTCCGAGTTTGCTCAATTCTCAGTTCGTATGAGCGAGTTATGACTTTTAGAAGTTGGGCAGTTGGCAGGGAAATCTGTCCGGAAAATTAAGGGCATTTTGGTCTGTTCCCTAGCTATTTCTTTTGAGGTTATGTTGTTGAGTTAGGCTGATACTTGGATCATTTTGTTCCATTTTAAGAGAGTGAAAGCTAGGATTGAGAGTGACGAAGAGAAGAAGAAGACAAAAAGGAGAAGAAGAAGAGAAAAAGGAGAAGAAGAAGAGAAGAAGAGGAGATCAACTAGTTTCCGTCAAAGTTCTGTCGTGGAAATCATCGGGGGTGATCCCTATCAAGATATGTGAGTTATTTGTGTGGGTTGATCCTTTCCCCCACACACCAAGCTCATTTTATGATTTGAGAAAGGATTGGATATGTTGTTGAAGTTGTTAGTTGTTGTTGATGTTGTTGATTGTGTTGTTGAAGTTCTTATTGGTTGTGAGACATGATTTGGTTGTGTTCTTGAGTTGAAATCTATTGTATGTTGAGAGATTGATGATCCCTAGTGTTTGGGGTTAAATCCACTGAAGTAAGGATGGTTTAGAGTTGAAGAAAAATGGGAGAAAAGTCGAGTTTTCTGGGCAAGGGGTCGGCGCGTCGCGCCCCAAAAGGGGCTCTGAGGTTTTCCCCTTGGGGCGGCGCGCCACTCAGAGCGCCAGCAGGTGACCTCTGACCTTCGAGGGCTGGCGCTCCGCGCCTTGCAGAGTGCCAAGGGCGCCAAGTTTCCCCCATTCTTTCACACTTTCTCATGCATGTTCCTAGGTATTATACCTATGTTTCCTAGTTGTTTCCAACGCTCAAATGTACATTTAAACCTCCCGAACTCATCTATAAACATGCGATTATATGTCTTGAATCCATAATCCAATTCAAGGCGAGTTAGTATCAAAGTCAAGGGAAGTTAGAATCAAGTCAAGAAGTAAGTTCAAGCAAGTCTTTAAAGCTTTTCAAGAGTCGTTATTGAACGTCTTAACGTCGCTTCAAGTTTTAGGTCAAGTAAAGAGTTTAGAGTTCCAAGTTAAGTAAAGAGTTTCAAGACAAGAAAAGGGTACAGGGTCTCAATCTAAGTGAAGAGTCTCAAGTTTCAAGCTAAGACAAGAGCATAAAGTCTCTAAATGTTTTTACATTTAAGTAAGAAAGGAACCATGTTTTCCAAAAGAGCCTTTGGGCTAAGTTTTGAGTAATTATCTCAAATCAAAGAAAGAAGTTAATTTAAAAGCATGAGCCAAAGTATTTTTGGGAGTAGTATTGAGCACCGAATTGGGGACACGAGTTCATATTAACTTAACTCTCCATAAGAACCATGCGCCAACATGGGACTTGACGTATCATTCTTTTTAAATGATCACGTAAGATTAGGCTAGTGGATCCACTAAGCAAAAGTAAGGTCCTATATCACGGCAAGGTATAGGATGGTCCTCGAGCAACGTGAGGTAAGACGTTGTATCATCACTAGGGCTCATAGTGGTGGTTGTCGGTTAAAGAACCTCCCACAAAGGTTATATTACTTTAAATAATTAAAGTTGAGTTTGTTATTGTTTTATCATTAACGGGTTAAGTTGTTTACACTGTTTTACAAGCTAATTATGTATTGCATGTGTCTTATTGCTTTACATATTTGAGTTTAGTTTTTCATGAGTCGAGCAGAGTCAAGGTAAGTGTTCTCTTGTACTCCTTTCAAGCTTAAGTTGTGGTTCAGCTTTCCAGCTCGCATACTCGTACATTCCATGTAATGATGCCAGTTGGCTTGCATCTTGTTATGATTTAGCTACAGGTACCCCAGATCAGCATCCTGCACGTCGTTGATCTAACTGAGCACTCCAGAGTCAGTGGTGAGCCTCCTTGCATTCCGGAGGACTCAATTATTTTGTGTACTTAGTTTTGTTCTATTAGGATGTTGCGGGGTCTGTCCCAACATCCATCTCAGTATATGAGAGGCTTCATAGACAGTCAGTCAGTTAGTTTGGAGTCTCTCTTCTATGTATATATGTAAATATCTATTTTGAGATTCGAGATGCCCTTGTGGCCAGACTCTTATAAGTTAAGTTGTTGTGTAAACTTGCATTGCTTTAAGTTATTCTGTTGAGTTAGGTTTCCGCTGAGTGAAGAAAGCCAGGCCAAGGGTTCGCTTGGGGCCAACAATGGTCTGCAAGTGCCGGTCCCGCCCAGGGTGTAGGCTCGGGAGGTGACAAACTTGGTATTAGAGCACAGAGTTCAAGAGTCCTAGGGAGTCTATGAAGCCGTGTCTGTAGAGTCCTAGTTATCGGTGTGAAGCGCGCCACATCTATAATTGGGAGGCTACAACATTTATGATGATATCTCATTTCTTTCACACTCATCTCGTGCGTTAGAGTTTATCTCTAAAAAGGTTTCTTTCTAATCTGTGCTTGCGCGTATTTCAAATAGCCATGCCTCCACTAAGAGTTGGTAGAGGGCGTCTTCCTAGACGTTATGTTGATGAGCAAGAGTTACCCTACGCACCGGAAATGCAAGATCAAGGGGAAGTTTCTAATGCCGAGTTCAAAGAGGCAATTAGGATGTTGAGTCAAGCTGTAGCTAATCAGATGGGTCAGCAAAGGGGAGCTCGACATGAAGGAGCTGACACTTCTAGAATTCGTGAGTTCTTGGGGATGAATCCTCCAAGTTTCATGGGTTCGAGCACTACGGAGGATCCAGAGAACTTCATTGAGGAGTTGAAGAAGATTTTTGATGTGATGCATGTGGCAGATACTGAGCAGGTTGAGCTAGCTGCGTATCAATTGAAGGATGTTGCTAGAACATGATTCGACCAGTAGAAAGAGGGCAGAGCTGAGAATGCACCACCTGCGAGTTGGGCCCGTTTTGAGGAAACTTTCTTGGGGCATTTCTTTCCTCGAGAGTTGAGGGAGGCCAAGGTACGTGAGTTCCTCACACTTAAGCAGGAGTTTTTGAGTGTCCAAGAGTACAGTCTGAAGTTCACACAATTATCCCGCTATGCTCCGGAGATGGTGGCGGATATGAGAAATAGAATGAGCTTGTTTGTTGCTGGGCTGTCTCGGTTGTCAAGTAAGGAAGGTAGGGCTGCAATGCTTATCGGGGACATGGACATATCCAGGTTAATGGTCTACGTACAACAGGTTGAGGATGAGAAGCTGAGGGACAGAGAAGAGTTCAGAAGTAAGAGAGTCAAAACCGGTAATGAGTCCGGGCAGCAGAAAGGTAATTCAAACCGTTCCTCTTTTCAGCAAAGGCAAAACGGACCTGCTCCATCATCTACTAGAGCACCTGCACCCAGATACAAAGGTGAATTTAATGGCCAGAATTCGAAGGACTTCAAGGCTAGACCAGCACAGTCCTCAGGTAGTGTGGCACAATGAAGTAGTTTGTTTCCTATATGTGCTAGGTGTGGTAGAACCCACCCGGGTAAGTGTCGGGATGGCCAGACAGGTTGTTTTAAGTGTGGACAAGAGGGTCACTTCATGAAGAAGTGTCCTAAGAATAAGCAAAGTAGCGGAAATTTGGGCAGTAGGTCCCAATCCTCTTCAGTTGCTCCTCCAGACAGGGCGGCACCTAGAGGAGCTACTTCTAGTACATGCGGAGGAGCAAATCGCCTCCATGCAATCACCAGTCGTCATGAGCAAGAGAACTCTCCAAATGTTGTCACCGGTATGATTAAAGTCTTTGCTTTTGATGTGTATGCTTTGCTAGACCCAGAAGCAAGTTTATCTTTTGTGACTCCTTATGTTGCAAGTAAGTTTGATGTTCTTCCTGAAAGACTTTGTGAACCCTTTTGTGTTTCTACACCTGTTGGGGAGTCTATTCTAGCAGAAAGAGTCTATCGTGATTGTCCTGTTTCTATCAATCACAAGAGCACCATGGTTGATTTGATTGAGTTAGACATGGTAGATTTCGATGTCATTCTAGGTATGGATTGGCTTCATGCTTGTTATGCATCGATATATTGTAGAACTCGAGTGGTCAAGTTTCAGTTTCCAAGTGAGCCGGTCATAGAGTGGAGAAATAGTTCAATAGTGCCTAAGGGTCGTTTCATTTCGTACCTTAAGGCAAGAAAGTTAGTTTCAAAGGGTTGTATCTATCACTTAGTCCGAGTTCATGACTCTAGTGTTGAGATACCTCTTTTTCAGTCAATTCATGTAGTAAGAGAGTTTCCAGAAGTTTTTCCTGATGATCTACCCGGAATTCCTCCTGAGAGAGAAATAGATTTCGGCATAGATCTCATTCCAGATACTCGTCCTATCTCTATTCCGCCATATAGAATGGCACCAGCAGAGTTGAAAGAGTTGAAAGAGCAGTTGAAAGATCTCCTAGAAAAGGGTTTCATTCGACCGAGTGTCTCACCTTGGGGTGCTCCGGTTTTGTTTGTGAGGAAGAAAGATGGTTCCCTTAGGATGTGTATAGATTACCGCCAGTTGAATAAGGTTACCATCAAGAACAAATACCCTCTTCCGAGGATTGATGATTTTTTCGATCAGCTTCAGGGTGCCACTTGTTTTTCGAAGATTGACCTCAGATCAGGCTATCATCAGTTAAGAGTAAGAGAGTGTGATGTTCCAAAGACAACTTTCAGGACCCGGTACGGTCATTATGAGTTTTTAGTCATGTCATTTGGTTTGACAAATGCACCGGTAGCTTTCATGGACCTGATGAATAGAGTCTTCAAACCTTATTTAGATACGTCTGTTATCGTCTTCATTGATGACATACTAGTTTATTCAAGGAATTAAGAAGATCATGCTAATCATCTCAGAACAGTTCTTCAGACTCTGAAAGACAAGGAGTTGTATGCCAAGTTCTTTAAGTGTGAGTTTTGGCTTAAGTCTGTGGCGTTCTTAGGCCACATTGTGTCCGGTGATGGAATTAAAGTTGACACTCGAAAAATTGAGGCAGTGCAGAATTGGCCTAGACCCACATCTCCAACTGAAATTAGGAGTTTTTTGGGATTAGCTGGCTATTATAGAAGGTTTGTTGAAGGGTTCTCGTCTATTGCATCTCCTTTGACAAAGTTGACTCAGAAGACAATGAAATTTCAATGGTCTGAAGCTTGTGAGAAAAGCTTTCAGGAATTGAAACAGAGGTTGATTACAGCTACAGTTTTGACGTTACCAGAAGGTACTCAAGGTTTTGTGGTGTATTGTGATGCATCTAGAATTGGTTTGGGTTGTGTCTTAATGCAAAATGGCAAGGTTATAGCTTATGCCTCCAGACAGTTATAAGTTCACGAGAAGAATTACCCAACCCATGACTTAGAGTTAGCGGCGGTGGTGTTTGCTTTGAAGATATGGTGTCATTACTTGTATGGTGTGCATGTCGACATATTCACTGATCACAAGAGCCTTCAATATGTGTTTACTTAGAAAGAGCTTAATCTCAGACAGAGGAGGTGGTTAGAATTACTCAAGGACTATGACCTGAGTATTCTCTACCACCCAGGTAAGGCTAATGTTGTTGCTGATTCTTTGAGCAGGTTGTCTATGGGTAGCACCGCCCATATTGAAGAAGGAAGGAGAGAGTTAGCAAAAGATATGCACAGACTGGCATGTCTGGGAGTCAGACTTACAGATTCCGCAGAAGGAGGAATAGAAGTGACGAGCAGGGGCCGAGTTATCACTAGTGTCAGAAGTGAAAGAGAAACAAGATCAAGATCCCATTTTGCTTGAGTTGAAGGCAAATGTTCAAAAGCAAAGAGTATTAGCTTTTGAACAAGGGGGAGATGGTGTTTTGAGATATCAAGGTAGATTGTGCGTACCTATGGTAGATGGACTCCAAGAGAGGATTATGGAGGAAGCTCACAGCTCCAGATATTTTATTCATCCGGGTTCCACCAAGATGTATCGTGATTTGCGTGAAGTCTATTGGTGGAATGGCATGAAGAAGGGCATTGCAGAGTTTGTTGCTAAGTGTCTAAATTGCCAACAAGTGAAAGTTGAACACCAAAGGCCCGGTGGTTTAGCTCAGAGGATAGAACTTCCAGAATGGAAGTGGGAGATGATCAATATGAATTTCATCACAGGGTTGCCAAGGTCTCGCAGACAGCATGATTCTATTTGGGTGATTGTCGACAGAATGACAAAGTCAGCCCATTTTCTACCGGTAAAGACTACCAATTCAGTAGAAGATTATGCCAAGCTGTATGTTCAAGAGATCGTGAGACTTCACAGAGTCCCAATCTCTATTATTTCGGATAGAGGTGCACAGTTCACTGCACAGTTCTAGAAATCGTTTCAGAAAGGCTTGGGTTTGAAGGTGAACTTGAGTACTGCCTTTCATCCTCAGACTGATGGGCAAGCAAATCGTACTATTCAGACTCTAGAAGATATGTTGAGAGCTTGTGTGATCGATTTCAAAGGCAATTGGGATGATCACCTACCTCTCATTGAGTTTGCCTACAATAATAGTTATCACTCTAGCATCTAGATGGCTCCATACGAAGCTCTTTATGGGAGAAGATGTAGATCTCATATTGGATTGTTTGAAGTTGGTGAAGCACAGTTGATAGGACCAGATTTAGTTCACCAAGCTATGGAGAAGGTGAAAGTGATTTAAGGAAGGTTGAAAACGGCACAGAGTTGCCAGAAATCCTACACTGATGTTAGGAGAAGGGTGTTAGAGTTTGAAGTAGATGATTGGGTTTATTTGAAGGTTTCACCGATGAAGGGGGTTATGAGGTTTGGTAAGAAGGGGAAACTTAGTCCCCAATATATTGGACCTTACCGCATAGCCAAGAGAATTGGCAATGTTGCTTATGAGTTGGAGTTACCACAGGAACTAAAAGCGGTTCATCCAGTATTTCACATCTCCATGTTGAAGAAGTGCATAGGCGATCCTTCATTGATCCTACCGACTGGAAGTATTAAGATCAAGGATAACTTATCTTATGAGGAGGTGCCTATTCAGATTTTAGATCGTCAAGTTCGTAGGTTGAGAACAAAAGATGTAGCCTCAGTAAAGGTCCTATGGAGGAACCAATTTGTTGAGGAAGCTACTTGGGAAGCCGAAGAGGACATGAAGAAGAGATATCCACATCTCTTTGAATCCGGAGGAAACACAGATTAAGGTACTAATTTCCTTCTTAGTGCTCTTTTAATTATAATGAGCATGTTGTGGTTGTCGTTGTGTTTGCATAGTTGCTTGTTGGGTGTTTGAGTTGTTGTTGCACCCTTAGCCTTGTAAGAGTAACCTCATTCGAGGACGAATGTTCCCAAGGGGGAGATATTGTAACATCTGGTAAGTTGAAATAACTAAGAAAAGGCTTAGAATTGGAAATTTTTAATTTTTGGAAGGAATTTGAAAATCTGGAAAATTTTGGCCAAGTGTGGAAAAAAAATGAATTTTTGGCCAACTTTGAGCAGTCATAACTTCCATCTCAGGATGATTTAGGAGTATTTCCAGTTATGGTTGTGAAGCTTGTGGAGTGATCTTTCCAACGCCACCGAGTTTGCTCAATTCCGAGTTTGTATGAGTGAGTTATGCCTTTTAGAAGTTGGGCAGTTGGCAGGGAAATCTGTCCGGAAAATTAAGGGCATTTTGGTCTTTTCCCTAGCTATTTCTTTTGAGGTTATATTGTTGAGTTAGGCTGATACTTGGATAATTTTGTTCCATTTTAAGAGAGTGAAAGCTAGGGTTGAGAGTGAAGAAGAGAAGAAGAAGAGAAGAAGGAGAAGAAGAAGAGAAAAAGAGGAGATCAACTAGTTTCCGTCAAAGTTCCGTCGTGGAAATCGTCGGGGTGATCCCTATCAAGGTATGTGAGTTATTTGTGTGGGTTGATCCTTTCCCCCACACACCAAGCTCATTTTATGATTTGAGAAAGGATTGGATATGTCGTTGAAGTTGTTAGTTGTTGTTGATGTTGTTGATTGTGTTGTTGAAGTTCTTGTTGGTTGTGAGACATGATTTGGTTGTGTTCTTGAGTTGAAATCTATTGTATGTTGAGATATTGATGATCCCTAGTGTTTGGGGTTAAATCCACTGAAGTAAGGATGGTTTAGAGTTGAAGAAAAAGGGGAGAAAAGTCGAGTTTTCTGGGCAAGGGGTCGGCGCGTCGCGCCCCAAAAGGGGCTCTGAGGTTTTCCCCTTGGGGCGGCGCGCCACTCAGAGCGCCAGCAGGTGACCTCTGACCTTCGAGGGCTGGCAGCGCCTTGCAGAGTTCCAAGGGCGCCAAGTTTCCCCCATTCTTTCACACTTTCTCATGCATGTTCCTAGGTATTATACCTATGTTTCCTAGCTGTTTCCAACGCTCAAATGTACATTTAAACCTCCCGAACTCATCTATAAACATGTGATTATATGTCTTGAATTCAAGGCGAGTTAGTATCAAAGTCAAGGGAAGTTAGAATCAAGTCAAGAAGTAAGTTCAAGCAAGTCTTTAAAGCTTTTCAAGAGTCGTTATTGAACATCTTAACGTCGCTTCAAGTTTTAGGTCAAGTAAAGAGTTTAGAGTTCCAAGTTAAGTAAAGAGTTTCAAGACAAGAAAAGGGTATAGGGTCTCAATCTAAGTAAAGAGTCTCAAGTTTCAAGCTAAGACAAGAGCATAAAGTCGCGTCCATTTCTCCAAAGTTATTAGAGAACTATGTACTTCCCAAAGGAGTCTCTAAATGTTTTTACATTTAAGTAAGAAAGGAACCATGTTTTCCAAAAGAGCTTTTGGGCTAAGTTTTGAGTAATTATCTCAATCAAAGAAAGAAGTTAATTTAAAAGCATGAGCCAAAGTATTTTTGGGAGTAGTATTGAGCACCGAATTGGGGACACGAGTTCATATTAACTTAACTCTCCATAAGAACCATGCGCCAACATGGGACTTGACGTATCATTCTTTTTAAATGATCACGTAAGATTAGGCTAGTGGATCCACTAAGCAAAAGTAAGGTCCTATATCACGGCAAGGTATAGGATGGTCCTCGAGCAACGTGAGGTAAGACGTTGTATCATCACTAGGGCTCATAGTGGTGGTTGTCGGTTAAAGAACCTCCCACAAAGGTTATATTACTTTAAATAATTAAAGTTGAGTTTGTTATTATTTTATCATTAACGAGTTAAGTTGTTTACACTATTTTACAAGCTAATTATGTATTGCATGTGTCTTATTGCTTTACATATTTGAGTTTAGTTGTTCATGAGTCAAACAGAGTCAAGGTAAGTGTTCTCTTGTACTCCGTTCAAGCTTAAGTTGTGGTTCAGCTTTCCAGCTCGCATACTCGTACATTCCATGTACTGATGTCAGTTGGCCTGCATCTTGTTATGATTTAGCTACACGTACCCCGAATCAGCATCCTGCACGTCGTTGATCTAGCTGAGCACTCCAGAGTCAGTGGTGAGCCTCCTTGCATTCCGGAGGACTCAATTATTTTGTGTACTTAGTTTTGTTCTATTAGGGTGTTGCGGGGTCTGTCCCAACATCCATCTCAGTATATGAGAGGCTTCATAGACAGTCAGTCAGTTAGTTTTGAGTCTCTCTTCTATGTATATATGTAAATATCTATTTTGAGATTCGAGATGCCCTTGTGGCTAGACTCTTATAAGTTAAGTTGTTGTGTAAACTTGCATTACTTTAAGTTATTCTGTTGAGTTAGGCTTCTGCTGAGTGAAGAAAGTCAGGCCAAGGGTTCACTTGGGGCCAGCAATGGTCTGCGAGTGCCGGTCCCGCCCAGGGTGTAGGCTCGGGGCGTGAAAGTTTCTCTCATGGGTCTTCAACTGCCTAGAAGCATATGCAATCACCTTATCCTTCTGCATCAGAACACCACCTAACCTGACTCTAGAAGTATCATAATAAACAGTGAAGTCCACACCCTTTTCGGGTAAAGTCAAAATAGGAGTCGAAGTCAACAAGGTCTTGAGCTTTTGAAAGCTCTTCTCACACTCATCAGACCATTGAAAACTCACACTCTGCCGAGTCAATCTAGTCAAAGGAGATGCAACCCCACATACTCTTCACATTATTCCACTGAAGCTCACAATATCATTATTAACAAAATATCATAATCACTTAGACCATTTACCTTACTCTCATATCGTCACTAGTATCAAAGTCTTCTTAGCAAACACATTGTCACCTCCAAAAATTTTGAACTATGGCTCCCTCACTTTCCAAGCATTTCATGACAGATACGGTCCCCTCCTAAGGTTGATAGCACTAATTTCAAATCTTATAGTACCTTCCAATTAAGATCTCTATTAAATCACCCCACAGTCAAGTTCATGCAAACTTTCACATACCATTTTTCAACTACCATTCCGTATCATCACAAACCTCATGCCAAAACTCAGAGAAATCCTTAGTCACTCCAATAATTATATATACTATAAGCTCATAACCTCTATTCACCAATGTCTATGTAACGCATCATAACAATGTGTGTAGTCCCATCAATAGAGTCGGCTGACTCCCCTTGAAATCCTCAATAACCATGTAGAACTATAGGTCCATACCTTTGTGCATCCATAAGTCATCTACCATAACTTGAACAATCTAGCCCCACACAACAACGCAAAATCTTCCACGCATCTCCATTTGTCACCCAAACAAAAATCCAATCTCCATAAAGTCGCTAATAAACTCCTAGTAAATCTGTGCCGAACTAGTTCACAGATTTACAAAGGGTAGTGTGAACAAATATTTATTGTGCCTTATCGGAAAGATCACAACTCTTTGGAAAAGTTACAACCCTTCGGAAAGGTCACAACCTTTCATAAAAGTCACAACTTTCATAAAAGTTGCAACTTTTCATAAAAGTCGCAACTTTTCATAAAGTTAACAACTTTTCATGAAAGTTGCCACTTTTCATGAAAGTAACAACTCTTCATATTTATTTCACACCTTTTAAAATCCAACAATGTGTACTTCATATATCAATTCAAAGCTCTAATAAATGACATTGACCTTCAATCTATATTGTACCACTCCTAGACCAAAAAAAATATCAAATCACCAAAGGTAAAGTAAGATTATGGAGAAATGGTAGATTAATGCATGCAACAATGCAAGTATACATAAGATTAAAGGAGAACCATTCACAATTCCAAAATTAAAAAGAAAATTCTCAAGGTATAACTGTTATATATACATCTGAGCCAACTAACTCACGTAGTTTGGCCCAATATTTCATTCTGGTACCAGTTGGTTAAACTAAGTTTGGCCTAATATTCCTATCTGGCGATCAATTGCTTAAGTAAGTTAAAAGGGGGGCTGATATTTATACATATGGAAGATTTGGTGGAGGCTTACTTTGTAATATGGTGGTGATGGTTGTGAAGGTTTCTGAGAAGAGGGAAAGACTATTTTTGAAAATAAATAAATTAAAAGGAAATCATAGTTTGTGATGGCTCCACGTAGGCGGGCCTAGGATTCTCTTTATTTATATATATATATGATTTTCATTCAAAAGATATTCAGGTCAAATACTATAAGCATTTGGTGACTCACAATTTACCTCATATTTTAATTGTAAAAGTTCATATTTAATGTTCTAAAAGGATAACGTCTATGACATGCATGGAACATGAAAGATCAATCAGTTACAATTGCAATAATCCCTTAAAAAGAATATGAGCAAATGTCATAATAAGGAGACAACATGCTCTTAATAATCATATGTCATAACACTTCATGATCCTCAAGAGAGGTTTTGGTATCTAAAAATAATGAAATGATGAGATCTCAATTAGTTATGTCTCATTATGAATCGATACAAAATGATATCTCATTGACGATGTCTTTGATATGATGTAATGCACAATATTATAAAAGATTGTGAGGATTTGTGTTCTACGACATAAAGCTCTATATGACTTGCAGTGGAGACACCAGGAGATGTCATGCCTTAAATGTTAATGGATATTATCACTCGAATGATACATCTTGATAAGTATAAAGCTTATTTGACATGCAGTTTAGACACCAGAAGATGTCATGCTTTAAATATTAATGGATATTGTCACTCGACAGATTTTATAAGAAAATTTTCAAAGGATTCAAAATACCCAAAGCATTTACAAGTTTTTGAAAGCTTTCTCATAATTCTTATATGAGATAAATCAAGTAAAGGGAGATATGACCCGAAGTGTGACACTAAAAGTACCAACAATCTTATATGAAGACAATGTTGCATGTATAGCCCAATTAAAAGGTGACTATATAAAAAGAAAACAAAACAAAACATATTTCATCAAAATTATTCTTCACTCATGATCTCCAAAAGAATAGTAATATTGATGTCCAACAAGTGTGTTCAAATGATAATCCTGCAAATTGATTCACCAATTACCTATCAACTTCAACACATGAGAAGATGATAATACAAGATTGGAATGCGAAAACTTGAATAAATAAATCGTGATCTTCATCAGAGAAAGTATAATACGCACTGTACTCTTTTATTCTTTAATAAAAAAAAAATTCATCGAGTTTTATAATAAGATTTTTAATGAGGTAACACTCAAGGCGTTTTATGAGAGGGCAAAAAACTTATGTATACAACTTAATAATTTTAATTACATGAATATAGCAATACTTTTTTTTTCAATTGAATAGCAATATTTTTTTTTTCAAAACTGGAATTCTTATTTTAAAAAAAATTAAAAACTTTTTCAGCCACAATTATCCATATCCCTTAAATTTCTCTAATTATTTTACTTTCCCTGATTTACTCCAATTTGTTATATATCATATCCCATAAAGAAAGGTTTCCTACAAAAATAAAACTTCTCTTCCAAATTAAGATCAACGATCAAATATGCAGACCAATAATTTTTCAATTTTAATTCATCACAGTGGATGTTGGGACTCATCAGGTAATCTTTTTGGCAGTAATTCCTTTGGTTTTGTCGAATTTGGTAGAATATACATTCATAAAATTTTGGTTAATGTTCTGGTGCAACTGTAAAAGGTTTAATTATTAAATAGGTATTAAGATTTAGCAATTGTTTGTGGAATATTATTAGGATTTTCACATAATCTGTGTTTTAATTCTTTTTGGTATTTATTCGTGTTTTATATTAACGTTTTTGGTGTAATACAACAACATCATATGATTTTTGTTGTAATATGATGAGTCGAATAAGTTTTTTATAATTTTTTTTAGGTTAATTGGTATGTTGCATGCCGAATGTTAACAAATTTTATCAATAGTTTCTTTTGGTATGTGATATGGTGTACACATACCAACTTAAAGTTAAATTTCAGGTACATATTTTTGTGTATTTAGTTGTATTATTTGATATATAAAATCTAACTTCAAAAAAAATAATTAGTTTTTTGGTGTATTTTATTTATCCGAATTGGTGTAGATAATAATTTAAAAATTGGTCATATGTGATCATTTACTTAATCTGGTATGTTTGTTTCTATAAATTGGTGGTAAATTAATACTCTAATCAATGTGTTGGTGTATTTTTGGGTTAAATGTCAGATTACTTTTGGTACGTCGATTGGTGTAATACATTGTATGGTTTAACTGATTGTGTGAATTACCACAAATTGATTTAGGTATGTGATGTGGTAAATGACACCAAAATAATACTCTGATGTATGAGTTGGTGTATTTATTGGTCTAATATATAATACCATAATTTCAAAATAGGTTGTTGTTGTTATTCAACAATTCAGAGTTTTTTTTGTTTCTGGGGTATTTTTTCTTTGGTTTGTTTTGTATGGTTTGTAAGTTAGGAGTAGAAACCAGTTTTATTGATTATGGTTTTTGGTAAGTTAATTGGTAAAATATCGTTAAGTTATTTGGTGAATGTGATAGTTTTTAATTTGTGAACATAATGGTCTGCCAGTTTGGTGTAATTCAGATATTATTAGTGTCATTCAGAGTGGTGTTTTTTGGTACATAATGATGATTTGCAAATTAATTGTATGTTGGTTGAATATTTTAGATTGATAAGGTATTTGGTGTGATTCTGATTTTGGTGTCATTCATAGTGGTGCTTTTTTAGTACATAATGATGGTGTACATATGCAGTTGCAGCTATCAGATACAGAAACAAACACCGCGAAGATTATTGTTTCTCCTATTATAGTAGGGGTGGGCATAAATACCGAAAAACTGAAAAACCGAACCGAACCGAACCGAATTATTTCGGTTTTTCGGTGTCGGTTCTTCGGTGTTTCGGTTCGGTGTCGGTTCTTTATTTTTGGAAGTTCGGTTCTTCGGTTCGGAGTTCGGTGCAAGGGTCCCAAAACTACGGTGCACCGAAGAACCGAAGTTTTATTAAATAAATTTTAAATTAAATTATATTACTTAATTAGTTAATAATGTGAGTCATGTGACCCATTTCAATTTTTATATGACAAAGTAATAAAACACAGTAAAGTGAACCCTAAAGCCCCAAATTCTAAAGTCTAAATAAACTAAACAAAAGTTCAATTCAACTCATCAATTGAAAAGCGCCGACCGCTGTGTCCCGTGACTTCAGTAATCAATCTTCAGTCTTCACTCTTCTCGCCTCAGACCATCGCCGGCGGCCGACGCCAAAAAATGGTACGTATTTCTTGGACCATCGTTGTTGATTTCATTTATAGTTACTTGGGCATGAACTTGCTGCCCTTTATGAAGAATAGAACCAAGATTTTTTGTAGAATTTGTGCAAGATTGCAAAATTGGAGCTATTTTCGATGCTAAAACTTCTTCTGTGTTGTGAAAAACTGAATCTTGGATGAAAGGGGAATTGGGTTTTGGAGAAAGTGCAGCAGGCAGCAGCGACAAATCTTTCTTTTGCTCACTACTTTAGTTTTTTTTTTTTTTGCAGATGGAGAATGACAATAGAATTGTTGTTGGTGGTTCAAGTGATGACTTACCTAATAATAACAATGATAGCAATGACAATAACTCACTTGACAGTGGCAGTGTTGGCACCCAACCTAAAAAGAAAAGAAAAGAAATAGCACCAAGATCCAAAGTTTGGAATCATTTTGATAAGGTTGTTGAGAATGGTATGTGTGGAGCGAAGTGCAGGTATTGTCACCAATTTCATACATATACTTCCATTAATGGTACAACTGCATTGAACCAACACTTAGCAAGGTGCTCTATTTATAAGTCTATTATTGAAACTACTTCTCAATCCAAGATAAATTTCTCGTCTACTAATGCACGTGCACCACTTTGGAAATTTGAACAAGAAGTAGTTAGGAAGGCTTTAGTTGAAATGATAATTATGGATGAACTACCTTTTGATTTTGTAGAAAAGGAAGGTTTTAAAAAGTTTATGAGTCAAGCCCAACCTCTATTTAGAATTCCTTCTCGTAGAACAATAACAAGGGATTGCTATGCACTTTATAGTGAACTAAGATACAATCTGAAAAAGTCTTTTAGAGAAATACAACCAAAGATTTGCCTCACCACTGATACATGGACCTCATTGCAAAGAATAAATTACATGTGTTTGACTGCTCATTTCATTGACAGAAATTGGGTGTTGCATAAGAGAATACTAAATTTTTGCCCCATCTCTAGTCATAAGGGTGAACAAATGGCAGAGGCTATTGGTAATTGCTTGCTTGATTGGAACTTGGATAATGTGTTTTCTGTTACCGTTGACAATGCTTCTTCAAATAGTGTTATGATTACAGAACTATCTAAGCAGTTAGATATGTGGGGAACGAACATAATGGAGGGCAATCATCTTCATATGAGATGTATGGCTCACATACTTAACCTAATTGTGCAAGAAGGTTTGAAGGAAATTGATATTTCTGTCAAACGGGTTAGGCAAATGGTGAGGTATGTTAGATCATCTCTGGCAAGAACAAGAAACTTTGTGAAATGTTGTGAAGTCCAAAAGATAGATTGTAGTAAAACATTGTCGCTAGATGTGCCTACTAGGTGGAATTCTACCTACTTGATGTTGGAAGCGACACAAAACTTTGAAAAGGCCTTTGATAGGTTTGATCTTTTTGATGAACATTTTAAAACTTATCTATCTACTCATATTTGTGAAGATGGAAGTATTGCTGGTACACTTGCATGTGATGATTGGGCAAATGTGAGAAGTGTAGTAAAATTTCTTGAAAAATTTTATGAGCTTACAATAAAGGTTTCAGGTTCACATTATGTTACATCTAGTGTTCATTTTGAGGATATATGTGAGCTTGATGTATACTTAAAATTGTGTCTTACAAGTGAAGATCTTAATTTGAAAAATATGGCTGATGGGATGATAAAGAAGTTCAAGAAATATTGGGGTACTCCTGATAAGATGAACTCAATGATTTATATTGCTTCTGTGTTAGATCCTCGCAATAAATTTGTGTATGTTAGCTTTGGACTTGAAGAACTATTTGGGGAGGAAAACGGAAAGAAAGTAGATAAACAAGTGAAGGCTTATATGGAAACTTTGTTTGAAGATTATTTAAGAAAATATTCAAAAGAATCTCAATATCAATCATCTCCATCTAGATCTACTTTATCGGATTTATCTGATTCATCTAGCTCTTGTTCTCAAAATTCGAGAACAAAAGCTTTGAGAACTAAGCTTCACATGAAGAAACAAAAGGAAAATAGTGGAAGTGGGGCTGCTAAGTCAGAGTTGGAGAGATACCTTAAAGAAGATCAAGAGCCTAAACATGATGATTTTGATGTTTTAAGTTGGTGGAAAGTTAATGCTCCAAGATTTCCTATTCTTTCAGAGTTAGCTCGTGATGTATTGGCTATTCCAATTTCAAGTGTCGCATCGGAATGTGCATTTAGTACCGGTGGGCGTATTCTTGATCGATTCAGAAGTTCTTTGACTCCTAAATGTGTGCAATCTCTTGTTTGTGCTCAAGATTGGCTTAGAAAAGAGCCTAATTCTATTTGTGTGGAAGAAAGTTTGGAATATCTTGAGAAACTTGAACTTGGTGAGTTTTCATATTGTTTGTGTGTTGTAAAACTAATCTACTTATTTATGTTGCTTGACATTTGTTTAAATTATCTTTAGAAATGGCAAACAATGGAAGGGATTCTTGCATTGTTGACGTATGATAACAATTTGCTCTTTTTCTATTAATGGTGAGTTTCAATACTTTATTTGTTTGATATAAGATATCGTTTTGAATCTTAAAATATTCTGACTTCTATCTAAGTTTCTTCCTTTTGGTTTAATTTTTTTATTAGGTTCAAGTTCAACCATATCTCCTAAAGCTCGCTCATTTGTTTTGATTTTGAAAACATTGTGTGGTGGTTCAAGACAACAAAGAAGGGTGTTGTGACTTGTGACTGTGTTTACTGTTTTGTGGTGTTTTAAGTTTTGTGATTTATGTTTTAGAAACATTTGGAAAGTCTGGTAGTGTTGTCTGCCATTGCTACTTTGCTTGTAAAAAAAATAGTTGTTGCCTTTTGGCTGGAGCCTTGATGTTAGCAGGCAACAACTATACAAAATTTGCATTGATGTTATTTTGTTGGCTGGCCGCTGGAGTAGCTAACTAGCTACACAGATTTATTTTGTTGCATTGATGTTATTTTGTTGGTTGGCCACAGGAGCAGCTATACAAATTTATTTTGTTGCATTGATTTGTTGCATTGATGTTAGTTTGTTGGATGTTAACTGGATGTGCTCAGCCTCATGTTTTGAATGTGTTGAAATTTGAATCGTGTATCCAAAGAGATAGTGTTGTTTGATGGTGTTGTGTTTTTTTTTTAAAAAAATGTGTGGACACTGGACAAGTCTTTGTAGACCTGGACAGCCTCATGTTTTGAATGTTTGTTGATTGCCTGATGGCTGATTCTGTCGCATATTGTTGGCTGGCTGCTGGAGTAGCAACATGGCATCTATGCTATAAACAATTTATCATATTGAAAAACTATTAACATTTTATCATATTCCCTCTTTATTTTTATTCACACCGAAAAACCGATTTAAAAACACAGAACTAAACCGAACCGAAGTAGAAAAAACCGAACCGAACCGATCTAGTTTGGTATGAACTATGGTGCACACTTTTCTAAAACCGAATACCGAAGAACCGAACCAAAATTTGATTAAACCGAACCGAAGAACCGAACGCCCACCCCTATATTATAGTAATAAGAATTTTCAAGATACTTATGCAATTCGAATAGAACCATTGCCTTGCGAAAGCACTTGGAATATTCCATCGCATATTTTGGAAGAGGTAATGCTACCACCAATTGCAAGAAACAACCAGGCAGACCACCAAGTAACGACCAGAAGAAGGGATTCAACGATGGAAAATACAAGAGGAGTAAAGTCACTTGTAGTAAATGTGGTACATCAGGGCATAACAAAAAGACTTGCCTTAAATTTGCTTATCAGAATTAACATTGTTGTATTATTCTCAATTATTATTGTTGATGTTTTCTTCCAACAGTTCAGATTTTTTTAAAACTGATAAATGCACTTCTATCCAACTTTGGTTACTCTTGAATTGACATTTCTTTGGTATTCTTTTGTTTGGCATACATGTTTGGTATTCTCGTGTTTGTCATACAATGTTGCATTCTGGGTGACTTAGATAATTGACAACATGTTAAAAAAAATGCTATAACTTATGAGTGAATATTAGTGTAACATACAAATAAATCTAACACAATTGGTGTACTTATCGTGAAAAAAGAACATTGAATACAATTAAAGCTAGTTAAAGTGAGTGTTTGATTTATAATAGACATCATTAACGTAATAATTTGATATGATATTTGAATAATGCTAAATGATATTTAAAATACTGGTTGGTTGTACTATATAATACCTAGAACATACACAATTGGTATAGTTGTTCAAACACAAATAATGACAAAAATGGGTAAATATACTGGCTGATATTCTGGTAATATATACCAAAACATTGAAAATGCTAAAAAATGTTAAAAATAATGATTGGTTGTACTATATAATACCCAGAACATACACAATTGGTATGGTTGTTTAAACATACACAATTGGTATAGTTGTTTAAACACAAATAATAGTAAAAATGGATAAATATACTGGTTGATATTTTGGTAACATATACCAACCTAAAATATTGAATCTGAAAACCAGTACTTAAAGTAAAAGATTTTGGTTTGAATGAAATGTTGGTATTATATACCAACAACATACATAGAATCTTTTAATAACTACTTAAGATATAATATGTAATAATGCTGGTAAATAGTGTTTGACATGTTGGTAGTACATACCAATCTCACACATTGTTATACAATCTATACCAATCACACACAAATTATGTTGAAATGTTCTATTATAAACCAAACTCGGAGTCCTATTCATGACGAACTATGGTGAATCGGATGGTATAGATATGAACTGTAGTGAAAATTGTTCAACAAAGAATGTGGAAAGAAGAAGATGGAAGGGATAAAATTTTTGAACAGAAGAATATGGAAGGGCTTAGACGTTTGGCAGAAAATAAAAATGGTAAAACTTTCCTAGGAACTATAACTCTCCTATTGATAACAACACCAATTTTATTGGTAAAAATAAAAAGTTATATCAAAAAAGGAAAAAAATAAATATGATCCCTATAATAATCAATGAAATGTGATGGAACATTGAAACGTGTAAATATGGAACTGTAATAGGAGAGATAATATTGAAAAAATTTAATATCCCTAATTACTCTCCACGTTAAATGCACGTAATTCAAAAGGCATGAGAGAAGAAAATCTGACAAAATAAATAAACTTAAATACAAAAATTAATTATTTTGTTATGTATGTAATTTAAAAACTATGTTTGTAATTAAATTGAAGTACATTGATATTTTGTTAGTTAAAGTCTTAAGTAGTATACTTTTGTAATTTTCACTTTATGAGATGTGTGTACTTTTTTTCCTTCATTAGGCTATTTCCCACTAAAATTTTACTAATAAATTTTTAACGAAACACGGTACCTATGAATATCCAGGGGGAGAGTATAATGAAATATTAAAATGGTGGATGTCAATGTCCATATGCACTAGTAAACTTGACTTACCAAATTACTTGAGACGGAAATTGATAGTAGATTACAATTGGAAGAATAAGAAAGCTCTTCTCCTTATTTCTATTGCTCTCACGTCGTATTTTTTTAATCTTATTTTGCTTTGATTTTATATATATATATGAGTAGTTATTATCAATGTATGTTGGTAGGTCTTTTAAGTTACAGATACAGCAAAATATAAATTATTAAAAATCGTACTATAATAACTATTTGTCTAATTTAAACGAAGCAACCAACTCCCCACCCCTCCCCTGTTGCAGAGGAATGGAATCTTCCACGTTAAAGCAAATGGATATAAATTATCAAAGTCAAATATCAGCAAAGCAAATTCACCTTTAGAAATTGGAGTTTCAATTTGGGCTAAATGGGGAAAATGTGCTGCTTCTCAGAATCAGATGATGGTAATGACAACTTCAAAATAATCGTAGTGATCGTCATAGCTCTTGTGTTGATGGTCATCTGCCGCTCTCCACCAAGAATGAGAGGTGTCTTGGTTTATCGCTGTTAGATCGATTTTATTTCTCTTTTTTTCTGTTTCAATCCATATTGTATTTGTAAAAATAAAACAGTTGTTGAGTTTCAATCTCCCAATTGTGTAAAAACTTTACCAAAGATGTATGTGTCCCTTTCATGTATTTGATTGAAAAAACAGAGATATTCGAAAGATGAAATGATGTTTGTGTTTCAAATGGTTTCTTCACATCTGTCAATTGTTGCCATTGACAAGAATAGATCATGAAACTCCTCTATCTACTTTCAATTGTTGCCATTGACACCAAATTGCCAGTTGACTTGCAGAAAAGCTGATCATAGGGTCTTAAGTGCCACACGTGATGAGGGGTTAAGAACACTTTCTTTACCTATATCATATTGGTTGTCTCTAACAAACTAAACAACAGAAACAAACACAAGCTCAACTACTACTGATCATGACCGGAAGATTATGCACACAATGCAGTATTGCAGCTTTTTACAAGCGATAACCATCAAATTTACATTTAATACATGCTTCCTTACACTGAGAGATTTCATTATTCACAACAACATAAATATAAAAGGATACATTGTAAGAGAGTTCACAATTATTCACGAGTTTAGTTGAAATATTTACAAAATGATGTATACATGATAGATAACACTAATATTTACTAGTTTGCGTTTTGTACGTTCTGGAATGACCAGGATGTGTATTCAGGTTTAGCTTCTGAGATCTGAACTCGTATCACCTCATGTACCGCACCTCGATGAAGTACCCCAAGAACTTCTTCCTCCTTTCCTGTTGCAAGATCTTTTAAAGACACGGTACGTGTGATTAATTCATCACGCAGGCGAAAGCCAAACAACCACCTCCCAAGCTTCCACCATTGTACACGTACTTCCCTTTGTGAGATATTGCTGTTATTTAGGATTTCCATGACACATTCACCCTAGTAGATGAGAATGAACATCAAATAACTTCAATAAGCTAATTCCAGGTTAAAGAAACACAATTCATAGTCCACGAGAATAGAATTTTACTCAACAACAGATGACCAAGAGGGCCTGCTTAATCTTAGACTAATTCTGCTAGTCTTGGAAGTGTAACTTCCTCCATAACGTAGACCATACGCCTGATACTAGATCACGTTTAATCACTGATATAGATAAACACAGACATTAGTGCCAATTGCACCATCCACAGAAGATGGAGAGAGCACATAACTCGTAAGGCTAACACTAACTGGAAGCAGCTACAACCAAACCGTACTCTGGCTAACCAATTAAATCATTTTCGCTGCAGTGACCACATTTTTACATGGTCTAACTTACAACCATAAGCTATAGATATTAATGTCTAAATTAGCTTCAGTTGCACTAGGTAGGAGTTTTGTGATCCTCAATATAGTATACCAAAATGGTGAGTCCCGCTAAAATGCAGTGAGAGAGAGGGGGAGGCAACATATTAATTAGGTTGTATTTCAGCATGTACATCCACTTTAGGATGCAATATGTCTATCAGGAGAAGAATCAATATTTGTACAAAAGAAATAAATCAAACATTGAACAACACAAGAAAGAACAAATAAGTGAGTGGCCTAAGTTGCGCATACTCTTCACTTTCGATGCCACACCCGTGTTGGATTCTCCAAAAATGAACTACTTTTGGAGAATCAGACACGCATCCATTGATATTTTTGGAAGAGTCCAAGCAACATAATAACTACTTCACTCCAATATCATGAGTTGAGACTTACTGACTTTTTGATACTTCAACTAGCTAGAATACAAACTCAAATCTATTTACAGTGCACAGTTGAAAGTATTCCACCTCCCGCGAAGGACAATAGAAAGTTTTAAACCACGGCAAAAAGACTGTGGTAATATGAGTCAACTAAAAGATCTAGCTCTTACGGCAGCTCAAGCAGTACAACACAAATAAAATATGTCATTTATTTCCAGCAAAGTTCATCATGTAAAAAGATTCAGGTGGTATTAACACTTAATTCACAGACAAAATAAAGAAAAACCCGGTGTTAACAAAAGCAATAAAGTAATGAAACAAATTCGTAGCGAAAAGCAGGGCATTTGATTACCGGCAAACCAAGCCAGATAAGGCAGTAGTGCAAACCAATCAAGTTCAGCAGCACATTGTGCTTGGATTTAAGGAAGAATGTATAGACATCTTCAAACCCAAAAAGGATCGAATCCAGATCTCTTACTGCTTTCAGATAATGCCCCACCTCAATCGACTCAAATGCCAAACAGCGATTGACAAAATCAATTACGCCTTTTGCTTTTCCTGCCATTTCATTGTGCTTCCTAATATAGAATACTCTCCATTCCTGCATTTTTAGGTAGACCACTCTTTGCATCAAGATACAAGGTGACTGACTGATCAATTCAAACCAAAATGGGACAGATTTGGGTGAAATATGCATTTAGTTATACTAACCTCATGGGGCTGGTTATTATAAGACTCAATCTTAAGAGCAAGAGCAGGCCATCTTTTTTTACAAAGAGATTCCCATATATAATCAGACCCACACAGCTCCCACCAAAACCGAGAACAACTTCCCAACGAGCAAAGATCACCTACCTTCAAAAACCCAGAAATCAGAAAGCAAATTAATTCCAATAAAGTAGCAAAATCAGGAAGCTGGAAAAATAGGAAGAAAACAATTTTTAACAAACCAGAAATTCAACATAGTAATTTTTTTAAACAAAAAATATGAAGAAGAAAACGTTTTTCAACACAACCCAGTAATCAGAAAGCCAATTAATTCTAACAAAGTAGCAAAATCAAGAAAAGAAAACCATTTTCAACACTCAACACAAGACAGAAAACAATAAATTCAATTCCGGATAATCTGAATGAGATAGCAAGTAATTTTAAAGGAAACAAGAAAAATTTCCATAACAACCGACTGCCGACAATAAGAAAATGGAAAAATTCAACCTCTTTAAGGAAAAAAAAAATAGGATTACCTGAAGAGAAGAAGCAATTTTGAGGGCAATATCATTGGGAATTGATTCTTGTGAAGACAAGGATGAGTCCATCGAAGCTCAGAATTTTTCTGCTCAGCGAAGCTAAAATGCGTGTCCATTTGGGAAAAAGAGATGATGTTCACCGTCCTGCTACGTCATCAAACACGTGCCATCATCCATAAAATAAATTATTCAACTACACATTTTAATTCTCTAAATTTATAGTAACAAGTTAATAATAAAAATGATTATGTATTTTCTTGTGTTTGATTTTTTAACATCGTTACAGGTTAATGTTGTTAATCTCTCATAAAGTACTTTTCTTTTATAGGAGTCGCACATTAATTTGTCAACTTTATACAAAATAAAAACTTATGAATAATTATTTTAGTCAACTTTGTCCTTTTCTCGATTCATCGTGTAACTGTGTAAGTGAAATGTAATCACTTCTGATTAAGGAAATTTTACCAAGAAACCAGTAAAATTCAGATTGGGCCATTTTTAGGCTTTTAGGTTGTAAAATGAGGAAATGACACATATATACTGGTAGTTATAATTAGCAATAAATAGGCCAACAATAATTAGCATTTAATAGACAAATAAAAAATAAGCACAAAATGGCCCAAATTAATAAATGACATTTTAATAAAAATAAATTTTGTTTTCCTCGTATAACCAATCATCACTAAACAACAAAAATAACGGAAACATAAAAAATTATATATACAATACGTAACCACCTAAAAACGTAAATTATGTATTTTCATATGTTTTTTTAATTCGTTACTTGATAAAAAAAAATTCCAATTGTATACTTGATGATTGTATATAGGTAAAAAAATGGTGTATTCATTCACTTAGTATATTAGTATACAATTATAGCTATGTTATCCCTGCCAGTGTATACATATTAAAAAATCAGTGCATACATATTAAAAAATCAAACACTTCATGTATGCATTGCATTCATGTATACAAATTCGTGTATTCATTCCCTCAAAATTTGTATACATTTCAGATTCTTTATTCAGTGTGTAAATGAGGATTGCACATTAAATTTAAAATGCTTAATAGCAAACACACAAGTTGAATCGGATAACGAGAAGAACTTACATGGCTAAAATTTAGAGTTGTGGATGGAGAATCCACAAAATTAGAATGGGAATCCTTTTTTTTATGAATAATCCTAGGGATAACTTTTTTAAACATGACAATTGATACCTACAATCAATTATTGTTATGTAAGTTTTTGCCTAAATTAGATATACCTTAAATTTCAAAAATTAAAACTCCCAAAAAATTGAATGACAATACAAGAGGGGATCAAACATAGGCTAACAGTTAGAGAAATTGACGAGTAGACATCAACAAACCATAAAAAATTTAAAAGCGGAAGAGAAAAAATAGACACTATGAACAAATATTTTTATAGAACTCAAATATGTAAAACTAATAAACAAAAAGTAAATCATCTTTTAATCAAAGTAATGAAGAAGAAGAAGAAAGAATTAATAAAAAAAAACACAATTCAAAAGAATCATGTGTGTATGGAAAAGAAGATAAAAAATAGGAAGAAAAAAATCACTTCCCAATAAAAAAGGACACCATGCTGCCCACCTTCTAAAATTATTTAGTTTAATTAAAAATGAACTTCCCAATACGTGGGCTACTAATTGCAAAATTTAATTTTCAAAAACTTTTTTTGGTCAAAAAAATAAAAGAAGGCTATATGCTGCCAATTAGTAAAATGGGATGTCATGTTGTGCCATTTTTTCTTGTAAAATTCTGTGTATTGGGCCATTTGTTTTAGGCTTTTTGGGTTGTTAATGGATGATGGACAACAACGAATCATTTTCGGAATCACTATTATATATACTATTATTATATATACTTTCATAATACAATCTTACTATTAATTAAGAGTTTTTTACCATATATTGAGAAAGATACATTTAAATACATTTTTTTCTAACGGATACACTAAAATAAGGAGGAAGGCGAGTGTATCTCAGATACATCCGAGTCACACTAAATACACACTAGATACATGTATTTGTGTGTATTTAGTGTGATTCACATGTATCTGAAATATTAGATACATGTGAGCACGAGATGAAAGAGAGATTTGTCATGTACCCTAGATATATGCGATTTCATTTGAATACAATGTATCTAGAATAAATTATATCCAATTTTGACTCATGTATCTCAAGATACATATATTTGGGCGCACCAAAATTTAATAAGACACATAATATTACAAATTAAAGTGTATTTACATAATTAACTCTTAAATTAATGAGATATGTAAGTTACCGTCATTTGCCCCGAGATAAAAGATCCAAGGCCCAATGGATTTATTGCTTTTGGACAGGATAAAGATTCTCCAGGTTCTCCCCTCCAATTTCAACCAATCATTCTAATTCTAGCATGATGAGCTCAACTTCCATTGTCATCAACCACCTCAAAATTTTATTTTTCTTATTTTTCCTATGAAATGCTACTGATTAAGACCACCAGAATTCTTGGCCAGCATTCAAGTTTCTTGAACTAGTTGAGGAAAATGTCTCTTTTTTCTCCTTCCAGTGGACTCACACTTCTTCAATCAACTAAAGATCATTACTTTAGGCAACTTTTTTCATCTCATTTCATCAATCATGTTCAGGTAAGAACAGTCCCTTATGCTACTCCTTTTCTTTCTGTCAATGTATCTGGAAGACCCTTTAGAGTTAGTTCAAGAAAACTTAAACCCATCATAGCTTCAGCTGCCTCTACTGTTGAAACCTCCAACATTTCTTTCAGAGGTAAAAATCCAAAAGATATCAATGTTTTGGTTGTGGGTTCAACTGGGTACATTGGGAAATTTGTGGTTAAGGAGTTAACCAGTAGAGGCTTCAATGTTATAGCTGTGGCTAGAGAAAAAAGTGGTATTAAAGGAAAGAATAGTAAAGATGATACCTTGGAACAGTTAAATGGAGCTAATGTGTGTTTTTCTGATGTTACCAATTTGGAGACTTTGGAGAAAAGTGTACAAAGTGTAGGGGTTTCAATTGATGTTGTTGTGTCTTGCCTTGCTAGTCGAAATGGTGGGGTAAAAGATTCTTGGAATATTGATTATGAGGCCACAAAGAATAGTCTTGTTGCTGGGAGGAAGTTTGGGGCTTCACACTTTGTTTTGCTGTCTGCAATTTGTGTGCAAAAGCCCCTTCTTGAATTTCAAAGAGCTAAGCTGAAATTCGAGGCGGAATTGATGAAAGAAGCTGAAGAAGATAATGGATTTACTTATAGTATTGTTAGACCTACTGCATTTTTCAAGAGCTTAGGAGGTCAGGTTGAATTGGTGAAAGATGGGAAACCTTATGTGATGTTTGGGGATGGAAAGTTGTGTGCTTGCAAGCCGATAAGCGAGCAAGATTTAGCTTCTTTTATTGCTGATTGTGTACTGAAAGAGGATAAAATCAATCAGGTCTTGCCAATTGGAGGACCTGGGAAGGCATTGACACCATTAGAACAAGGGGAAATGTTGTTTAAACTTGTGGGGAAAGAACCCAAATTTCTCAAGGTGCCAATTGAAATAATGGATTTTGCAATAGGATTTCTTGACTTCCTTGTAAAAATATTTCCTTCGTTGGAAGATGCAGCCGAGTTTGGGAAGATTGGTAGGTATTATGCAGCTGAGAGCATGTTGATTTGGGATCCTGAGACTGGTGAATATAATGCTGAGGCAACACCAAGTTATGGAAATGATACATTGGAGGATTTTTTCCAAAGAGTACTGAAAGAAGGAATGACTGGTCAGGAGTTGGGGGAGCAAACAATATTCTAAATACTCTATCAAAGAAGTCTTAACTAGCTACTCTCCGACAAATCGATTTTGAGGTATGCAGTTTGTCCGGCTGTAGCAGATATTGATAAGTTCACAATTTATTTATGTGTAAATTATACTCTAATATGAATATATGCTACATTCTGGAATGTTAAGCAGCTTACTTATAATGTGCACATATCTCAGTTGTTACTTTCTGTAACTAGTTGTGTCAAATTAGAGAATTCTTTTCCTGCATACAGAATATGGAAACTATCCTGCCATCGAACTGCGGAGTCTAGGATCTTCTAGAAAACAGATGGTGGAGTAGAACTGTCGTTGAACAGTGTTGTCTCAAATTAGAGAGTTCTATTTCTGCATACAAAATATGGAAACTACCCTGTTGTCAAACTGCATTTTATAGGATCTGCTATAGTTAGCCATTTGGTGGTATTTAAGCTAGCAAAAGGTGATTTTTATACCATGTGTGCAATTTCAATAATCCTTTTTCTAGGGTAATGTCTAAGACCAGAATGGTGGAGAGGGAGCCAATTAAGTGATAAAAGGGTGATCTCTCGAGTAGTTTTGGTTAAACAGTTAGATAACTACCTTACAACTCCCCTTGATGGAATTTCGAGCAAACTTGGGAGAGATATAACTGAACTGGGAAAAACCTTCTCCCTTTCAAGCTTAAATTTCTAATGAGCTGGAGTGATTAATTATGAGACAATTGGATGTACTCAAAAGGTGATGCTTATTTGATGTCTTTCTGTTTTTGATTAGATCTTATTCTCTGATAATATATACTAATAAGTATTGAAACAACTTTATACGAGTTAACTAATACACGTTGTTTTTAGGACTGGTTATTGCAATCACGGTTGACTTAATTTGCCTGCAATGACCAGGTTTTGTTGGTTTAAGATGAGGTGTTAAAATTGAGGTAGAGTACATAGAGAGCATTTTATCTGTAAGACTCATGCTTGTTATTTGGTTCTGACTAATTAGCAATTACTAATAAGGTTCCCTTCTTCGTCATCCTTCTTTTAAGTTTTCTCTCATCAGTTGGTGCAATATATGTAATTGTAGGTGGTATTTACTTGTCTTATGCTTCCACAAGTATATAGCAGGGTTCCTGAGCGAAAAAGATAAGGGTGATATGTGCCCCGTTACACTCCATAGGATATTTAAGATTGTTTATACTTTTCACTTGAAGTACTTCTCTGTTTGCTATCTTAATATAATGAAACTTGCATCCTATAAAGGTTTACTATTACTCTGGTTTGTCTTATTTTGGAAATGTTTCTTTCATTACATTATTATGGTAAGGTTTATGCTTGTCGGAAAAATAATCCTGAGAGTAATTTTACTCAAAATCTAGATAAGGATAATTATGTAGATTATAGGTAAGAAAGCAAGTGGATGCATAAGAATTAGATGTCTTTTTCTTGGCTAGTTTGAACAGATATGTTTATCCGATTCTGGACGTTCTCCAACGTTATAGTTTTTTTCTTCTTTTTCTTTGAACTATTTATTCAGAAGATTATGCATGCACTGCTAGTCTATGTGTATAGGTACTGGAAATGTTCCATTATTTCAATAGATGTACTAGTGTTACTTGTATCCCAATAGATGCCAATTCTCACGATTTCATCGATCACGTTATAGTTTCTCATTTATATCGAGTTCTGTTTAATATTTGAGGTGTTCATTCAAGGTTGCTATAGGATTTAGGCCTCATCAAAACATCCTGTCTTAAATTTAGGGCCCATGATGAATATGAAGCCTCAAGTATCGATAAGCTTCAAAGATAAATCTAATCAAGTCCTAGATAGTCTTAGCCAGTCTTCATATTTTACCTGCTTAACTGGCAATTTACCACAAGTGACTCCAAAATGCTTTTGGCCCTCTGCTGTATGATAAGAATTGATCGAAGATAGAGAATGTAAGTCGGGAACTTTCTGTTCAACATCAATACAATTACATGAATGAATTCATATACAAGAACTGGTGCAATGTCTACTTTCACCAACTGCACAAGAAAATGGCCAAACATACAGAGAACCCAAATTTGAACAATACATACAAACACTCTTTCACATACTGACATTTACCAAGGGATGTTCTGCTATACATCAAGAATTCACTTTTCAATAGCTGTCTAGTCACTTTGGTATCTTCTTAGAAAGGGAGTATACAGAGAGGAGAACAAGTAGCACAAGCATGACACTCGCGAACAATGAGACTCCTATAGAAGCTCCAAGGTATCTGCAGAACTTGCCATACAGTGTGCAAATCTTTCCCCACCCCACATAAGTGTTGCCTTTTAGTCCTATGTAAGTCACCGATCCTGCTGCTCCGGTTGCTGATGCCACTATTCCTAGCAAAAGCTGCAAGTTTACACAAACATTAAGCTAGTGAGTTGTGGTAAACTCAAGATTTAATCAATAAACATGCCATAGTGACAGTGAACAATATTCTAAGTACTCCTCGCGTGTCTTGACTGTGATAGTATAGTCCATACCAAAATTTCATAACCTACTTCCTAAAACCATTGTATGGAAATAGTGATACAACAGAAGGCGCTCAAGAGGCCTCAAGCACAACACACACTACCTTGGAGATACCTAATTCCATCTTAATTTATCGTTGAAGAAAAGGCGATCAGAACTTACCACATCAATGACAATGAAGTGGGAAATGATCTTTGCACAGCAACCAGGCTTGATGAGGGAGTACAATGAGCCTAGTGTAGTAATTAGGCTGAAGAAACCAGCCACAGAGAGTGCTGCTACAAAATAGCTGCAACACATAAATTCATCAGGATTAGCTAGTTTTTTTTAAAAAATTAGTTAGAAATTAAAGTTCAATTTTGATCAATATTAATTATAGTCAAAATGAATAAAAAAAAAAGATAAACAAGAAAAAATAAGGAAGGTGAAACAGTATAGTTAAGTGTCAAGATATATTATGCATTAAATGATACTATAAAAATAAGAAATATTGACAGAATCCTAATTATGAGATGTGAGTCCAAAAATATAATTTTGCCAGTTGAGGCAGCTGCAAATCCACTTGCTAATTGTTTTCTAATCATATTTTCAGATTTATTATTCAAAATTCGAAAAGAATAGATATACATGAAGAAAAAGTTGGCTTTGCAAATTGCAACCACCCCGTTCTGCATTTATTCAAAGGAAATAAATATACAAAGTTCCAGTCAATATTGAGAACAACAAGAAAAAAAAAAAAGGAAAAAAATATTGAGGACTAGGTGAATGCGAAATACTCTGTGCACCAGCTTAGAATAATCTCGAATTTATTATCGTCTCAAGTTAAGGCAGCAAGAAGTCCTATAAATCGTGTTCCAACAGATAATGGTAAAAAGTTGTGTGTTTTACTCAAATTAAATTATACATGCAACATGTTTTCACATACACTGCCAACACAAAACTATACCTAATTAATATATTTTCTCATCTTAATTCATGACATATAACTATAGTAAATTATTATATTTAGGTGTAAACACTAAAAGTGTAACTAAGATATTTCATTTATGACCACGGGCATTAGTCTAGCTGTAAGAGCATAGCAGTGACGTGTGAGTTACGCACACAACATGAATTCGAACCCTACTCGAGAGAAAACTCACAATCTTTCTTATTTCAATAGTTTCTCTTACGTACCAATTAGTACCATCTTCTCAACGCATGACCAAATTAAATGAGTATTTTTCTTGTTAGACTATGTTTGGATTGACTTAACTGTTTATCAAATCTATTTTTAAGTCAATTCAGCTTTTGAAAGTGTTTGATAAATTTAAAAATAACTTAAAATAAGTAAAAATGACTTAAAAAACAAAAGTAGGTTTCCCCCAACTTTTTTTTTTTTACTTAAAGTCATTTAAATATGATTTTTTATTTTTTTTATTTAAAAGTTATTTTTTTAAGTCAATCAAAACGTACTCTTAGTAATATTGTATTTTCAGAATTTATTAGCAAGTCCTACTATTGGTATTATCTGCTATAATATAGCCCATGACATTTTATTTAAGGTTTCTTAAATTTAATCACAACTTTCACTTATAGCTTGTTTGAACAAACTTTTGAAATCAATTTATTTTAAGTGTTCTTCTAAAAGATGATGGTTCAAAAAGTACTTTTGATGAAATACAAATTATGTTTGATCAATATAATTTTTTAAAACACTTGTGAGTGACAATTATGTTTGATCAATATAATTTTTTAAAACACTTGTGAGTGACAATTAGTGTTTGATCAAGCTTGTTACACGTATTTCTAAATGTATATTTCTCAAAAGCTTTTTAGAAAAGTTCCTTTGGAAAAAAAGCTACTTTTTTTGGCTTCTCCAAAAAAGAACTTCTACTCCCCTCGTAACACTTGCATTCTCCTAAAAGCTAGGTCAAGCATTTCAATTTTTTTAAATAAGCGCTTTTTGAAAACAAAATAATAAGCATTTTTGGCCTCCCAAAACCTTGGCCAAACATGTTAGTATTACATTGTTTACCGAAGCACATCAATCTTTTTCCCATACAGTATGTTGGCCTCCCAAAGCCTCTTTACTTTTTATATTTCGGAACTCTTAGTAAAAATCCTGACTCTGCTGCTTGTTGACCAAAACAAATATATGTAAAACTTACATGAGTGCTGGTGACTCAGTGAACTTAGCAGGACGAGGGTATGGGAGCATTTCAGTTTCCTTACTAGTTGACATGACCACCACAGACACAAGCGCCGAAGCAAACACTAACAACCTTAACACCACATCGGCCACCGCAAAGTAGTCAGTGGGCCGAGTTGTACTCGGTGGCAGAGCCGCCTTTTCTGGCTCCGCCACCGGAGCTTCTACTGGGGGAACAACCTTTTCAGGTTCACTAGCCATAGATACACAACACTAGAGGTACAAAAAATAAAAAAATATGTAATGAGTGATAATTAAGTTAATTAGTGACTAATCAACACAATAGATAGTGATATTTATAGAGTTTTTTTTTAACTTAATCTAATTAAGGTAGTTGGAATTTCCCACACGCCAAGTTTTATTGATTAATTGGATAATAAAACACAATTATATTGATGTTAGTTCGACTACGTTAGTGTTCAAACGATGTGGAAATTATTCGTGACGCTAGGATTGATATAGAATCATAATCATACATTATATAATTAGGTTTCTTGTTGATGTTTATGTCCAATTTTGTACGTGAAGGACTCGAATCTTAATTTACATAAAGTTGAAAATGATTTAATGATTATCTTGAACTTTAACACTTTCTTATAGTCTAATTAATCATTAAAATCTTTTGTAATTAGATGAATCACCCATTTTACCTAACTTCCCTTTTTCCTCAGCATCAATAGTGATATTTTTTTTTCCACCATCAAAGTGGGACAAGGCACAAGTATCCTCTCTACTATGACCGAAATCCCAGAGACACACCTTAACTAAACTAATGTCTTATTACCCCCTGAACTCATTTAAAAAAAATTGTACACCTTTTGGCTTACGTGGCACATTTTGTGACTCCACGCAATTGAGGCGCGTGAAAGATATTTGGATGTTACGTAAGCCAAAAAGGTGTACAAAATTACAAAAAAAAAGGGTTCAGGGATAATAGGACCTTAGTTTAGTTAAGGTGTGTCTCTGAAATTTTGATCATAGTCTAGGGTACCTTTTGCCATCAATGTTGTGACATTACTTGAGTAAATTAATGTTACGACCCAAAAATGGATGTGATGGCACTCGTCGTATCCCACCAAGACAAGTCAGCCTAAAACCCAATCATTTCTATAAAGTGCGGAAATAATGCAAAGTACAATAACAATTACTATTACGAAAAGAAGTCAACTTAATTCAATCCCCAAAACCTGGTTGTCACGTACACAAGCCTCTAATGTAAATACTATAATTGAAATAAAATACGCAAGTCTCAAATGATGTTGTCTTTCAAGTAAAAACAAAATCATAAACAGGAGTAAGAAGGTTCGCTGAGATGACAAACAACTACCTCTCAGATCTCCACAGAAAGCCTTGGAAACGAAGAGAATGAAAGGTATCACGAAGATCCAGGCTCGTAACCTACAAAAGATTGTAGAAGCAAGGGGTGAGTACCATACCACACGGTACTCAACAAGCAAACCTCTAAACACAAGCTAAGGGTACAGAATACGAGTACTCCTTACACCCCATCCTAACCTTCATAGCTACAACCTGCATAAAACCAGCCCAACCTAACAATTCACAGTTTACAAAGCATACAGCTCAACAACAACACTCTAACATATTATATATTCTTAATAACAACTAAATATTCATCAATAACAAGTTTCACAAAAAAGGCACTCACAAGACCAGCAACACACAAGATCAAGTTCATCAATAATAAAAATAATGCAATGCAATGAAATGCAATGTCAAGTATAGTGATGCATGTCTGACCTAATGATACACACCCGCTGTCTCTCAGTCCGGGACCCATGGGGAACATATATGTTCATGCATCCATCGCGGCGCGCGATACGTCCCTCGAAATATAATATCCGTCGCGGCGCGCGACATGTCCCTCGAAATATAGTATCCATCGCGGCGCGCGATACGTCCCTCGAAATGGTACATCCTCTTTAATTTCTTATTCTTTCTCAATGCACATAACACTTGTCACAACCATGTCTCAGAACAATGCAAATGACATGTTCACACAAATAATTAGGAGATGACCATTTTCATAACATTGCACAATTCACAACAACACAATTGATCACATTACTCCCAAACATATACCACAAGGAAATACACGAATTCCATACGCTTAACAAGGGTTTAGAAATCCACTTGCCTCAATCGATCAAGAATTCACTCCAAGACTTGAGCCTTCCCTTTTCGTTGAGATTCCAAATCAATGCAATCTATTCAAGTACATAGTCACAATAAGATTTCGAAACTAACAACATCCATATTACTATAGGTTTAGCCCTAGACCCATACGATCACCCAAATCTCTAATCAAGTTCCTAAGTTTTAAGCTTAGGGTTAAGTTTCAACTCTTTTTCAATATCATTAAAGTTAGTCACACAATTTTTCCAAGACCCATGTTGAACAACTACCAATTTCCATTCACCTTATCCTTCCATTTATGACAAATATTTTGTCTTTTCTCTTTTTCAATGTTTAGCAATACACATCAAATTATCTATAATCAAATCACCCAACCAATATATTAAAAATTGATTCATAATACGATAATAAAAATAAACTTACAATCGGTACCACACAACTTAATCAACTTACAGTGACATACTGTATACGCCATTCTTAATTCCTAATGATTAATTAAAAAAAAGGAATCATTGCCCAATCATCACTCCATTAATACCAATCCATAATTGGTAAAGAATTTAGGGTAAAACAAAATAATACACTGCACCTATCTAATCTACAAACTTACGAAGCAAATCATCCCTTTCCTACCTAATATAATATTATTTCCACACATATACATATGTAGAAATTAATGAAGAGCATGCAGAGCACTTGACGCAGTACCTGAAGCAGATCGAGACTCGCGATGCCGAAACCCTTCGCCCTTTTCTTCTTTTCCTTTTTCAGTTATGACCAAAATATTAAACCCCAAATAATTTAATTTATTTTAACCCATGGTCAAGTGGTATAGAGTCTTTAAAAAAATAATCACTTTAACCCACTAACTATCGATTAATTAGCTTAAGTTAAAAAAATAGTTCAAAATTTCCAAAAATGACCTTCCGGGTCATCACAATTAAGGTTGATGGGACTTGTTAATGAGAAATTTAGGTATATATTTTTACTTGAGGTAACTACTAACTATGGTAATACCAAAAGAGAATTGACAAAGGATAATGATAAAGGGGCCTAGTTTGTTCAACTAATTAACTAAACGTTATTTTCAACATTTCCTAGCAAATGATTGGACTTGTTTGATTTTATCTCCTTTTAATTTTGGGTCCGTGTCATTTACGTTATTGATTTTATTAAGATTGAAATATTTGAATTTAAATACATAAATGAAATAAAAGATATTAATGGAGTGACATTTAAGTATAATTTGAATATTAAGATGTTGAATCAAGCTTTGAAATACAAAATAATTAAAATTGTTTTTTAATCTCAATATCTGAATAAATAAATTTGTTTTATTTTAAAATTAATAAATACAGAATCAAATAAAATACTATGTTAATAGAATATTTTTAAAAAATTAGACGGCGATTGGTGATGGTGAAGGTGCTGGCTAATAGTAGTGGCTATGAGTGTTGATTGGAGGTAATGTTGGTAGTTAGAAATTTCACATACTGGTGTTCAGAATTTGAATAGCAAATAATATTACTTTTTTCAATAATTAGGTGCACCAAAATAATTGAAATCAAACTACGCATATTTAACTAATTTTTTTTATTAAAAAAATAATTAAAATGACTTTGTTATGAAATTAAAACATGAATTTTACGTTTGAATTTATGTTTTTGGTCCATTTAGTTTCTAGAGTTGATTAGACCCAATAGGCCCAATTTAAAAGCAAAATTTAGAAGGCTAAAAATAAGGGAAAATCACACAAATTAGACAAAGTATTTATCTAAGTTGGACTTAATTCAATATGTTTACTTTGATTGGATTAACGGCCCAATTATTTACATGACTGCGCCCCTTGTTTTATTCACTGAACAACTTTGATATCATCAAAGTATATATACCATCGTAAATATGTTTATAATTGTGGATAGTAGCTAGTGGATGATGATGGCTAATATGAGTGATTAACATTAATGGTTGATGACGACTGATAATTCTTGTGGATGATAGTAATATTAATAGAGTAAAGGATCAAAATCATCCTTTATATTTGAGTTAAGAATCAAAGTAATCCTTATCTTTTAACATGAAGCAGTAATAGTCCTTCATGTTTTGGTACATTTTTAGTATTCTTTCAAACGTCCATTTGATTTTTTAATGGGGATCTTTTGCACGTGAGAAAATTTCCCCCAAAACTCAACTTTTTTGTCCCTCTGAATTCCTCATCACGATTCTATTTTCTCTTTCCTTTCTTCTTCAATCAAATCCTATAGTTAAAATTTTATTCAAATTTCATTAAAAGCTTAGTCGATTCTTGGAAGCAATTATGTTGTTGAGGCACAACAATGACAGAGAATCAACTCCTACTTAGGGTGATTAATTATTATTTTTATCATTGTTATTTCTTTTGCGAATTCATGTATTTATACATGTGAAACAAAAATTTGGTAGAAAGATTAATACAAAAATAAATCAACTTAATTATATCGTATATATCTTAGATAAGAAGAGTGACACAAGAAAAGTACAGGAAAAATGAGAGTGACAAAGACTTGTTAGCGTCGGCAAGATTTGAAAAAGAAATCCTACGATGAGTACAATTATGAAAGAACATACAACTAGAGTTGATCACAGAGTATGTAGAATGAGCTTTTGTAGAACAATACTCTCCTTTGCTCACTTGTTTTTATAAATACTAAAAAAACTATATATATCTTTATAGTGATTCTCGGAAGGAATTTCCTTCAAGTTGCTTAAAATTTCCTTCGAATTTTGATTTTTGTTTGTATAATAGGAAATCAAAGTTATGGAATTAGGGATGGATACTATGGAGAAGAAGGGGAAAATCTGGTTTACAACAAGTGAAAATGGAGTTATTGAAGAAGACGGTAAAATCTGATTTGCAATGGTGAAAATAAAATTATCATGTTTATGCTTTCTTGCTTGCAAAGGAAGACTCCGTTAAAAAAATAGACAGATGTTTAGAAAAAATACAAAAAGTGTACCAATTCTTGAAACATAGAGGACTATTAGTGTTTTATGTTAAAAGACAAAGACTACTTTGATTCTTAACTCAAACATAAATTATGATTTTGATCCTTTTCTCTAATCTCTTTTGCCAACTTCCTTTCATACTTAATCAAAAGAGACTAATCAAAATGACAATCACCGTAACAAATGGGAACTTCACTTCATCCTTACTGAAAGTTTGAAGTTGATATAACTTGATTAAATGTCACAAAGAAGAGAGTTACTGCCTAAACAAACTTGGCAACACACAATTGATACCCAATAATACACCAAAATATAGTTGATATCAAGAATCACCGTAACAAATGAAAACTTCACTTCATCCTTACTGAAAGTTCAAAGTTCATACAACTTGATTAAATGTCCCAGATAAGAGAGTTGTTGCCTAAACAAACTTGGCAACACACAATTGATACCCAATAATACACTAAAATATAGTTTGGTATCAAGGAAAGTGTAAATAACACAACAATAACAACACTGAAGTAAACTATTTCCCTGCAACATTGGTCTTATTTGTAGTTGAATTGTTTTGGCTTTGATTAATAGCAACAACTGCAGATCTTGATTGAATTCTTTTTTCACCCCTCATTTGTTGAAGTCTATTACTGATAATGGCTAATTTTCCTTTCCATTTCACTCCAAAACGTGGTTGAGAGTCAATATCTCCAGTAACTTCATCAGACCTCTTTGGAACTCTTGAACCAATGTCAACAACCCTTCTACTTGGCATTCCAGGCTATACAAATAAACCACAAAGGTTAGTAAAAGTATATGAAATCTCTAATCTAATTAATAATTTGGGCTTGTACTTGCATTAAGAGTTGTAAAACCATTATCACCAACCAATACTCCAAAATCATACCATTCTTGGCTTTTTAAAAGTCTTGAAGCCTGTCCACCACTAGTGCCTTCATTCTCATAATTTTCTTGAGGCATACCTATTCCTTCGTCTCTTCCTCTATTCGTGCCTTCATTCACTTGGTTTTGTTAAGGCATCTTTCTTCCATTGCATGTGTTATGATTTTCTTGTCTACATTGCCTCCCCTTCCTCTACCCATTCATCTGCGTCTTCCTCTGCCTTTTCCTCTATTCAAGCCTTCATTCACTTGGTTTTATTGAGGAAATTTTATTCTATTGCTCGTGTTTTGACTTTTCTGGCTTCCTTGAGGCTCCCCCCCCCCCCCCCCCCCGCACTCTCATTTTGCCCGTCATCTATCATTTTAATTTTTTGTTTTGGTCTGGTTATGATAATACAACATATTAGCATATATTCAACTAAATATTAATGACAATTGCTACATTTATCTATGACTGAGTAGAAGTTGTTGCAGTTTGACTTGGAATAGTTGGAGGAGTAGGACATCCTCTTTTATTATGGCTCTTTGCATGACAATTGCTACAAGTGATAACAACTCTACATTTGCTAAGCTTTTCAGTTTTCTTTGTTTCATTTGTCTCTTTCCTTCTAGCTTTACTTGACCTTCCAGGCAACTGTTTAATTGTTGGTAGTTGAACTATTAAATTACCAGATGGTGGCAACATCATATTGTTCATTGGCTGAATAAGATATTCATATGTTCTCAGGGAAAGTTATAGTTGTTGGACACATAATGAATTGGTTCATATTGCTTGTAATGTAGGGCAGCAACATCATGAGGACATGCTATGTCCTTAAGCTGCCAAGCTCTGCAATTACAAGTGCGCCTAACAATGTCTACACAATGTGTAAAGCCCTTGTCAACAACTTCAAACCATATTTCTCCATTTCATGATAAGTTACACTGCATTGGCTTATTTATGTTTTCTTGTACAATCTTCGAAGCCATGGGAGAAATATCAGTGATCCATATTTTTGAGAACTTTCTTAATTGACCAATTCTTTTTATTATTTTTATCTTAATATCTTTTAGTAGTATAATGTTTGTCTTGTATCTTGAAGACAATATACATGCATTAAAGCTCCCCGCCATATTGTTATCAATAGAGTCACATCTGCTATTTTATTTAAAGTACCTTTTGCACCATCTTTCTAAATTGTAGTATAAAAGGCCATCCAAGCACTCTCTTCTCAATTTCTTCAAAGTCTTTATGTATTCTCTCAATTCAGCTTCAAATGTAGATTTTACAATCTTCCAGAAAACATTTCTTCTCTCTATTCCCTTCTAATTTTTGCACCAATTTATAAGGACATGTCTGGCATACATTCTGTGTTCAGTAAGTGCTAATAAATCTGACACTGCAATTTCCAATCCCTATTAAAGAAAAAAAATAAACATATAAAAGAGTTAATGTGAATAAAAAAATATAGAGACGATGAATGTAAATCAATAATCCAAGACATACCTTTTGCATATCAGTAATTAGGTAAGTTCATGTCCTTCTTCAAGATCAAGATCATTCTTCACTAGACTTAAAAATCATCTCCAAGTAAATTTATTCTCAACCTCAACTACTGCCCAAGTAATGGACAACATCTGATTATTTTCATTTTGCAAACTGCCATCAATAATTGACCTTTGCACATTCCTTTGAGAAAACATCTATCTAGGTCAATGCACCGACTAGTACCTCCAAAGAATGCTTTTTTTAAAGCATGAAAACACACATAAAATCCTTCAAAAAATTTATGCCCAGTTTCAATAGTTTCTCCAACTTTAACAATACAAGTGCTACCTAAATTTGCTCTTAAAATCTCATTTCTGTAAGAAAGCATCCTACCACACTCAACAATACGAGCACCCATAATCTCTTGTAACACTTCTTCTCATTGTTGTCTTTCCAACACAAATAACCAATTCTTTTCTAATAAGCTCTTGCAACTTGATAATTCTTATGTTTAGCTGCTCATTTATTCTATCCTTATATATATTGGCTAGTAACTTTGAATTGCACGAATAGTTAAAAGTTGAATTCACACAAATATGGATAGGTTTGTAGTTTTTAACCACAAAATCTATAGTTTGGCTATCCAAACATGCAACCAATAACCAAGGACAGTCCTCTCTACAGTATCTAACTCTAACTCTTCCAGGCTCATTCACATATTTCTCAATTTTGATTTTTTTTTTAACTACATATTTGGTTATAGCTTTCCTAAATTCTCTTGCACTTCCTAACACCAAACATGTTTCACAAACAATCTTCCCTTAATTTTCTTCACTTAGATCAACAAAATCAAGAGTTGAAGACTGACTATAAAGATTGGAAGGTTCAAATGTAGACTGATAAAAAATGTTGAAAGGTTCAGTTAGAGGATTAGTAGGCATAAATGAAGTGTTGGAAGGTTCATGACCAAGAAGATTAGAAAACTGAAATAAAGGGTTGAAATGTTCAGAAGAGGAACTAGAAGGTTCAGTAGGATGAAACCTGTGAGCCTTCACTTCTTCTTTCTGACTTCTGACACCGCTATTCAATAAATTTCAACCGGCGATGCTACCAATTTGTTTCACCTTATGAAGTTTCTTAGGATTTTGATCGGTCGGAGAGAGAGACAAGGGTAGATGAATTTTTTTGATTATGGGTTAAAAAATGAATGAGTTAGAATAAAATCCGATCTTTGTTAAATGGATTGGAGGTGGCACAAACGTGCTTGGATTGAGAACACTGATGGTTAAAAAAATGATGTATTTATTGTGTTTTGGATGATTTCGTGAGGTACACCCACAAACTTAAAGTGTCTACTTAAAAAAAAAAGGTATTAGTTCCATGGGGTATTAGGAGTTAGGACCCCACAACAACATTAATTAGACTTAATGCAAAAACTCTAAACAACGTAATCAATTCAAGCACTTATGTTGCTGATTCACCAACCAAAATATATTAATGTGGGGCTTCCCACATTTATTTTTGGTACAAAATGGGACTTCATCCATGCATGGACACAATACTAACAGGGTAAGGCGACTAGTTTCTTTATTTTTTATATTTTTTATAGAGTACTCCCTGCATTCACTTTTACTCGTCATTTATTCTTAAAATAGATTTTCATTTTTATTTGTCACTTTTGACATATCAAGAAAAGATAAAAATAATTCATGTTTTACCTTAGCATTAAATATTTATTCTCTAAATCATATAGACCTAATACTAAACATCATATAATAGGGCTAGCTTGGTAAAATACTTATATCAATAATTATTTTCTTACAAAAATTCAAGTTCTCTAAAGTTCACAACTTAAAGTTCTAAAATCCTACAATAATTCAAGATTTCTAATGCTCACAATTTTATAAAGTTCTAAAATCCTACAAAAATTCAAGTTCTCTAAAGTTCACAACTTAAAGTTTTAAAGTCCCACAATAATTCAAGATTTCTAAAGTTCACAACCTAAAGTTCTAAAATCCTATAATAATTCAAGATTTCCAAAGTTCACAACCTAATTAAAGTTCTAAAATCCTACAAAAATTCAAGTTCATATCTAATTTTTAGAATTTCTAAGTTCAAGAATATAATTCAAGTAACCCAATTTTCAACAACAATATAATATATAAGCACAAATACAATGACAAATTGAAAAATTCAACTAATCTCTAACTTCTAACTTCTAATTATTTGTTAGTTCTAACTTCTAATTATTTGTTAGTTCTAACTTCTAATACTTAATTTACAATCATATTTAAAAATCCTCAATTTAAAAGAAAACTAATCCTAAAATCTAAAATCTTCAATTCTCTCCCTAACTAAGAATAATTAAATGTACAAATTAACAATTGAATAACACAATTCTTCAAACTAAAAAAATATACAAACTAAGAAATCAAATATAATTACTAGAATTGAAAAAAAAAACAAACTAAAATTAAACTCTAAATTTAAGTTCTCAAGTTCACAACTTAAAGTTCTAAAATCCTACAATAATTCAAGATTTCTAAAGTTCACAAACTAAGTTCTAAAATCCTACAATCATTCAAGATTTCTAATGTTCACAATCTAAAGTTCTAAAATCCTACAAAAATTCAAGTTCATGTCTAATTTCTAAAATTAATTCTATATAAACTTCAAATTCAAGAATTTCTAAGTTCAAGAATTCAAGTAACCTAATTTCAACTTTCATATAATATATATCCAATATTTTTCTAACTTTAAAGTAATCTAACTTTCATGTACAATCTAATATTTTTCTAACTTCAACTTTCAAAAAAAAAAAAAATTCAAGAACTTCTAAGTTGAAAATTCAACTAATCTAATTTCGACTTTCATCTACTAATATTTTTCTAACTTCAAAGTAATCTAACTTTCATATGCAATTCAATGTTTTTCTAACTTCAACCGTCAAACATACAAAATTCAAGAATTTCAAAGTTGGAAAATGCAACTAATCTAACTTCTAACTTCTAATTATTTGTTCGTTCTAACTTCTAATACTCAATTCACAATCATATTTAAAAAAAAAAAAAATCAATTTAGAAGAAAACCCTAAAATCAAAAATCCCCAATTCTCTCCTAACTAACAATAATCAAATATATAAGTTAGCAATTGACTAACATAATTCATCAAACTAAAACAATACACTAATTTATAACAAATCAAATATTACTAGAGTTGAAAAAAAAACTAAAATTAAATCCTAACCTTAACAAGCTAAGGAAAAGAGGCAGTGAGGACGACAGGTGGCGGCGCCGACGGGACTAATGCTCAAGGAGAGAAGGACGAAGGCGGCGTGGGGCAGCGGCAGCGGCGCAACAACTTGGTTTTAGAGAGAAGGGAGAGAAGAGAGAGAAAGAGAGATGGAAAAATGGGGAGGGGGGGGGACCCGTTTTTGGTTCAACTTAATTTAAAAAAAGTGACGGACAATGTCTCTTTGTCCGTCGCTTTTTTAAAAATATTTGACCAAAATTTTGACTAAAAAGCGACGGACTAAGAGACGCTGTCCGTCGCTTTTTAAAAATGTTTGACTAGATATTTTGACGAAAAGTGACGGACTAAGAGATGCCGTCCGTCACTTTTTTTTAAAACTAATTAATAAAATAAAGTAAATTAAAAACGACGGACACATGGTTCTTGTTTAATTTATAAATAATTATTTTTAATAAAAAGCGACGGACGGCGTCTCTATATATATATTAAATAAATAATTATTAATTATATATATATATTTAGTGCAAAAATCCGCAAAAAAAAAAAAGCGACGGACTAAGAGATGCCGTCCGGCACTTTTTGTAAAATATTTTTAAAAATAATTATTTTTATTAAAAAGCGACGAACGGCATCTCTTAGCCCGTTGCTTTTTTGGAGCGACGCTGTCCGTAGTTTTTTAGCAGTTTTTTAGTAGTGAGATCAAGTTATGATTATAAGTGGGCACGTGGAGATCGTCCGTGCTGGGGATTGTTTGATTTTATAATAGTGTGTTGAGATTGTCGGCACAGACAAGTGAAAATCGTCTGTGTTGATGTATCGACCTCGCGAGTCCCCCATGAATCACGAACTCTCGATGTATTTCTGAAAAGTATCGTATATATACGATTGAGAGAGTATTGACATTTGAGACAAAAGGGGTCAACGGTAAAAATATTTTGTGAATTGAATCAATGAAATATTTTTTATATCTTAACTTTAATCAATAATCATAGAAGCAAATATTTATCCTTCCTCATTTAATAAATATCTAGAAATAAAAATTCATTTTTATTCTATCAAGAAAACTAATTTCATTTTTAAATACATAAATAAGTTACCTTTTAATCATCGACAAATGACCCTGGGGCTGGAGTAAATTTGTTAGACTATTTTTGAGAGTGATGTATCTTTATGTATCTAATTCCAAATTTGATACCTAATTAATAAATAATGGGATAATAGGTATTTATTTGAAATTATAAATTGAATTAATAAATATGAATGTATGTATGTCTAATTAAATAGATTATTCTTATATTTTCATACAGTAACAAATATTGAAAGGACCATTTTTCGGTGCGGAACTGGTAGTTGAGGGATTCATGGAAGTGGTAGTGTGGTAGGTGAGTAATTTATTTTAAAGATTTTATTATAATATTCTTTTGCTAAGTGTCTTAATCTTGATATTTCTTTAGTATTATTTTTTGGGGGGTGCGGAATACATGGCAAAATGTAATAATATTTATTGTAATATTCTTCCGATAGTTGTTTTAATCTGAGTATTGCATTAATATTATTTATGATATATAATAGATATAACATATCTTGGGTTCTTTGGTACATATATAGATTTTCCTCCATTAATTGTTCTAATAGTTTTATATTTTCCATAGATCCTGTCCAATATCGTAAATATTCGTAGTTCATTTTAATATGAATTTATTTCTAAATCATACCATTCTATTCTTTCGAGGTCTAAATCATGTAGGTCTATTTCATACCATTCTTGGTTTAATATATCTTCTGATTCGTTATCATTAAATATTTTTTCCCATATTATTCTTCTTAATTCAATTATTTCTATATTTTTAAGTATATATAAGATTAAAGTTTCGTAGTTTTTTATTATTTCATTATGCAAATATGTAGTCATGTTCTTTATCATGTAGGTTTTTTATTTCAAATTTGTAATGACCCTAAAGGTCATTTTTGGAAATTTTCATAAAATGACCGTTTTACCCCTCCCGATAATTGCCCCGAGCCCTAATTGTTGTATTTTCGAAGTTGGTTTGAAGAAAAATTGATGAAAAGTTGAGTTTTTGGAAAGTTGAGCTTTTAAGAGTTAAAGTTAGTGCTATTTCGAGTCATTTGGAGTTTCGAGACTCGAATCGGATTTTCGTCGATTCCAGCAGTTTTAGAATGTCGAAATGGGTCTATGAGAATATACGGAGTCAAATTTGGAGTTAAAACGAAGATTTGAGGTCCTAAGTTGCTAAAATTGTGAATTTTTGATCAAGAGTTGACTTTGGTCAACAAACGAGGTTTCAGGGGGTGATTCTAACTCTAGAATGAGTCTTGGTTGAATTTTTAGAGGCCCCGAGTGCGTTTCGAGTTTTTGAGCCTAAAGTTAGTTTCTTGACGCCTTATCGGATACCGGGTCAAAGAGACCTCTAATTCAAATTCCGATGATTTCATTGAGTCCGAAATGTCATTTTCAAGCTAGTAGCATATTTGGTTTGTGTTCGCGAAGTGTCAAATGAGTTTTGGGTGAGCTTTTATGCTTCTTGGATGCTTTGACACTATTTCAGCAAATTGTGGCAACTAAAGGGTTCATTACTAGTTTTAAAAGTCGAAAAATTATTCTGAAGGTTCTGAAACTTTGAGCATGAATTATAGGACTTATCTGCAAATTTTGGTGCATTTTCGCTAACTCGAGATTAGACTTTTATCGCAAATAAGAAATAATTGTTTACCGAGTAGAAATGATATTTGACTGGGCAAACGAGCATGAAATTGAGCTTCGATTGAATGAGCAGGTCCGTATCATTATTTAAGACATTTACAAAAAGAATCGGGTCATTTCACTATCGTATGAGAAAATTACGGCCTTTTTAGTGAATGATTAACTGCTGTTTTTCTAGTGCATAACAGTCATGTACTGTTACAAAAATCTCAGACTGTATTCATTTGGTATTTTGAGCATATCAGAAGTTCTGGAGATCGGAATGGAGTGATTCTTACGGGTTTCTTCTTGAATTAATATGAGGGTTAGTATTCAATCTTCAATTCGACATTTTCTCATAATTTCTTTATCTGGTTTTTTTTTCTTTCTTTTCCCTATCCGTAAATCTCTTGGGGAAAATTGGGGTTTTATCGATTTGGACTCCCTTTTTGATGAAAAAGGTATATTTACGATCCTTATGTTATGGGTAAACTGATTTTAACATAAAATTATTGATTCATTGATTATTTTCATCATATTAACCACGTACAATTTGGACTTTCCCGGTAAAGTTAAAGTTTGATAAATTGAGAATTTCAAGGTCGATCTTAACTCCGTTTTTTATGAAATTTCATATTTGAACTTATCTAAGCATGGGTAAGATGTTTTTCAAGAGATATTTCATTTTCGAGTCGGGGTTACGGATTCGAATATTTTAGGCTTCTTCAAGAACGTGGATTTTCCTTCAAATTGAGTTTGTGAATTGATTTCAACTCCGTTTTCAAATTGGTTTTCACCATTAGCTTCCAAATACTTGAAGGATCATTTTACATCAAAATTTCCATATTTGGATATCGTTTTCCGGTATCAGACTTTTGGACCGTTTTGCCCTTTTTCCCTAAATTTTTTGATTTTGGTGTCTTTGGACTCAAATTGTGATTGTGAATAATTGTTTGAATAGATTATCGCAATCCGGATTATACTCGGAAAGGAAAGGCTCAAGTCAAGTAACTTTTGAAATTCGTTTTAAGGCAAGTGGCTTCCAAACTTTGTAAAAATCTTAGACTACGCATGACTACTTTCCTAATTGTGTTGGGGAGTAATGGGGATTGAGGATGAGTTTTATTTGTTGATTGAAATTGTTGAAAATGAAAGATGGGGAATAAAACGAGCTAAATGTGTTATATGTGACTTAAAATTGTTGAATAAGTCATGTGATAACTGATATTGAGGGGATAGAAGAGCATGAGTAGGCTATGATTGATACAGACATTGTGATTGAGACATGTGATGTGTAATGCTATGATGTGGTCGTGATATGGTTGTGATTGAGACAGGTGATATGTAATACTATGATGTGGTCATGATATAATTGTGATTGAGACAGATGATGTGTAATACTATGATGTGATCGTGATATGATTGTGATTGATGACATATGCATATTCATTATTCATCCCATGTGTGGACTATCTATTGTATGAGTTCTGAGACATTGATATGAGGATGGATGGATATGAGACACAGTTGAGACTAGCTCCGGCTAGAGATATATGAGATGGACTAGCTCCGGCTAGCAATTTGGATGCCAATGGGATCTGGTTCCAGCGCTGATACATGGTCCATGTGTGGCCCCCATGGGTTCTAATTTGAGTATTCAGCGCGGACTGATTACGTCAACAAATGTGTATCGTAGGACAGACATGCATCACGACTACATGACATCATTATTGTATTTTGCATCGCATTTGCCTTATCTTTGTTTGTGATGTGTGGATTGTATCGGTTTACCCTTCTTATGTGGAATTTGATCTACTTGCTCTTATTTGTTGATCTGAGGTTGATGAGGATATACTGTTGGTTCTGGCTGTTAAATATGATATGTTTAGTATAGGTTGGTTGGTTTACTGCTAGATTGAAGTTTCGGTGGTTCGGTTGGGATTGAAAGGAGTTGTTTGTAGCTGCTAGTTTTGCTTAGTTTAGAGTTACTTGCGAGTACCTGTGGTTTTCGGTACTCACCCTTGCTTCTACACAATTGTGTAGGTTGACAACTCTCTTAGATTCGGCTTAGTATTTTCTTTAGCAGATTGAGCTTCGGGACATACTCGAGAGGTAGCGGTTTATTCCAGACGTGCCCTTGAGTTATCTTTACTTTCAGTTTTGTTCTATTCGAGAACTATACTCTGAGACTTGTATATTTTTATTCGAATTCTGTATTTAGAGGTTTGTACATGTGACAACCAAATTCTGGGTAGTGTTGAGTCTTAATTAAAGTCTTCCGCTTATTTATTATCTTTTATTCTCGTATTACTACTTCTTTATCGTTGTGGTTGGGTTAGGCTGACGTGTCCGGTGGGAAATGGACACGTGCCATCACATCTGGATTTGGGGTGTGACAAAATTATTCCTTCCTATCATATTCATAATTGATTAAATTCATATTAGATCATTATGGACTAGATTATCTTTATCATGTTCTCCTGTCACTACTAGCATCGTACTTTAGCGGATACTTCCTTCTTATCAGCGCCTCAACTTTGTTTACTCCCCTAAACGGCTTTCCTTGCCTACCGGTTTCAACATTAGGATGGCATAGTATAGAAGTTTTCTTCCTGTTTCCAGTGTGCTAATAAACTAGAAATCATGATTTAAATAATTCTAATATATAATAACTAACATAAATTTATTCAATCATATATATGATATTCATGAATATATGAAATTAGTTCTGCATATTTTTTGAACAATATACCTTTGCCTCTTGCTTAGCCATGCTATCTGAAATATCTGATTGGATTTCAGATTTTTCCATTAGTATTTTAAATATTTATCTTAGTTGAGAGAGTATTTTTATGAAAGAGGATTTTTATTGTCTTAGGCGTTGCCTGCTTTTTCATTTACATATACCTTCCTTTATATAGAAATGAAGTTCTTACTTTACAATCCTTCATAATACTACACGTACCTCTACTACTTAATAATGTGCCTAATATATAATATAATATAGTATATCTACATTATGACACATCTACCTACTTTATGACACAATGACACACTTTATGACTTTTTACATATATAATACACTTACTTTATGACACACTTTCATGACTTTTTATTTACTTTTGCCATATGTCTTCTTTTTCTTCATCTTTATCTTCTCATCATCTTCTTATCTTATCTTTTAGGCTTTCGTCTTTATCTCTTATTCTAGCTGGACGTCTGGGATTATATTATCTTCTCCGTTGCATTTCGAACATATGTAGTCAGGTTATTTGTGACCAATTAGCTTGCAATATCTGGTTAATAATTCTGCCGAAATAAATCCTACTTTTAGTGCTCGTGTCGTAGGTCGTTTTTCTGGCTTAAGTAATGATAAAATCCATCTTTGGACTTCATCCATATCTGCTTTCCTTAGCTCCCTTAATTTGGAATAAATCATTAACTGATCTCTTGCATAGTAACTCCATATAGTGTTTCCGTTTAAATAAGTATTTGCTAGTTCTTGTATAATGGTTGATATACCAATTATTCACTTATTGGCATAAAAATTGGGTATCTCGCTTTTTTTGTATCTCTGGTTGTTGTTCGATATCTTTCGGTGTTATCATATCTTTTGTTAGTCCTATCTTTACTACTTGTATCGGATGTTTTATTTCCTCGTATAATATCTCTGTTGTTGCCGTATAAAATTTTACATAGAATAAATTTCCCTTAGTAACTCTCTTATATGTAATAAATTCTTTATGTAGTTCCGATATTCCACTTAGTTCCTCTCCATCATAAGTATATACTGTATTTAATAGTCCATAGTTGTAACATGTCCTTACTAAGTTGGCGTTAGTTTTTGGTTGTGCAATCAGTTTATTATAACCTTGTAATTTTTGGGTTAAATAATCCTGGTTGGGTTCTTGGGTTGTAGTAGATCTGGGTTTAAGATTTAAAAATGTTTGGATTTTGTATATATTTTCTATATAGGTTCGCGTAATATGGTTATATGTCCTTTTGTCAGGGTGTAGGCTATCCGCGTATGTAGAAGTTTGTGGTTCTATAGTCAATATGTTTTTTGGTGTTGGCCTTGGGGTAAATGGTTTTTCGAATAACTGGTTTAAGTTTGAGTTCTTATGTTTTTCACTAACTCGTTGGCTTGTACCTGCAGCTGTATTTAAACAAATGTTATGGGTTTTTAGGTGTTTCCCAACGTCACCTTTTAGCTCTGGATTTTTTTTGTCTTCCGAGCGACATAGCTCCGCATTTTTATAGTCATGCTGCTGACTTATACTAGCTTTATACTTCAGATTATCTTCATTAGTCTTTAGCTTTTGTATCTCGCTGTCCATACTATCCACTTTTGTACAATGTGTAGAATAGCTTTAAGTATCTTTTCAATTGTATCTTCTTCTTCAGTCTCAGTCTGAGTAGCTTTGTCGTGATAGGTAATTTGCAATAACATTCTTATCAGTTTTTATTACTTCAATTGTAAATGTAAAATTTAATATATTTAATACCAAATCTCCTTATTTCTTTTGTTGTTACCGAATCTTATATTTTTCTTGTTAGCCACCATTTTACTTGTGTATTATCTGTTCTTATAATGAATTTGTTATATACAATATATGGTTCAAATGATAATAAACACTTATATACTAAATATAATTCTTTTCTATTTATTTCCCATTTTATTTCTGTATTATTAAATGTTCCTGAATAATACCTGCAATGATGTTCTATCGTATTGCCATTATACCTGTATTTTAATATTCCTCCATAACTTTTTTCACTCGCATCTGATTCTATTATATAAGTAAATTTTTTGTTTTCATCTGGAAAGTATAGTTTAGGTAAGTTTTTACAAAATAATTTTACCTTTTGTATTTGTATTTGGTCTATTTTATCAAACTGATATTCTATATCTTTCTTTAATTTTTGTTGTAAAGGTTTTAAATTCTCTGCTAATTTTGGTATGTATTCTCTTACTTGATTTACTAGTCCTAAGAATGATTGTAATTTCTTTTTTGTGTCTAGTTGTTCATTTGAGTTAATTATTTTTTGTACTATATATGTTTGCATTTTTATTCCATTTTTATCTATCTGTATTCCTAGGAATTCTATTTGGCTTTTCATTATGTCTTCTTTCTTTTTACTTAAGCTTATGCCCGAATATTCTATGATATATATGAATTTTTCTAATAATCTTATGTGTTCATCTTGGGTTTTGGAATATAATAATATATCATCAATATATACTACACAGTTTTCTAGTTGTTTAAAATATTTATCCATAAAGTGTTGTATCTACCTGGTGCATTTTTATATCCGAATGGTAATACATTCCATTCATAAAGTCACTGTGGTACTGTAAATGCCGTAAGTTTTTTAGATTCTTCTTCTAACTTTAAGTGGTAAAATCCTGATTTGCAGTCAAATTTACTAAAATAATTATATCCTTGTATTTGTCTTATTTTTAATATTTTATTTGGTATCGGGTAATTATATGTTTTAGTTTTTGCATTTAAATTTCTATAATCAATAATCATTCTACTTTTTCCTCTTTTTTGTTCACTATGTTTATTTACTATAAATGTTGGGCTTGTATGCTTGCTATTGCTTTCTTGTATGTACCATTTTTCCAGTAATTCACTTATATGTATCTTAAATTCTGTTAAATCATTAAAATTATATTTTAATGGTTTTTGGGTTATTATACTATTATTATCAATTAGCTCAATTTTTATTTTTGTTTTATGTTTTTCCCATCCTTGTAAAGGATCTTCACTATATAATAATTCTAACTTATCTTGGATTATTTTTACTTTATCTATAGAGAATATAATTAATTATATCTTGGGGTCTTCCTCTTTTATATTTTCTAATTTTTGTGTAATTTTTTCACTTCCTTTTATCCATTCTGTTGTTTTTCGTTTTTTGTTATTTACTCTTTTTGCTCCTATTTTTTGTTTACACGGTGTTGTGAACCACCAGTGTGTTTTTGTTATTATATGTGGGTATAATTTTTCTAAAAATGGCATTCCTAATAGCATATCTTTTGTAGTCAATTCAAAGTTATATATTTCTTCTATAGTTAATATTTTATCCCATATTTGTATTTTTATATTTTTTGCCTTATATATATGTGATCATGCTTCCTTCATTATTAAATCATGTTACTACTATCGGTGTTTTTAATTTTTCCACTTATTTTCTGGTAAACAATTGTATTTACATATATTAGCTTCTGCTCCCGTATCTATCATTGGTGTATAATATTTGTTGTAATATCCCTCTATTATTATCTTTGCAAGTATATATATTTTCATATTTTTATCATACTAAAGTCCTTTTTATTATTACTCTTTTATTTTCATAATTTATTATTAACTGATTGTCTTCTAGATTATATGGTTTTACTTGTTCTAGCCATTTTATTCCTAAAGTGATATTTTCATCTCCTTGATATATTTTAAATTTTATTACTATTGGTACGCCTCCAATGATTATTTCCTTTTCTGTAGTTTCTTCGGTATACATTAATGCTTTTGATAGTTCGGGGCATAATTGTTCAGTAGTTATTATTTCATCTTCCGTTACTAATTCTCTTGTAATATAGTTTTCTTCTAGTCATGTATTTATTAATATTAAATATTTTCGTTGTTCCATTATTCCCGTTATGTAGTAATGATGTGGTTTTATTTCTTCTTCCATTGATTTTGTGGGGTTTTATCTATTCTTCTTGAGGTACTCATTTTTTATGATATTTGGAGTATCTCATTATTTATTCTTTTTTATGTACTTAGTCTTTCTTTTACTATTTCCAAATCTTCTTCTATATCAATTTCATTATAACTATAATCATTATTATCTATGACTGTAACTATCCTTTCAAAAGGATTTTCTATTTTTATTTTATTATTTTATTTTTTGCTGTTATTTTATGTTTTGTTGTTAAAACATATAAGTTTTTACATCTAACTGTAAATATTTTGCTTCCCGGGTCTAGTTCTATTCCTTCTCTAAAACATACTTTTATTAGTATTTTTGTTCCTCCTAAATGTACATATTTAATTGGATTTTTAGCCTTAAGATCTTGTATTTCTTTATTTATTATTCGTTTATTTATTATTGGTATTTTAGCCTTTCCTTTGGTGTATTTGCAATCTATGATATGTTCTCTTTGACTTACTACATAATATTCTTGTTTTTGTCATTTAAACCAATTTCTTATTGTTGGTATTTCGAATATTTTTTCTACGCTTATGTCTAATTCTTTTTCTTTTATTTGTTCAAATATGCTATTATCAAATATATTTTTTTGTTCTAAAGATTCTTCATGTTGATGATTTTCTTTAGTTATTATTTGTATATCTATTTCAGTCATTTATATAGTATTCATTATCTGATTCTGTTACTGAATTAATTTCTATTTCATTTTTCGATAATTCATATATACTATCATTGCTTTCTAATTCATAATCTATGTATTCTATCTGCGTATATTTTTCATCATCTATTATTATTTCTGATATTTGTTTTTTCTTTGAATTTCTGAGTAATTTACAATCTCTAGCTATATGTCCTAATTTTTCACAATTATAACAAGTACATTCCGTTAGCTTTCTTTTTGATCTATATGATCTTTTGGTTTTGTAGTTTTTTACATAGTATCTTCTTCTTGGTTTTTTATATTTATATTTTGATATATATTTTTTGTTATATCTCTTTTTATAGTATTTATCAGTACATCCAAATTGGGGTGCCGTTTTATTTTTGCAACATGCAAAGTTTTTTACTAGTATTTTTTCCATTTTTATTTCTTCTTTATGTTTTTCACATAGTTCTATAAACCATCGTTGTAAGAATTTTATTCTAGCTCCTAATGATCTGTTAATCCTGCTTCATTCCAACTTTTTATTATTTTTTAATTAAAAGGTTCTGGTAATTTTGTAAAATATAATTTTCTTATTTCCTTACTTTCTTCTGTGCTATATGTTCCTTTATAATAATATTCTCTGAATGCACATGTATATTCATCTATTTAACACATATTACATATTGCTAATTTTGTCATTAGATTCCGGTTTATGATTTTTTCTCTATTTTGTTCTTCTACTTTTGTTGTCATACTACTAAATTCATTTCTTATAGCTATTTCGTATTTATGTAATATTTCCATAGTTATAGTAGCTAATTCACCATTAGATTTTTTATTACTTCTTAAAGTTTTTAAACTTTTATCTGATAGAATTTGTAGCCATAATTTTACTGTTCCTATAAGTGTTCTTTCTATATATCATGGTGTTTCTGTTATTACTATTTTGTTATCTATTAATTGTTTTGATATATATCCTATCCATAATTGGATTGTTTTATTTATATCTGCTACACAGTCTAAACCTAAATAATCATGTCGTTCAGTTATTGGTTTAGGTGTCCATTTTTTATTTAATCTTTTATCCCATATAGTTTTTTCTCTATCATATTGTTCATAGTTTTTATTATAATATTTTGGATTTAAATTTTTTGGATTATTTACTCCTGATGTGCTAGGTTTTTCATCTATGTCTACGTCTCCTGTATTTACTTCTAAATTCTTTGTATTATCTATGTTTGCTAAAAGTTCCGTATATGTTTCGCTTGTTTCCGAATGTTGTTCTAGATCATCGTCGTTTATTTCATCAATTCTTATTTCGGGTAGATTATCTTGGCTATTTTCTTCTTTTTCTTCTAATGCATCTTCTAATTGCAATTTTTCTTTAAATTTAATTATCTCATTTGCTAATTTTGTTTTTTGTTCTTTTTCTTTTTGTTTAATTTCATACATTTCTTTTAATATTGCTAGCTCTTTTTCTAGCTCTATTATTTTAGTATTTTTTACTTCTTCTAATTGTTGTACTTCCTTTTTTGCTTGTTGTTTTATTTTTTCAATTTTCGTTTTTCTATCTATTTCTTCATTTTCTTTTGTTATTCTTATCATAGCAGTTAAACTATCTTCTAGTTTTACCGTTTCTTTTTCTAACATTAAACTTAGATTGTCACCTATTTTCTTATATCTTCTTCCTAGATTGGAAAATATTATCTTTATTTTTAATCCGTCATAGTTTTCATATGTTTTTTCATCTATTGCGTATTCTTCCTTATTCATTTATAGATTGTGTTGAAGTTTATATTCTAAACTTTCTATTTATATTTCTAGATAAAAAAAATAGTTTTTCTCTGTGCTATTATAGATTTTTTACAAGTTCCTGCGAATATGTTATTATTAAGTCTATTTTGCCTATGTTATAATACTTGCCTATCGCTATAATTATTTCAGTAAGTTTTTCTTTATATTCATTATTCTCGCTATTTATTGTATCTTTAAATATTGAATATATTTATATTCTATTTTAGATATATTATCTATTAATTGATTTAATTTATCGTTATCGGTTTTTGTAATATTGAGTTGTTTATATTCCGGATATAATTTGTTTAATTTTCTTCTTAATTTTCTTATCTTTCTACTAGTATGTTTCTTACTATGTTTCTTATTATCCATAGCTCTGATAGCACACATGTCGATACTACTCACTCTTCTAAAATTTTATACATATTACTCTTAAAAAATACTCTATTCAAACAACTTTTGTAGATTTAATACTACCAATAATCTCCAATAACTATTTAGTTTTGATTTTGAAATAATTTGACTTAATAAATATAGTTATACTAGCTAGGAATGAAAGGAAACTAAACTGCATAATTGATCATAAACAATGACAATCACAAGCCAAATTGCTTACATTAATTTATCATAAAGCAACCATAGAAGTCCACTTATTATTTATTACACAAAGAGGAACAAAGGTAACAAGAGACTAACACATGCAGTGAACTTAACAAACATAACATAACATAAAGCAACGAACTTATTTCTACATTCAATTTGCAGCAGCAAACTGCAAATTCATGACCAGCCACCTTAATTAGCTTGACTACGAGTGAGCATGGCGAAATATCCTTGTCCAGAAGCAGTAAACTTGTCGCAATGCTTTCCACCTTGATCAAATGCATCATTCGCGCAATCTGTACAAAGCCATCCATCGTTGCAATCACTTTGCACGTAGCATCTTTTCAAGCAAGTTACTATATCACCAACCGGAATTAATTTTTGTTCAATCGCTACAATATCAACTGACATATCGCGCGCACCCATTGCTTGCAGCTTTGGTGAACGAGACATAGTAACTGCATATCATGAATATAATTAATTAACAAATATTAATAGACACATTAATTAATTAAATTAGCCCACACTAATAAAAATTTAAATTGTGTGATAAGATGGAAGGTAAGGAAATGAACCAGTAGTTGCAGCTAGGACAACAACAAAGTAAAATGCAAAGTTAAGACGTGCTCCAGCCAATTGTGTAATGCTACTTTGATTGGAAAATGGAAAATAGAAGAATATGTGAAGGGTGAGTTTCCTTCTCAACCAATGTGGTATTTATAGAAACATATTACTACATTTGGTTCATCTCTTTCTTTTTTTCTTTTTCAATAAATATATTTTATGAAGCATTATTTGCTTAAATAAAAAATGATACATTTTTATAGTTAGTACTCCACAATTTCACTTTAAAATGTTTATTTTACCATTAATAAAATGATTTACACAAACATCTATCAACAGGGGCGGAGCTACCCTTGCCCGAGGGGTGTCAAGCGACACCCCTTCATCGGAAAATTACGTTGTATAGGTAAGTCAAATTCTATTTTTATACCTATATATATTAGAATTGACACTCCTGAACCAAGTTAAAGTGTTGGTTCAGCGGTTCAGGGGCTACAAATGTCCGCCTTCTCATTGACCTAGGTGTTGGGAGTTCGAACCTTGCTGAAGTCTATTTTTTTTTAAAGGCTTTCAGCGTTTTTTTTTTTACTTTTTAGACAGCTGTAACTTTTTTGTCTTTAGTTTTTAGATAGCTAAACGTTTTTTTCCTCCAATTTTTAAACCATTGACTTAAATTAACTTTACTTTAATATTTTATTTTTTTAAAAGAAATAAAATACACTTTAGGGATTTAGAGTCTAGGGATTAAACAAATCCCCAATTCCAAAATCAAAAGTTTTGAAGAGGAAGAGTCCAAAATAATCGTCTTTGTTCGCTGACTGCGTCGTGCAGTCGTCTTCAGACTTCAATCGCCATTGCTCGGCGTCAATCTATGTCTTTGTACTTTCTCATGAAATTTTTGTTTTACAATTCAGTCTCAAAAATCAGTGAAGAACTATTTTTTTCAAGTACCAAAATCAAATTTGGCTTCTAATAGTCAACTTACACGGGAAGAAAATGCCAACCAATCAGAAGTACCCCTCCATTCTTCTCAAAGACAAGAAATTGATTTAAATTCTTTAGAATTTGATCCAGCGAAAAGGACTCCAATCTTGAACTATTATCCAAATGATCGTGATGTAATTAGGAGAGCATACCTCCGACAAGGTCCTTGTCAACCTGAGAATCATTTTTTTCCTCAAACAGATTTTTATGGAGATATGCATTGTTTTAATCCTGAATGGTTTAAAGAGTATTATGATTGGTTGGAATATAGTGTAACTAACGATGCAACATATTGTTTGAATTGTTATTTGTTTAAAGATGATAACATTCATCAAGGTGGAGGTGAAGTATTTTCTACTATAGGGTTTAAGAGTTGGAATAAGAAGAAAAGTTTTAAGCAACATATTGATGGGACGAATAGCACTCATAATTAGGCAAAAACGAAAAGTGAAGATCTAATGCAACAACAACAATCTATTATATTTGCATTTGAGAGACAATCTGATCAAGTTAAGCATGAGTATTGGTTTCACTTGTCTGCCTCAATTGATGTAGTAAGACTTCATTTGAATCAAGGATTTGCATTTCGGGGTCATGATGAATCTAAATCATCACTTAATAGAGGTAATTTTCTTGAAATTCTCTCATGGTATGCGAAACATTGTGATAAAATTTATGATTATGTATTGGAACGTGCTCCTCAGAATGACCAAATGACTTCTCCAATGATTCAAAAAGATATTGTCACTGCATGTAAGATAGAAACCATCAAAGCTATTATCCAGGAATTAAATGGTGACTATTTTTCTTTATTGGTTGATGAATCTTTTGATGTGTCATGTAAGGAGCAAATGGCTATCGTTTTACGATATGTTGATCGAATGGGATTTGTGGTGGAGCGATTGATTGATATTGTACATGTTCAAGATACTAGTGCTTTATCTTTAAAGGGGGCAATTGTCAATGTACTTGCTCAACATTCATTGAGTCTATCCTATGTGAGCGGACAATGTTATGATGGGGCAAGTAATATGCAAGGCGAGATGAATGGCCTTAAAATGTTAACTAGGCAAGAAAGTATCTCAGCTCACTCTATTCATTGTTTTGCTCATCAACTTCAATTAACTCTTGTTGCAGTTTCTAAAAAGGTATTCAAGTGGGAGAACTTGTATTATTGGTTTCAAATGTTTTGAATGTTTTGGGAGCTTCTTTTAAGCGTATGGATAAATTTCAAGATTCTCAAAAAAAAAGAATTAAAGAGGCATTAGATATGGGTGAACTTACAACCGGTACCGGCTTACATCAAGAACTTGGTCTTATAAGAGCCGGTGATACTCGTTGGGGATCTTACTGCAAATCTTTTAGCAATTTTATTCTTATGTTTGGATCTATTGTTGATGTTCTTGATGCACTTGTTGTTGATGCATATTCTACCGATGAAAGAGCTAAGGCAACAGGATATCTCGAAGCTTGTCAAACATTTAAGATTGCTTTTATGTTGCATTTGATGAGAGATATCTTAGGAATCACAGATGAGCTCAATAAATCCTTGCAAAAGAAAGAACAAGATATTGCAAATGTTATGCTACTGGTTAAAGTAGCAAAGAGAAGGTTGCAAATGCTAAGAGATGATGGATGGGATGCACTTATTAATAAGGTATCCACATTTTGTATCAAGTATAACATTTTGTTACCTAATTTTGATGAGCCATATGTTAATTCTGGAAGATCAAGGCGTAAACCTTCCGATTATACGATCTTACATCATTATCGTGTTGAAGTATTTTGTAAGATTATTGATTGGCAGCTTCAAGAACTCAATGATCGTTTCAATGAGGTGACTATTGATTTGCTTCATGGAGTTGCTTGTTTGAATCCAGTTGACTCATTTTCTAGTTTTAACATCAGAAAAATAATGAGAATGGCTAAGTTATATCCTGATGACTTTGATGAGCTTAGTATGAATGCTCTTGAGAATCAACTTGCCACTTACATTATTGATGTTCGTGATATGGATGAAATGTTCTCCAATCTTAATGGACTTTGTGATCTCTCAAGAAAATTAGTTGAGACAAAGAAGAACCTAAACTTTCCTCTTGTATTCCGCTTAGTGAAATTTGCTTTGCTTTTACCAGTTGCCACTGCATCCGTTGAAAGAGCTTTTTCGGCAATGAAGTTTATTAAAAATGCCTTGCGGAATCAGATGAATGATGAGCTTTTGAGCGGTTGTCTAGTTCCTTTTGTAGAAAAAGATGTATTTATTAATATTTCTAATGATACTATTGTAAAAACATTTCAAGAGATGAAACCGCGTCGAGTACGGTTGTAATAATGTAATTGTGTTTTGCTTTTATTAATAAAATTTATTTTGTTGAATTTTTTGTGTGCATACTACTTTATATTTTGACACCCCTCAATCTAAATCCTGGCTCCATCACTGTCTATCACTTATTCTAGATTGCAAATTTCTAAAAACCTTTCTTTCTTAAATTTTGTGTTAAGTTAAACTACATCATATAAAATAAATAAAACAGAGAGAGTATTAAAGTAATGTAGCTTATCTTACCTTATAGATTATAAAATAATATATATTATTTTTATTTATTTTATAGATAAGGGTCCTTCTAGATAAAAATAATATAATATATACAGATATATTTAGATCAAACTCCACCTCTTAGATGGTTCTAAGGGACAACTTTCCTTACAGGGAGTTTAATGGTGTTATATTAGAACTATATAAACAGATAGTAATATATATATACTTTGGTAATTTACTTACAGGGAGTTTGATGGTGTAAGAACTACATGAACATATAATATTTACTCTTATTATACTTTGGTAATTTACTTTTAATCTTATATACTTGTAACAATCCGTTAGGTCATTTTAAGCACTAGAAGTGTTTTGAATATTTTTGTTAATTTTAAAAAACAAGGACTATTTCTATTTGTTAGAGAGATGCTTGTTAAAATATTGAAGTTGTTAAGCAATTTCAATTTGTTATTACGAAATTCAATTTTTTTTAAAAATCATTAACTTCTTGAATAAAGAATGGAAAATTGTTAATTTTTCAATATTTTAGGGTAGGTTTAGATTTGATTGTTGGAAGGAAATTAATTCCAAAAAAAAAAAAAACTATTTATCTTTGCTATTTGTGGTCTGTTCAGTCAAGGGGGAGGAGACAAATTTTTAATTCTCATTATTGATGTTTGGAAATTACGTGATATTTGATACTTGACTGATAAGTATAATGTAGACTTGTAAAATTAAAGGATTATTTTCTTATATACTCATGTCACTACTTCTTCGCTGTTGGTCTATGAGACATACTGTAATATATTGAAAATTTCTAAGTAAAGACTCGAACCATTCTTCATTTGTAAATAAGATTGTACCGAGTGATTCTTAATTGTTCTTAGATGTTAAGGTCAATTCTTTAGTGTGAAAATGATTTTGAATATGAATTGTTCCGCTAAGTAGTCAGTCAGGCCAAGGGTCAAACTCCCTATAATCTATATATATATATATATATATATATATATATATATATGAGTTTAAGTTTTGTGCACCGTTGGTATATAAAATTTTCTACATGATCAGTTACTTTTGATTTAATTTGATTTAATCATAGTAACTTACTTTAATAAAATAATCATAATTCATGAAAAAAGAAAATCAATAATTTACTAAAAAAAAAAAAAAAGAACATCAACAGGTAGTTGAATCATACTAGGATTCTAACCAAAATAATTTCCATAATTAAATTGTTTTTTTCCAAAGTTAATTACAATTACTATGTTTATAGTAGGTTTTTCACTTTTTTCTATAGCTCAAGTAATTCTTCACAGCACCAAACTTTTTCATAACATCACATTGTCAACTAGTAAGAAATAATTTTTAAAGTGTCAAACGATTTTGAAGCTTGACACGCTTCTTCTACTTAGTGATATGTCGTCATGCAATTAGAACAAATTTCACATTTTTCTCATTTAGAAACATAAAAAAGGCCCTTTTAAACACAACTTCAGGAGCAAAAGAATTTCAATGCACTAAAAACAAGTGAACATAATCTCCCGAAAGGTGAATATTGTATCTTAAAGTGTCTTCATATTGTCCCCAATACTTAAGCTTTGCTCTTTAGATTATTGGGAAGGAGTTTATTTATTGACTTTCACTAATATTAAATATATTTTACAGTAAACGTGTTGACTATTTATATGATCAGATTTATAATTAATTGTAAGCTATCTAACATTTATAATTGTATTTGCAAGATTAATGGAAAAGTTAAACGTAGATGAGCAAAATATAGGAGTTGAAGTTCCTTGAGAAGAAAGTGATGTACTTTGGAAGAAAATAATTTAGTTATGGAAATAATTTTGGTTAGAATCCAAGTTTGATTCAACTACCTTGTTGATGCTTTATTTTTTAGTAAATGTTATTTTATTAAAGTAAGTTACTATGGTTAAATCTCATTAAAAGTAACTGATGGTGTAGAAAATTTTGTATACCGACGATGCACAAAACTTAAACTCTATATATATTATAGATTATTTTATCTTATAGATCAACCACCGTCCCTTAGATGGTGCAACTTTTCTTAAGGGAGTTTGATGGTCTTCGAACTATATGAACATATAATATTTACTCATATATTTATATACTAGGTAATTTCTTCTCATCCACCTAAATCTTAGTGGATGAAGTTATTCGATACCTATGTTGATGAGAGATATAGTTGATATTCGTGAAATTGTAGAAGTGTGAGTAAATTAACTCGGACATCACCCTAGTAACGAAAAGGTGGTTGTCTTCATTACTACAATAGATTTTGCTGCACCACCATAGTACAACTTCCCAGTATTTTCCATAGAAAATTCTACAAGAATTGTTTAAGAGCAAGATAATAGTACAAATTTATATGCATCCGATGTTTACATCAATACCAATATAAATATCATTAGGTCGACATGAGACGTCGGTTCTTGATAACGGTTACTCCTAACGATGTTGAACATGCCAAATTTTTGTACAATGTGTTGTATAAACAATGTTAAGTGTATGAACGAAGTCATTAGAATGTAGATTTTTCTTTTTAAATTACTTTACCAAAAAGATTATAAAAACATGGATGAATAGAACTATCTGATATCTAATGTTGATAAGAAATAATAAATACCCGATAGAATAATTGACGTGTATGCAAGTTGATTTTCATTCTCCTTTTTATCATTGTTATTTGACATATTTATTCCAAAGACGAAGATAAATATAAAGAAGAGTAAATTTTAGGTTTATCAATCATAAAAATCATATTTGTATGTTATAGTTATAGTTTGTATAATTGCGCTCCATAGAAAACTTTATGTTTGCTATGGCTATTAATATGTATATTTCGGTATACATATACAAAAAAAGTCAATTATTGTCACGACCCAAAAATGGACGTGATGGCACTCGTCTTAACCCACCAAGACAAGTCAGCCTAAAACTCAACCATTACAATAAAATGCGGAAATTTTTATAATAAACTCAAATATACCCCCAAAATCTAGTTGTCACGTGTACAAGCCTCTAAAGTATTACAATTGAATCAAAAGAAAAATACAAGTCTCATATGACATTGTTTCTAGAGTAGAATAAGATCATAAACAGGAGTAAGAAGGATCGCTGAGAAGACAAACAACTACCTCACAAATCTCCCAGAAGCCTAGAAAAAGAAAAGAATAACAAGTACCACAAAAATCCAGGCTCGTAACCTACAAAAATTTGTAGAAGCAAGGGGTGAGTACCAAATCACACGGTACTCAGCAAGTAACCTCTAAACACGAGCTAAGGGGATAGAATACAAGTACTCCTTACACCCCAACCGAACCTTCACAACTATAATCTGTACAAAACCAGCCCAACCTAACAGTTCACAATTTACAAGCACATATCTCAACAACAACATTCTAACAATCATATATTCTCAACAACAAGCTCAATATTTATCAGTCACAAGTTCCATAGAAAGGCACTCACAAGATCATCAACACACAAGATCAAGTTCACCAATAATAAAGAAGTGCAATGCAATGAAATGCAATGTCAAGTATAGTGATGCATGTTTGACCTAATGATACACACCCGCTGTCTCTCAGTCTGGGATCCATGGGGGACATATATGTACATGCATCCATCGCGGAGCACGATACGACCCTCGATAATTGTAACCATCGTGGCGCGCGATACGTCCCTCGAAATATAGTATATGTCGCGGCGAGCGACACGTCCCTCGAAATATAGTATCCATCGCGGCACACGATACGTCCATCGAAATGGTACATCCTCTTTATTTTCTTATTCTTTCTCGATGCACATAACACTTGTCAGAACCATGTCTCAGAACCAATGCAAATGACATGTTCAGACAAATAATGAGAAGATGACCATTTTTATAACAATACACAATTCACAACAATACAACCGTGATACAACATCAACAATGATTCAACAAGCCTTTCAACCCAGTTTCAAACATCACACATTAACAATTAAACACATTGCCTTTTATTACCCCTGTTTCATCATTAGAAAATAATCAATATGTACAAGTCAACCCATCACCAAGTCTCATTACCCCCAAACACATATCACAAGGAAATACATGAATCCCATACACTTAACAAGGGTTTAGAAATCCACTTGCCTTAAATAACTAAATAATCACTCCGAGACTTGAGCCTTCCCTTTTCGTTGAGCTTCCAAATCAATGCAATCTATTCAAGTACATATTCACAATAAGATTTTGAAACTAACAACACCCATATTACTATAGGTTTAGCCTAGACCCAAAAGATCACCCAAATCTATAATTAAGTTCCTAAGTTTCAAAGCTTAGGTTAAGTTCCAATTCTTTTTCAATATCATAATTCAAATAATATTCATATAATATAACATACCTAATATTTAATTGTATATCTCAATATTATTAACACTTGAATTTTTATACAGTAATCACAAGAAGAACTCAAGTTCACGGTGAAGTTACCAAACCAGTAACTTGCACTCGAGAAAGTAAATTGATTAAACACTCCATCCCATCCTTCTAATTATTGAACTATAATCTGCTAATCATTACCCATAAATTAATAATAAAATGCATGTCCTCACAATAATCCACCACAAGAAAACGCTTTCCAGTGCCATTTTTTTCCTTTTCTAACTTTTCAATTTCTGCACTTTTATTCAATTAAACAAATATACGACTTGTGGTCATTAATTCAACTATATGACCATTAATATTGATAAACTTCCAACCAACACGTTGTATCCTTCCAATTATATATATAACCGTTATATTATAATCATATTAAGATATATGCTTACCAATTCAATTGATAACAAAATATTTCAAAGGGACAAGCATACCAACCTTAGGAATATGGAGCATCTGTAGATGTTTTCCGCCACAGTTTCTTTTCTTCTTCTTTTTTTTCTTAGTTAATGACTTCAAAATAGTAAACCCTACTTACTTTATTTTAATAAATTTGGGTTAAGAGGTCTAAGGTATTAAACAACTAGGGACTTGACCCATTAACCAACAATTAAATAAATAAATTGTTTAATATATACCCATTAATTAAATAACCGTAGTTACTGAATAATTTTAAATTTTCAAATCAACATCACCGACTAATCAAATTTTACTCGGGGCAACTATCAAGAGGGGTAAAACGCTAATTTTATGAAAAATCCCAAAAACGACCTTCCGGGTCATTACAATTATATAATTTGTTTCAATATATATATACAAAAGAATCAATTGTATAATTTGTTTAAATATATATATACAAAAGAATCAATTGTATAATTGTGTTTGTATGAAGCGAGGAAGAGAGAAAGATAAAAGAAAACTGGGCAGGGGAAGATTTGTATTTGTATAATTATAAGTTATAGGACTAATATATATGTATTTGTTTTACAATTTTCTCTCGCTTTATACAAACACAAACGCAATTTATACATTTGTGTTTGTATAAAGTGAGAGAGGCGAGTGAGAGTGGCGAGCGAGATTGTCTGGGCATGAGAGGCGAACGAAAAGATATGTATATATACAGTTTTCTCTCATTTTATACAAACACAAACACATTTTATATATTTGTGTTTGTATCAAAGTGAGAGAGGCAAGGGATCCAGTGAGAAACGAGAGTGGCGAGCGAGAATTTCAGGGAGAGAGGCGAATGGCAACAGTTTGTTACAGGTTACAATTAAATCAAACTGTGGTTATAGCATTTAATTTGAATTAATAATTTAATATTTTATACAATTTTCCCTATAAAAAATACTAATAAGCTTAAAAATACTCCTGATAAACAGAATAATTATTTGATATTTGGTGTTATTTATTGGTGAAATAGAGACAGGATGATAAATGATGAGTAAATCTATTTCATTGACTTTAAAGAAAAAGAATCCATAAGATCTTATTGTTTTTAACAGATTTGGAAATAAAAAAAATTTATGTCATGAAAGGAAATAATTAATATTAAGAATCATTTAAGAGTTTGTGCCCACACATTTTGACTTTTTTTTCAAGTTGGTGCTTAGGTTGTATGCACCTGTAAGTGTTTCATTAAATATTTTCTATTTTCACCGACATAATTACCCAATAATTTGGTAAGCTAAAATTTAAAATAACCACATCACTATTTTTTTATTGTTATCGATGATAATGTCTCTTAGATCAAATGGTGAAAAGATCTTCCAGATTAGACAAGATTTATGGTCAAAATTTTGACAATTATCATAGTAATTCTGACGATTTATCAGAATTTTTTAACATTTTTGACAATTACTATAATTGGTAATATGCCAAGATTTTACTCCATATTCTTACAAAAGGCACATTTAATGTTTCTTTTCAGTCTTCTTGACAATTGGCAACCAAAAAAATCATTATAAATTTGAATTGTAATAAAATATCTAAAGAGGATCACTCAAGCATGTTTCATGATTTGTTTGGGAGTTGGGAATATAAACCATAGGGTGGCCCAAAGAAAAATTATGATGTTTACATGCCCATATGATAATTGACTGAAGAGAAAGTACATAAAATCACCTTCGAACCAAAATTTATTTTAGCACTTTAACTTTAAATATAATTATTTACCCCCTAATTTCATTTCAAGTGAATTTAAATCCACCCTAAGTTTATAAGACCCAGGGACGGCTCAACATAATCAGAGACCTAAAGTAAAATTTCTATTAGATGCCTAAAATCCAAATAGACTTCGTATGTATTTTTGTTTTTTAAAAAATATCTTACACTTTCAAATGCAAATTATTACTTAATATTTTTTATAAATGGTTTCTTCAAAAAAAATTCAATTATAAGTTTTATATAATATTTTATCAATTCAACGTTGAAAAACATTCTTTCACCAAGACAATCATTATATGAATTGTTAACATAACTGTAAAAGTAAAAGTTGACAATTTTCTAATAAAGATAAGAGTTAAAACCATAGAATCTGATTTAAGAAGTTAAGAACTTGATATATCCACATTATCACGTTTGTTGTAATGCTTGAATTTTAAGAAGAAATAGAAAAAGAATTTACAATTGAGTTTGATCAACACTTTTTGACTATTCATTCATATTTTTGGCCAACTATTTCTCTAACTAATCGAAAAGTTGAAGGAGCGTATAAAAGAAGTTAAAAAGAATAAAATAATGTGAGAGTTTACAGAGAGAATATAAGAAAATAAAATAATATTTTCTTGATTCCTTTTATTTGAATGAATTAAAGAGAATAAAATAATATATTTTTTAAACAATTTATTTTTTATCACTAATAATCAAATTTTCTACGAAAAGATTAACACATAATTTATCGTCGATAAAAATTTGAGGCCCCCAAATATTAGGGGCCTAAGGCATATGCCTTATTTCTTTAAGCATAGAGCCGACCTTGATAGGACCAATCTCACAATGGCAAGTATATTCCACACCCGTCATGTGTAACACCCCGTATTCGAAACATAACAAAAATGCAGATTTTCAGAAGTTGCAGGTGCCAGCGACGGAAGCCAACTACGGACCGTCAGTCAGCTCCGTCGATGGGTCAATCAAATTCCTGCCTTCAGTCGCGAACGATGGTCGACCAGTATGGACCGTCAATCGACTCACAGTCCATCAGTCCCGTCCGTCGGTCACTCCGACAGCAGTTAAGTCGGGGGTCTTTTGGTCTTTTCCTATTTTGTTTAACCCCTAAGCTACGTCGTTTAGACCCTAAATTATGAGGTTTTAGTCAGTTTAAGCCTAGAAACATCACTAGAACTTACCTAAGTCAAATCATTAATCAAAACTTAGAAGAATTAAAGTGTAAGAAGAAAAGAGAGGTCAAGAACCCTAGTTCAAGAACGCATCAAGTTTTATTCAATTCCAGCCCAGAAATCAAAGAATTTCTCCATGGAATTCGTCACCAGGTATGTGGGATTTCACTAGTGGGTTCCTTTCACCCATTAGGTCCCTAGTTTTCAGTCAGTTTCTTGATTCCCTTATTATGACTAGACCTAGGGTTTCTTGAATGTTAGAATTATTGGGTTCTTAGCTGTTAGAATGATCCAAATCAGATTAGTACGTTAATATTCAGTTTATTGCATGAATTCTAGAACCCTAGCTATATATTTCTTTAGTTCTTGAATTACACATCCTAGGTCAGATATTTCAATATTCAGTTATACATGCCTCAGTTTATGAATGCATCATTATCAGATTAATTGTTGCATGTTCTGTTCGAGCTATCCAGTAACTTACAGAAACTCAGTCATAATGTGTTAACCAATTAATCTATTGGGAGTAGCATAATACCAAGTTAGACTAGGGTTCAGTGTACCCATATAGTCCCAGAACTACGAGCCATGTAGGTGTAAGTCCCCTCTGTGGGTAACATCAGTTAGTGATCACGCTAGTCATGCCACTATATCTTTGGTCGGGTATATTGGGTCATCTCGATGGGGCGTATACATCGGACTCCACATTTAGCTCATGTGATTTTATTATCGGTTATTAGTAGCTCCCACAGTTCAATCAGATTCTATTGCATTGACCTCATTTACAGTATAGTCAGTATACAGTTTCAGCATGTTATAAATTTGGTCATTGCATTCAGTTAGCTCAGTAGTCAGTAGCTATATCATGTTCAAATTATTTCATTGTTTATTTGCTTTGTTCAGTTATATTTTATTTCAATTGTACTATATCATGCATGCTCAATACCTTTCAAGTACTGACGCATACATGCGCTACATCTTCTCGTAATGTAGGTTTAGGTTCTTAACATCCAGATCATGTTTAGATTGGTTCCCGATCTCCAGTTCAGCAGAATCAGTGGTGAGTCCTCATTCTCCGAGGACAATAGTCATGAGTTTCTTTTTCGTATTTTTAGTCCTTTAGTTTCAATTTTGCTAGACTTAGTTGGGGCATGTCCCAGCATTTCTAGTCAGTTAGAGGCTATTTTCAGACATAGTTAGATTCAGCTTAGTATTGTGTTAATATCTTCCTTGCATTAAACTCATCAATTTTTATTTATCTCCGTTAAAGTATATGGGTATTCCCTATCTTTTCATTTTTATTTATGATTTAGCTTCCGCATCAGTTTATTATCTTTAGCATGCTCATGATCATGCTAGCAAGGTTATCTTGGGATCACTTGTGGTCTTAGGTCCCGTGTCTGCGTCTAGGGGGTAGCTCGAGGCGTGACAAACTTGGTATCAGAGCATTAGGTTTAAGTGTCCTAGGATGTCTGAAAAGCCGCACTAAGTAGAGTCATTTTCATGGGTGTGAAGTGTACCACATCTAATGAGAGGGAGGCTACGAGGTGTTTTTTGGAAAACTTCATTTTCTTGCTATCTTATCGAGCATGGGTATGATCTACCTTCTAATCCGTCGTTATGCGCTTAAGATCATGTCTTCTCGTAAGCTTACACATGGAATGCTAATGCAATTCCTCTAGTCCCAGATCAAGAAGTTTCGAATGCAGAATTTTGGAACGCTAATTCAGCTTTTTGCTCAAAGTATGACCAACCAGAATAATCAGCAGGTTCCAGTTCCTACTAATTGAAATGATGGATCAGCGGCAGCTAAAGTTTGAGATTTTGTTAGGATAAATCCGCCTAAGTTTTTTTTGGGTCACAAGTTGGTGAGGACCGACAGAACTCCATTGATGAGGTTAAGAAAATCTTTGGAGTGATGCAAGTGACTGGTAAAGGTAGGGTTGAGTTGGCATCCTATCAGCTTAAGGATGTGGCTCACATATGGTACACTCAGTGGAAAGATTCAGGGGCTACTTTATCTTTTATGACTCCCTATATAGTACTCCCTCCATCCCATTTTATGTGGCAACATTTGACCGGGCACGGAGTTTAAGAAATAAATAAAGACTTTGAAATGTTTACCAAATTGCCCTTTAAAAAGTAGATTCACTTTACTCTCTCCACATAAATGTATTGGAGTATTATTTTAAGATTAAGTGGGACCAACAAGGGTAAAAGAGAAATTGTACCTTTAAATACTTACCATATAAGGAAATGTGACATTCCTTTTGGGACTGACCAAAAAGGAAATGGTGCCACATAAAATGGAACGGAGGAGTAGTAATTGAAAGTCAAGAGGAAGGGGAAGTGAATTAAAATTCCCTTCAGTCGACTCACCTGCACGTTAGTAAAACAGATAAACAGTAATAATAACTTGCAGTAAGTAAATAACACAAAGTATTTTTATACTGGTTCGGATCACCGATGTGGTGTCTAGTCCAGTCCCCTTGGGTTACAAGGGTTTCCTTAAAAGCTTGTTGAGAACTTGGGTGTTACAGAATGTTACAATTAAGAGTCTCGTCTGCTATGCAAATTAGATCTTCTTCTTCGATACAACCTCTACCTGTATAACCTACATTCAGATCTTTCTTTCTCTTTTCTTTTCAATTGTTCACTCAAGGGTGTACAAAGTTTTATGAAAGATAAAAGAAGATTGCAATATAAGTTCAAGTGAAGTGCGTACTTCACAACTGAGGCTTAGGCGAGGATTATATAGTATCTGAGGGATACACTTGTTAAGGAATAACCCAAGGGATTTTCATCTCAATTAAGGATAATTGAGATATTCCTTGATTGAGCCGATTTGCTGATCCATGTCCATATCAGATATGTGCATGGTAAATCGCTTATTATCCTTCTCAATTTTGGTAGCGTGATTTGATCAGCAGATCTTGAGTCCTTGGCGTGATTTGTTGCTCCATCTTGCTCAACTTGGCTGGCTTAATTTCTTTCTTTGTCTGATCAGTATATCTTGGATCTTTGACTTAATTTGCATCTCTTACTTATATGGATAGTTTGGTTTCATCTGTCAATCAAGGTGAGATGTATGCTGGATTTGGCCCATCTATATGTTGATTCTAACTTCCTAGATAGATGTTGTCATTTCTATTAAGTCAGTCAAATATTTTTTTCCATCTTGGTGTAATCAAATATTCTTTTCTATCTTGGTGTTGTCTGCATAATATTATTTTCCATCTTGGTGTAATCAAATATTCTTTTCCATCTTGGTGTTGTCTGCATAGATACTTTCGTTTTTATTTCAATGCCTGCGAGGATTGTGAGTATAATGTTAAATGTCTATTATCAAAACCAACTGATTCTAAGGAGTTAACAGTAATCTTAGGTGTCAGTCCAGAAACTCTTTGAGAACCTTCTCACTCTCTACTCCAGTTGGTGACCCAGTTATAGCTAGATGGGTATATAGAAATTGCCCTGTCACAGTCTCCTAGAAAGTCACCTTAGTAGATCTTGTAGAGTTAGAAATGGTAGACTTCGATGTCATTCTAGGTATGGATTGGTTGCATTCATGTTATGCCTCAGTCGATTGTAGAACTAGGATTGTTCGTTTTCAGTTTCCAGATGAACCAATCTTAGAATGGAAGGGTAGTAGCTTAGTGCCTATGGGTCGATTCATTTCTTACCTTAAAGCTACAAAAATGATTTCTAAGGGGTATCTCTATCATCTAGTTCGGGTTAAGGATTCTAACTCCGAACCCCAACTCTTGAGTCAGTTCCAGTGGTTAATGAGTTTCCTGAAATGTTTCCAGATGATCTTCCTAGAGTTCCTCCCGAAAGGGAAATCAACTTTGGAATTGATCTCCTTCCAGATACCCAGCCTATCTCTATTCCTCCTTACAGAATGGCTCCAGCTGAGCTTAAGAAATTGAAAGAGCAGTTGAAAGACCTTCTAGATAAGGGCTTCATCAGACCTAGTATTTCGCCATGTGGTGCACTAGTGTGTCCGTGAAGAAGAAAGATGGTTCTCTCAGAATGTGCACTGACTATAGGCAGTTGAACAAGGTCACAATCAAGAATAAGTATCCCATCTCTAGGATTGATGACTTGTTCGACCAACTTCAGGGTGCTAGTCATTTCTCAAAAATAGACCTCAGATTAGGTTATCATCAGCTTAGAGTCAGAGATAGTGGCATTTCGAAGACGGCCTTTAGAACTCAGTATGGTTATTATGAATTTGTAGTTATGTCATTTGGACTAACCAATGCTCCTGCAGCTTTCATGGATTTGATGAACATAGTGTTCAAGTAGTACTTGGACTTGTTCGTATAGTCTTTATTGATGATATCCTCATTTACTCTAGGAATGAGGAAGAACATGCGAATCATTTGAGAGTTGTTCTGCAAACTCTCAAAGATCGCCAGTTATTTACAAAATTTAACAAGTGTGAGTTTTGGTTACAATAAGTTGCATTCCTTGGGCATATTATGTCTAGTGAAGGAATTTGAGTAGATTCCCAGAACATAGAAGCAGTGAAACAATGGCTCAGACCTGCCTCTGCTACAAATATCATAATTTTCTTGGGTCTAGCAGGCTATTACAGACGGTTCGTGGAAGGATTTTCATCCATAGCCTCACCATTGACTAGGTTGACTCAGAAAAAGGCTAAGTTCCAGTGGTCAGATGATTGTGAGAAAAGCTTTGCAAAACTGAAAACTAGGTTGACTACAGCTCATGTCTTGACTCTACCAGAGGGTTCAGATGGTTATGTGATCTATTGTGATGCATCCAGGGTCGGCCTAGGTTGTGTGTTGATGCAGCGAGGTAAGGTTATAGCTTATGCTTCCAGACAACTTAAGGTGCATGAGAAGAATTATCCAACTCATGACCTCGAGCTTGCAGCAGTGGTGCTTGCACTCAAGATTTAGAGACACTACTTGTATGGTGTTCATGTAGATGTGTTCACATACCATAAGAGCCTCAAGTGTGTATTCACCCAGAAAGAGTTGAATCTTCGCCAGAGAAGGTGGCTTGAGTTCCTCAAAGATTATGACATGAGCGTGCATTACGATTCGGATAAGGTGAATGTAGTAGTAGATACTCTTAGCAGATTATACATGGGTAGTGTAGCATATGTTGAGGAAGAAAGAAGGGAGCTAGCAAATGATGTTCACAGACTTGCTTGCCTAAGAGTACATCTTATGAGTATATCAAATGGTGGTGTGACAGTTCAAAATGGGGCAGAATCTTCTTTGATAGTAGAGGTTAAGGAAAAGCAAGACAGTGATCCAATCTTTCTTGAGCTTAAGGGTGCAGTCCACAATCAGAGTGTGGAGGTTTTCTCCCAAGGGGGAGATGGTGTGCTTCGCTACCAGGGTCGATTATGTGATGTGGGCGAGTTGAGAGAGCATATTCTTGCAGAAGCCCATAATTCCAGATATTTTATTCATCCAGGTGCCATTAAGATGTACCGCGATCTGCTGGAAGTCTATTGGTGGAATGGTATGAAAAGAAGTATAGCAGATTTTGTGGCTAAGTGCCTCAATTGCCAGCAAGTCAAGGTAGAACATTAGAAACCAGGAGGCATGACTCAGGAGATTAACATTCCTACTTGGAAGTGGGAAGTGATCAACATGGACTTCAACACAGGTTTACCTCATACTCACAGACAGCATGACTCCATTTGGGTGATTGTTGATATGGTTACTAAGTGTTCTAGCTTTTTGGCGGTCAGGATTACAGATTCGACGGAGAATTACCCAAGCTTTATATTAATGAGATTGTGAGGTTGCATGGGGTTCTTTTTTCTCTCATCTAAGATAGAGGTCCTCAGTTTACCTCTCATTTCTGGAATTCATTTCAGAAAGGTCTTGGTACTCAGGTTAACCTTAGCACAACATTTCATTCACAGACGGATGGTCAGGAAGAGCGTACCATTCAGACCTTAGAGGACATGTTGAAAGCTTGTGTGATCGACTTCAAAGGTAGTTGGGATGATCACCTTCCTCTTATTGAGTTCACCTACAACAATAGTTACCATTCCAGCATTCAGATGGCCCCTTATGAGGCATTGTATGGGCGTAGATGTAGATCTCCAGTTTGTTGGTTTGAAGTAGGTTAAGCAGCCTTGATAGGATCAGATTCAGTCCTTGATGCCATGGAGAAAGTGCAACTCATTAGAGATAGACTTAAGAATGCCCAGAGTCGCCATAAGTCTTATGCAGATGTGAGAACAAGGGAATTACAGTTCCAAGTTGATAAGTGGGTTTTCCTGAAAGTGTCACCTATGAAAGGGGTGATGAGATTTGGCAAGAAAGGGAAGATCAATCCTAGATATGTAGGCCTTTACAAGATTCTGAAGAGGATTGGTAAAGTGGCTTATGAGTTAGAGTTGCCAGCAGAATTAACAGCAGTGCATCCGATTTTTCACATTTCACTTTTGAAGAAGTGTGTGGGTGATCCGGCATCCATAGTGCCATTAAAGAGTGTCGCCGTAAAAGATAGGCTTTCTTATGAGGATGTACTAGTTGAGATTTTTGATCGTTAATTAGAAGGTTGAGAAACAAAGAAGTCGTTTCAGTCAAGGTTTGGTGGAGGAGTCAGTCCGTAGAGGGAACTACTTGGGAAGCAGAAGCGGCCATGAAAGCCAAGTATCCTCACCTCTTTTCTTCTGATTCCACTCCAGCTTGAGGTAATAGTTCCTCTTCAGTTTTTCAAGCATTCATACGTAAATTCAGTCTTAGAATCACGTTCCTCCAGTTTGTACTTGCATTTTCAGCGTATTTACATGTTCTTGGAACTCAGTTCAGTCAGAAATTCAGTTCTCAGTGTTTAGAGGTAGGGATTGCAGCCCTCTTCCTCTATTTCAGCTAGTTTAGTCTTCATTCGAGGACGAATGGTCCCAAGGGGGAGATAATGTAAAACCCCGTATCCTAAACAGACCAAAAATGCAGATTTTCAGAAGTTGCAGGTGCCAGCGACAGAAGCCAACTACAGACTGTCAGTCAGATCTGTCGATGGGTCAGTCAAATTCCAGCCCTCAGTCTCGAACGAAGGTCGACCAGTATGGACCGTCAGTCGACTCACGGTCCGTCAGTCCCATTCGTCGATCACTCCGACAACATTCTCATATAGTCCCAGAACTACGAGCCACATAGGTATAAGTCCCCTCTGTGGGCAATATCAGTTACCAATCACGCTAGTCATGCCTCTATACCTTTGGTCGGGTATATTGGGTCCTCTCGATGGGGCATATACATCGGACTCCACATTTAGCTCATGTGGTTTTATTGTCGGTTATTAGTAGCTTCCAAAGTTCAGTCAGATTCTATTGCATTGACCTTATTTATAGTACAATCAGTATTCAGTTTCAGCATGTTATAAATTTGGTCATTGCATTCAGTTAGCTCAGTAGTCAGTATCTATATCATGTTCAGATTATTTCATTGTTTATTTGTTTTATTCAGTTATATGTTATTTCAGTTGTACTCTATCATGCATGCTCAGTACCTTTCAAGTATTGACGCATACGTGTGCTATATCTTCTCATGATGTAGGTTCAGGTTCTCAACATCCAGATCACGCTTAGATTGGTTCCCGATCTCCAGTTAAGCAGAATCAGTGGTGAGTCCTCATTCTCTGAGGACAATAGTCATGAGTTTCTTTTCAGTATATTTAGTCCTTTAGTTTCAGTTTTGCTAGACTTAGTTGGGGAATGTCCTAGCATTTCTAGTCAGTTAAAGGCTATTTTCAGACATAGTTAGATTCATCTTAGTGTTGAGTTAATATCTTCCTTGAATTACACTCATCAGTTTTCATTTATCTCAGTTATAGTATATGGGTATTCCCCATCTTTTCAATTTTATTTATGATTTAGCTTCCGCATCAGTTTATTATCTTTAGCATGCTCATGATCATGCCAGTAGGGTTAGATTGGGATCACTTGTGGTCTTAGGTCCCGTGTTCGCGTCTCGGGGGTAGCTCGGGGCGTGACATCATGTCATCAACATGTCGATACCACATCATTGCCACATCAGTGCCACTTTGATAATTATTTAAATTTTAAGTTTCTGATTCCTTTTTTTTTGTTTTCTTATGTCACGAACCAACACACCTGGCCGTGCGGGCACCTACTCTAACACCTAACTAGGAGAACCCTCGATTTCTGAAACAGTTTTAAAACATGCGGAAGATTAAGAAAACTGAAGAGTAAGTAACATTCGTATGATTTATAGAGTTCTGACAACAACTTGAGTTAAGACTTGTAAAGTAATTAACACCCCAGGGATCTAGTCTAAACAGGAACAAGAGCTACTAAGAGTACAAAGTAAGACATAATAACGAAAAGACACAGCTCCCACCATGCGGAAGGAAAAATAGAAGCTGCTGGAGATTTGTCTTCGTCTTCACCTATGAAACATCACTATTCCTGCAACCAGACTATGCCTAAAAGGCATAGCAAGAGTAGTATCAGTACAACCACACGTATTGGTAGGAATCATCGGTCAACCTGAATACCCACCGCATAATATAAGAAATTAATTGGAGAAACATAAAATAAGACTAATCGCTATTCCACCTTTATATTTTGCTTGCCCCTTCCATTCCGGATATTAGTATCATACTAGCATACTTGCCTCTAACCCCTTACTCACTTCATTCGTGATCATACCTAATCATCTTATCCCCTAATTGAAGTTCTGAATACAATACTACCAACCCGGCCAACCTTTCACGATACACCCTTACACTTTCTTTATCTTCACTCAACTTATGACCCCATATTATGCCTATTGAGGCTTACTATCCATTTATATTACGCCCTAAACCTCAACCATCAACCATCATGCCCATAACCCCATTCTGGATAACAAAGATAACACCGAGACCCTTAGTTCCCCTTTACCATGCCACACCCGAATTAGGACTCTACCATTCATAATTCAATTAGCAAACAAGTATTTCCAATTAACTTACCACGTCACAACACCCAAATATAAGAACATAATGCACAATCCAATAATCATTTCATGAAACATGTCCAATTCCACATTCTCAACTACATTTATATAACAAGTCAATGGTCCTCTCGCGGAACCCACACCCAAACTGTTAGGGTACCAGTACGTGGTACCCGATCCAAGTTAGTGTGCCGGAGGACACCCGATCCCATATTTGCGCCTGAACGTAGCATCCGATCCAAGTTAGTGTGTTGGAACGTAGCATCTGATCCATTCAACAAGCCACAATCACAATCATAATGTACATTCTCATAATCATACAATCAAGTCATGTTTCATGGCATGCAATTATTCAATCATAGTCATTTACGATTAGTGTGATCAATAATGCAACATTCGGATATATACATGCATTATAATGAAGTAATTACTAACATACATCACACCAATATAAAATCACAACCATCACCTACCCCTACTCTATCGACTAAGGCTTCCTCCTATGATATACGTCTAACTAAATACCTAGAGTACAAATACGACATCTTGTTTCGGTGCACGAAAGACTATGTACGAATTCTACTGTCAATTCAATATACCACACAGTGAATAATGAATTTATAACTACCCAATTAAATAAATCTAGCCTACCTGGGCGCCAAGCAGCTGCGCGGAATTATGGCTATGATTCTTGTTTATGGAACTCGTGACGGTGGATTTAACCAAAAATTTGCAAGCTATCGACCTCCTTACGCTAGAAATCTCCTCCTCCGTCATTCCCAAGCTTAGAGTAGCTTTTTGAGGGTTTCTAAAGTAATCCTCGCCTATTTTTGGTGTTTTGGGAAAAGGGAGAAAATAAGGTTTTGCGTTATTTAAGTTATGTCCCGTCCATCTCGCTCTGGCGTGATCTCTGCCATTTTGGCGCCGCTGCCCTAGCGAAAACTGTCCCGTTGTGGCAGGATAGTGGACCCAGTTTTCCCTCGAATAATGATGGTTTGGGTCGTTACATCTTAATTCACAATTTTAGAGAGGAAAAAAATAATTTAATCCAATATTATTATTTTTTTTAAATCTCAAAAAAGATCAAACTCCACAGATCCAAAATTCTCAAGACCATTTTCACTAAAAACATTCTATCTTTAAGGTACATTATGAAAATAAATACATAGTAACAACTAGAAATTTAATTTGAGATAATTTTTTCATTAAAAAGAGCTTTAAGTTCGTCAAATCAATAAACACTTTCATATGCAGTGTTCTTGAAGCAAGAATAAGTTTTTAGTTTTTTTCATTTTTTTCCTTGTTTATCACATCTAAGAATAAGTGAGAATAATTTCATTTACTGATGAAAAATAAATAGGGGTATGACTGTTTCGAAGAAAGAGAAAGAATGGGAGAAAGGGTTCCGTCGTAGAAGAAAAGGGAGAAGAAAGGGATGAGCTAGATGGTGGCTTAGACAACGGAGTTCGAAAAAAGGAGAAAGAGGGGTGCGGATGGATGGTTCGAAGAAGTAGAAATAGGGTGAGGGTTAAGGATTTCGAAGAAAGAAAAATAAAGTGGGGAGTTGGAAGAAGAAAATGAGCAAGTGGTGCAAGTGGTGCAAGTGGTGCAGGTGGTGGTTGAAGGTGGCAAAGGGTGGTGGGGTGTGAGGATGAAAAAGGGCTAGGGTTGTTGGTGGTGGGGTGATGGGGTGTGAGGAAGATGAAGGGAAAATTCTTATTGGCCGAAAGAAAATAAAAGTAGCTCAATTATTTTTTTTCTCCTTAATTTTTTATTCTTTACGCGTTGTTCTTTTTTTCTTTGTCACATCAGTCATTAAGGGGGTATTTAATTCACTTGAAATTTGTTTAGGAGGGTATTTGAACGCCCGTGTAGTTAAAGTAATCAAGTAAATTTTGCAGCCAAGTTCAGAAGGGATTTGATGCGTTTCCTCTTAAATAATAAAATGAAGATGAAAATATATACTTATTGACTAATTATGATTAGATGATAAGAATATTTATAAAGGACACTTTTATTATTTGGGCCAGACATTGCTATTTATATTTTACAGAAGTTTAAAAGAGGATGTAGTGTGAAGGTTATGGATTCATTCTGTCATGAAATTTGCTAAGAATCATGAGATTTTGGATTGAAAATTTATTGGAGGCACAAATATTAATAAATAATTTCTTTTTATTTATTTAAATCTTAATTGATAGGGTTATTCAGTATATGTATTGGTGAAAAATAGCAAATATTCTATAGAATTATAAGTCAAAGTGTACCCAAGAAGAGGTAGTAATCATTCTTAAAATCTCTTAGTTACACCTCTTAAATATACTTTCTCCTCCCTTCCCCATAGTGCATTACTTTGTTATTATTGTATTGTTGGTTACTTTTAATATAATATACTATAAATAAATATTGGTATAAAATATAGAAGATATACTAAATTAGATATTTTTAGTTGGAGTATTAAATTAACTTAACGTTCATGTTAGGGAGTGTCTAATTTCACTAAACTTTGAGATTGTCAACGTCTGTAAATAAAACTTGAGGTTTTAAGAAGAGAAGAATAAAACACATAAAAAAGCGTAGTTTAAAAATGTGAGGAAACCCCTCCATTTATAGTTCAAATTATGTAGTATTAGTATGTGCATATTGTTTCTTATCATAGAATATAGGGAAAGGACAAATATACCCCCCGAACTATCATCAATGTTATGCAGATATCCTCTGTCATATTTTTGGGACATTAGGGACCCTGCCGTTCAAAAACTAGAGCATATATGCCCTTCCGGTAAGTGATGATTGTATATTTTCCAATTTATGTATGTATGCATTTCTACTGCTTTATAGTATCATTTGTAAATGCATCAAGGGAAAACGTAAAGAAGGATGACATCTTTGTTATAATCTCACACAATGAACCTATTTACTTTATTTGTGGTTTCAAGTGTTCTTGTGTCGTGTGATTGTGATTATGATTGTGAGTGATTGTCGGATGGCTCGAATGTCATTTCGGTACGGTAAAACTAACAATTGACTCGAATACCACGCTTGGTATAAATATCTAACTCTAATTAGCTTGGATACCGCGACAATACACTAATAGTTTCTATGTGGGTTCCATGAGTTAACTAGGTTTACTTTCCATAATGTGATTATTTTATGCTGGTCCATGAGTGGTCAAGATTTATGTTTAAATGTTGGGATGGTTCTTGTATAAAGCAGAATTGCATGATAAACACTGTAGACAATGTATTAGAGACCCTTGAGTCGTCTGAATTACTTGAATTATGAGTTGGACTCAGGTATGGATTGTGTGTGATCATGTGTGACATGTTTCATGCATATGTTAATTCTGGATGAGGACTGGGAGTCTGTCACGACCCAAAACGAGTAATGAGTGTCACTCACACTTAACCTCCTAGGTGGGCGAACCAATGAATTTAACCTCAACTTATATTTATCGTTCAACTTACGAAATACTAACCGGAAGCTTAAATCTTATTAATGTAAGAACCACAAATTCATTAACGTCTACAAAATATCGTTTCCCAAGAACCTAAAGGTCATCAAATCAAGGACATTTAATCTCCAAATACTAAGTCTAAGAGTATCAAAGACACAAAAATAAATAAATAAGAAAGGTAGTTTATGTCCAAAAACTAAGGACATCATGTCATGATCGAAAGAATCCAACACAAAGCAGAATGAATAGTGATCTTAGGCGTATTTATATGCCTAAGTTGTCAATAGTTGCCAATGAATTGATTGAATTAATGAATAATATCGAGTCTATTAGCTTGATGTTGTTAAACTTGTGATGATTATGCACTAAAACATATGATTAGTTGTTTAAGGAACTCTTGAGGGAATTGGAGTTGATACGGAGAAAGAAGGAGCAAAGAAACGCAAAACTTGGATAAGGCAGGAATCACCAATGGTTGGTGCACTGGTTGGCACGGCGCGCCGCTGGTGAAACTTCAGAGAAGGCTGTCTAGGGCTCTAAGAGGCGTGACGCGCCAGGCCTTGAAATTCAGAGAAGGTTGTCGCGCCACAAGCCAAATTTCAGAAGCCAGTGCCTGGCACAATGGCAAGCGCGAAGCACCACCCATGTTCCGACTTTTCCAGCAAAAGCATGATTAAATAGGACTCCTAGTTAAAGTAGAATTTAATTCCAATTTTCCTATAATCTATAAATAGAGCCTTAGGGATATATTGTAGGGAGTTCGACATTATTTTGTTGTGCAAGAGCAAGTTTCATCGTTTGTAATAGGTTTCAATACTCTAACTCATCTATTTTCCGAAAAACACATGAACAATTGTATTTTGTGGTTTTCTAATAGTATGAGTGGCTAAACTCCCTAGTTCTGGCGCTGTAGCTACGAATCGATTGTTGATTATTTAAGGTTCTTGAATTAATTCTTGGTTGTCATTATAAGTTACTTCTATATTCTTGTTTTAGTATTTTGTGATTGATCACCATAAGATGAATCTATTGTCTAATCTTAAAATCGAGGGAAGAGGGGTTAGATACACCAGAGAATATAGAGAGCTCGATCATCCAATAAGTTAAGGTGATTTGTGTTTAGGAGTGACGCCCGGACGAACAACTTGCTTGGTTACGAAACAGGATGAAATATAAATGCTCGCTAGTTAGGCCTATTTATCCCCGCTCAATGATGTAGTTAGACAACTGACTGGAGTAGGCGACAAGGGTTGAGAGACTCAACTCATACAATTAACCCTGTAAACTAGTAACTTGACAACTAAAATTAGTTCTAAGCCGAGAATATGATACATAAGATTCATTGCATGTTGCAGCCCTGGAATGGTCTTTTACTTGCTTAAACACCATCTTAAAGTCGTTCACAATTAGTTACTTTTAATTTATTGCATAATTAGGAATAGAAGTTAAACAATCATCACTATCTCTTTAAACGGTTACTTTTATTTTATTTGTAGAATTGAGTATAAAATATAAATTCATCATAAGTCGCTTAGGAACGATAACTCGTTTCTTTAAGAATCTACTTGAGCAACCACGTACACTTGAGTGTATATTAGGGAGCAACAAATAGCTCACCCTGGAACTCGATGTGCTGGAGACTAGTTATAATTGAAGGTGAGTCGAAGTCGCTGTACTCCACAAAATAAAACGAAGAAAATACAAGTAAGGGGTCAATATAGGGCAACATGTACTGAGTAGATATCGTCTGCCGACTCAAAATAGAAACCAATATGCATAAAGTAATAATATGAAATCAACTATAGCACTTAGCAAGTGGCAAGCAACAAACAACCTGAACAAGTTACAGCCACAATGAAGCAAATACGTAATCAGTCCAATATCAAACATACACGAGGACTCATGCCTCCATACCACGCTAATTTGGGAAATCGATTCTTTGAGATTGAGTACATTAAGTTGATTCAATATGTTTTCCATTAATGTTACTGTGCCGGAACGTGACACCCAATCCAATAATATCATGTCGGAATGTGACACCCAATTCAATAATATTGTGTCAAAACATGACACCTGATCCAATAATATCGTGTAGAAATGTGACACCCGAACCTATAATATCGTGTTGGTTTGTGGCACCCGATCCAAGGATATCGTGCCAGCTCGTGGCACCCGATCCAACCATATAGATAATTCATTTGTCATTATTTATCATCTCTTTCCACTTTATTAACAATATTTCATTAAGCCTTCTTTATTCAAGGCTTCACTTTAATAGAACAAGTTAAAGATTATGGATTTTTGCGGTCTTGGGATTACAGACTGATCACAACAACACATGAATTATCCAAACCACAACAACCAAGTGCATAGGAAAATTCACAATATCACTGAATGACTATCAATCACTATTAAGAGTCTATTTATCGCATAGAATAAATCATAACTTACCTCCACCGAAGAACCAAAGTCAAGCAAGCTACTTCCCCAACGCTTTTCCTTTCCTCAATGCCTCAGAACATTTTCAATCTATCAAGTATACAATACTTGTAAGTAAACGCGCTCAATTCTATATTTAAGTTTCAACCGTGATCCCAATTAATAGGTCAAATCCTATATTTCTAAAATTCAAGATTAGAATTAAGTCTTAATTCCTACATTAAAAGCTAATGGTGTTCATATAATATAATACACCTAATATTTAATTACCTATCTCAATATATCAAAACTTATTTTCTAATAGATAACAAAATAATACTAGTTAAATTTGAAGCCAACTGGTTACGAACCAGTGGCAACAATCATGAAACCCAAAATATTAACTATTCCTAATGAGGGTAGTGACAAATCAAATATATATATATATATATTACTATATAAGAAGAGTGAATAAATTCACTCCTCTTTCGACACGTGGCACCAAAAAAAAGGAGAGGGTTGAACATAAGTGTGAATGTGAGGGTATTTTGGGTATTTAAAAATACCCTCACATTCACACTTATCTACTAAAAAAAAATTACTATATAATATATATAATGTATAATATAAGTACTAGATAAGTGTGAAAGTGAGGGTATTTTGGGTATTTAAAAATATCCTCACATTCACACTTATCTACTAAAAAAAATATATATAAGTAGTAGATTTAAATATATTTAAAAATAATATAAGTAATACTATACTTAGTATGCTTAAAAATAGTAAAAACTACATAAAAAGTACTACATATCATATTACAATAATTAACAATTATTTGACACTTTCAATTCTATCAATGTCATATAAATTAGGATAAAAAAGGTAACATTTATATTCAAAAATAATATAAGTAATACTATACATTACAATAATTAATAGCTTAAATATTTAAAAGTTATATAAAAAATTTAATTGACTCTCTAAATTCTATTGCTACCACATAAAATGGATTATATGATAAACATATATTGTTTGAAATTGACGAAAAAGAAACTATAAATTACAATAATTAACAAAAAAAATTGTCAGCTCCAAAAAATCTATCAATTAAGAACATATATTGTTTCAAATTGACGAAAAAGAAACTATAAATTACAATAATTAACAAAAAAATTCTCTCGACTCCAACAAATCTATCAATTAATGCCACATAAATTGGGACATGGAAAATAACATATATTCTTTAAAAATAAAGTTCAAAATGTACTATAAAATACAATAATTAACAACTTAATATAGTAAAGAGACATATAAAAAATGGTTAATATTTGAAATTTTGCATGTGCCACATAAATTAGAACAAACAGAGTAATAAATATTATTTTCAAAATTCTGTAAAAAAAAAGGTACTACAAATCACAATAGCTAACAATTTAAAATATTTTTAGAATCATATAAAAATTTCAATAACTTCTCAAATTTCACAATATATGACATAAGAAGAGGGAATAACCAATATATTTATAAAAAGAAATGACATATAAAATGAAATGGACAGAGTATTAGTTTTTGAAAATGGAAAAGGACAAAACACATATAAAATTAAAAGACATATAAAAAAAAAGTTAGTGTAACTCTCAAACATAAAAAGTAACATATGTTATTAAAAACTTTAATAAAAAGTACTATAATTTACAATAAATAATAACTTAAAATATCTACAAGATAACAAAAAAAAGACTAATTTTTGTACTGCTTGTGTCACATAAATTAGGATTGGGATGATTTTAAAATTTTAATTTTGGTTATACATTATAAAATAGCCGAAAAATTGAATGATATAATTTTTTAAAAAATAACCGAATGAATCGTCCTATCGATAACCCTAATGTTACTTCTACTCTGTTTATTTTTACTTAAATTTAGAAAGATATGTTTCATTTCTACCCTCAATCTTATCGGTACATTTATTTGCTATTTGAAATTGAAATTAAAAAGACAAATGACAAATAAGTTTTTATATTAGCTCACTTATGAGCAAAATATATTATAACAATCTTTACTAATTTTATAACAATACATAAACTATACTCTCTCCGTCCCATATTAGATGGGCACTTCCAACTTTACACGGTGATTAAGAAATCATTAATACATTGGAAGACTTCACCATTTTACCCTTTGTTTATATCAATGTACATTGAAATGAGTTACAAAAAATACACATACAATATAGGAATGGTCATATTAATTGTAGGGTAAAATGGAAAAGAATTAATTAATTCTATCCTAATTTAATAAGTGCTCAAATAATATGGAAAAAAAAAAATTTAGTAAGATTCTCATCTTATCATTTAACCATTGAACTTTATAAAACTTTGATTTCTTCTTTTGGGGGGAGATCATCAATGGAGGTAGAAAATGAGTGTTGTGACAATGAATTTTCTGAAAAAATAAGCATTTTGGTGGTGGATGATGATACTAGTATAAAATAAGTGGGAATATCTACTACTTAGCACATCACAAGTGTTGGATGATATGTGCTTGATAGTGTTGTACATTCTTCTTTTATGGTTGTACCTTTAAAATTTATATTATTTGACAATTTAACACCATTAATTACCTACTACTTTATTAGCCAAAAAGTTTGACCTCATTTGGGCCCATTTATTATTTATATGTTTTCAATTTTCAATAGATGTTGTCTATCTAATTCTTTTTTCCAACCTTTTATTTTAAACTTCTTGAAATTTTATTACCTATTTATTACTCTCTCTATGCACTTTTAATTGTTATGATTTCCTTTTTAGAGTCAAACTATAAGAATTTTAACTAATATTTTACAGTGTGTTTTTTTATCATATTCATAGGCAAAAAATTACAATTTATAGTACTTTTTGTATAGATTTTGCATATTTAAATTTTTTTTTAAAAAATATAGAATTAATACAATCCGATTTAACTTTGAAAATTAGTCAAATGGACTTTCAAAAAGCGCAACATGACAAATACAAGTGGACGGAGAGCGTATATTAGAGGTACAACTTTTTCAAAAATTTAAATTTTTATTGCGTTGACTCTTGAAATCTTATCATTGTCATATGAATTTGAACAAATTATATATTATTAAAAGTTACATAAAAGATGCTATAAATCACAATAATTAGCAATTAAAAATATTTTTAAACCATATAAGAAATTTGGTTGACTAATTGGAATAGAATAAGTAACATGAACTATTTAAAAATAACGTCAAAATTTCTAGAATTCACAATAAATTAACAACTGAAAATATTTATGATTATTCACGTGAATTGAAACATGAGTAACCTATATTATTCAAAACTAACGCAAAAATACTATAAATCACAACAATTTAATAACTTCAAATATATTTTTAAGAAAACATATAAAAAATCGACTGATCTTCAAATTCCATTTATATCACATAAATTAAAACAAAAAAAATTAATATTTATTGCACGGGCACCAAATATCTATATATATGTGTCACAAATGGAAAAGTCTCAATCAAGGAAGCAACATATATCATTTACAAATGACTTAAAAAGCATTAAAAATTACAATAATTACCAATTTAAAATATTAAAAAGTTATATAATACAATACGTTGACTCTCATAATTCTATCAGGCTCACATATATTGGAACAGAAAAAATAACACATATCATTTTAAAATTACCAAAAAAGTATTATAAATAATAATAATTAACAACTTAAAATTTTGAAAGACATTTTAAAAGGGTTAATTTTGTAATTTTATCCATATCACATAAATTAGGACAAAGTGACCAGTAATGTACGTTATTTGAAACTTACATAAAAATATCATAAATAACAATAATTAATAACTTAAAACATTTATAAAAAAAAATATGAAAATTTAGATAACTTTCCAAATTTCATTTGTGTCACATAAATTGAGACAACAAAAATAACATATATTGGGTCCATTTTAATTTATTTGACTTATTTTTTATTTTTTTATATTTAAAAATTGCGTAAAAATACTATAAATCATGATAATTGACAATATAAATATGTTTTGAAAAAAATACAAAAAATTCTACTGATTCTTGAAGTGAATCAATCGTAAAAATACTATAAATCATGATAATTGACAACATAAAATATTTCAAAAAGTTGTATGTGGGTAGTCTTATTATGCCTTAAATAGCGTCAAAAAAAGTACAGATTTGTGATAAAAAAACTTATTCCTTTATACACGCAAACAATCGCTTCAAAAACTCGGTTATTAGCCCCAAAACATACCATTTATATTAATAGCACGGGCCACATTATCTAGTTTCCTAATCATTACCACACCCTTAACCTTCCTTACTTTCTTTTTGCCAACAATTCGATCAATCCGTGATAATTTCCACGCCTACCATCACAACTTTAACGTTTTTTAATTTCTTCTCCAATTCCAAGTATAGTAATATTTACTATTAATTTCCACTGAAACCTTGTTATCCCAAAAACTATGTTGAGAATATGTTTCAGGATATTGCAGAAATAAAACAGTTAGCTATTTTTAGGATTTTCAAATTATGATATTTTCGAGTCCTATTTGACTTGAATTTAGGAGTTAGTTCTTTATATTTGTTATTTGAATTAAACTGATAAGTTAGTAACGTATTTTTCTATTTTTAGTTAGGAATTATATCTATAAATGTAAGTCTCTGGATTATTAATAAAATAATTCCCTTTGATAATACTGCAGTATTTTTTCTCTCAAAGTCTTTCTCTGCTATTTTCTTAATTTCTTTATCTAAAACCAACAATTGGTATCAGAGTCTTCTTCTTGAGGGACCTGTGAGAAGAAAAATAGATTCCAAAAACAGTCTTTCATTAATGGCTCCTCTTATTTTTTTATGGTGAGAATTATCAATTATGGGCTGTGAGATTGGAAACTTACTTGGAGGCTCTTGATCTCTGGGAATCCGTAGAAGAGGATTATGAAATTAATCCGCTACCAAATAATCCCACCATGGCCCAAATCAAGAGTCACAAGGAAAAGAAAACCATTAAGTCGAAGGCAAAAGCAACTTTGTTTGCTGCTATTTCAACAATTGTTTTCACGAAAATCATAACTTTCACATCACCAAAAGATATTTGGAATTATCTGAAGAAAGTGCTGGAGATGAAAGAATACGAGGAATAAAGGTATTAAATTTAATGAGGGAATTCGAATTCCAGAGAGTGAAAGAGTCAGAAACAGTCAAGGAATAGTCTTGACAGTTTGCTTGGAATTGTCAACAAGGTAATATTACTAGGCACTGAATTTAAAGATACAAGAATTGTTGAAAAAGTTCTTGTTACAGTGCCCGAAAGATATGAAGCATGTATAACTACTTTGGAAAACACACAAGATCTATCCAAAATTACCTTGACATAATTTAGGCTCAGGAACAAAGGAGACTTATGAGACAAGATGGCATAGTTGAAGGAGCATTAGTAGCCAGCCACAAAACTCAAAGCAACGGTAAATTTTTGAAATACTACCCACCTTGTCAGCACTGTGGAAAAAATAGACATCCTCCATATAAATGTTGGAAAAGATTGTATGCACAGTGCAAGAATGCAAATAACTTGGTTATGAAGTTGTGATTTACAAAAGCAAATTTCAAAAAGATGAAACAATTGCCCAAGTCACTACTGAAGAAGAAGAAGAAGACCACTTATTTGTGGCAACTTGTTTTTCAACCAAAAAATCTGATTTTTGGATGATTGATAGTGGTTGTACAAACCACATGACATATGAAAGAAATCTTTTTAAAGAGTTCATTCCTATGGAAAATAAGAAAGTCAGAATTGGAAGTGGTGATTGTATTCTTGCAAAAGGAAAAGGGACTGTTTCAATTAAAACAAATTCAGGTACAAAAATAATTTCAAATGTTCTTTAAGTGCCTGATATTGATAAAAGTTTGTTTAGTGTTGGTCAGTTAATAGAAAAAAGATTTAAATTATTATTTGGAGATAAATATTGTCGAATCTTTGATTCTATTAAGCAAGAGATTTTACAAGTTGAAATGAGAGGTAAGAGCTTCTCATTTGATCCAACAGAAGATGCACACAAGCCTTGCAAGACAAAGGATGAATTAACAGATTTGTTCACAAGGTCAATTTCAGATGAGACTACAATTTACAATTTCTGATCCAAGAAGGAGTGTTGAGAATATGTCTCTGGATATTGCAGAAACAAAACAGTTAGCTATTTTTAGGATTTTCAAATTATGTTATTAGAGTCCTATTTTACTTGAATTTAGGAGTTAGTTCTTTTTATTTGTTAATTAAATTAAACTGATAAGTTAGTAACGTACTTTTCTATTTTTAGTTAGGAATTTTATCTATAAATGTAAGTCTCTGAATTATTAATAAAATAATTCCCTTTGATAATACTGCAGTGTTTTTTCTCTCAAAGACTTTCTCTGTTATTTTCTTAATTTCTTTATCAAAAAACAAACAAACTCCACTAACTATCGAGTGAATAAAATTTTCACACCTATACCACCACTCTGCACTACATAACTTCCTTACACCATCAACTCATGAAAAGTAATTACAATACAATCATACAGATATAACTAATGTAAATAGACGAATTGGCGGAAAAGTCTTACCTGAAGACTGAAGTCACACCTTCCATTTTCCATTACGACTCTGCGCCTCTACTATTTTCTTTTCTTCTACAGATTATTTTCTACCCTAATTTATTTTCTCTAAATTAATCATCAAGCAAATTTGCTTAATTCCACTAATTTTATTTCTACATATGGACCAAGAGACATAGAGTTTAAATAAATTTCAAACTTGGCCCATTCAAAATCAACTAAAATTAAATATTTAATAAATATCCACCAACTAAATAATCGTAGATAAACAAATAGTTCAAAATTCTTATTTCAAATTTATGAGAAGGTTCTTTTATGAAAGAAATAGATCTAGTGTTCAAACGACCTTACGGGTCGTTACATTAGATATCAATTTACCCATCGTTCGTTCTCAAAGAAGGCGAGGGTAAGAAAGGGTACCTGAATCGACAAAAAATGTGTGGATATCTTCTATACATATAATCCTCAGTCTTCCAAGTGGACTCCTCAACCAGACGATTCTTCCATTGGACCTTCACATATGCAATATCCTTTGACCTCAATTTATAGACCTCCCTATCTAGGATAGCTACAAGCTCCTCTTCATAAGACATATTCTTATCAAGTAGGACCAAATTCCAATAATAATGTAGTTTCATTACCATGATATTTCTTCAACATAGACACATGAAACGCTGGGTGCATTCCTAGATAAATTTCACGTTCTCTAACGATTCCCTCAAAGTATCAGTACACAAGGTCTAACCTCAAATGAATCAAACCAACCAATTGGAGACCTACACATCCTCCCATACAATTTCTCAGATGGGTCCATATCAATACTTGAATGATAAGTATTGTTGTATGTAAACTTAAATAACAACAAAAATTATTCTCAATAACCACTAAAGTTTAATAGTACACACGTACGCAACATATTCTCGAGGACCTTGACACATCCATAAGGATGAATCTTTTCTCATATAACCATGATAAAATTCCGAATCAATACAGGTTACAACCAGAAGTGAACTTGAACCAACCACCAGACACTATAATGCACAAGCCATCACAGATCTTATCAATATTTCCTTCTCACAACATAAACTTTTCACGAGCTTAAGTTATAAAAAATTGATCTTTAGACATCATATACTCATCAAGGGAGAATCAAACTTATCCAACACACAAAAAAATGAAATGATCAAGTAACCACCCATCGAGCGATATATCCAAGCATACATAACCTCTAATAACACTGTCGAAATTCTAGATTAGTAGTTGTGAATGCAGACAACCCTTAAGAATGATAAAACTAGACCCAATGATCTCCACATTCAATCACACATAATCGGAACATGACCTCGATGACTAGATGAATATTAACATTGTTGGAAAACTATAAATTATCATGGTAGCTATTCTATAAATTCTCATAAGTAAGGTGATATATGTAGAACCACTTGATTACTGAAACAGCTCCAAGACATTACCAAATATGTCATCTGAGATAACCAAGTCTGCCCAAACATCCTATTGAACCAAGAGAAAATCAAAGGATCGGTACATCCCATCCACCATTAGAGATCCACCCATAAAATTGAAAACACGCATAGGCATAACTAATGAATCATGCTCCAAACCATATACAGAACAAAATAGGTAGTCACATAAGAATGTACGGAACCAAGGTTGAATAACACTAAATGTTTCCTCTAAAGAGCCCATATCAAACATTTCCATTTAGTTGACTTCATTTCTTAGATTTTTAGCTACCCATAATCCACTGGTCTGGTCCCCATTACGATCGTACCAAAGCATACATATTTTTCACATCATTCCACTAAATCCCACACTCTCACTACTAACAATCATCATAGCCACTCCGACCATTTACCTTACTCTAAACCAATACTTTTAAGTGAAACCCTTCCTTAGGTCCTTTAACAATCAAAAGTAACAAATTTTACAATCCAAATCATGCATAAGTCATTCCAAATGATCAATACCCAATGCAATCGATCATTTCTTACCTTAAAAATCCATACATTGACAAAACCTACCACCACAAATGTTGACTTACAATTAAAAAAAATTGAATTGTGAGTCCAATTATGTAACCAAATTCCCTTATCTATCAACATTAGCTCATCATTGATCGTCTCTCCATCGACCTTACCATATCCTTCGCTAAAAATCCAACTATACTCATTACCAAACTCAAAACCACAAAAAAACCTATCATCACACTCGAGCTGAACGTCTCTACACTCATTTCTCAAGTCTCATCCAATAGTTTTTAGCCAATCTGATGAACACATGACCCTATTACCATACCCAGAGCAAAACAGATAAAACCACAGGTCTCTTAACCCAATTCTCAATCCCTTTGAAGATACTTATTTAGTCCCTGCAATCAGAGAAAATATTCGTACTCTCACCTCTTTTCAAAGGCTACACTATGTATTACTATTTTTTTCATTATGACTCTAGCTCCTTTAAATTCTATTTGAGCGGTGTCCTAGCATCTCCTAAAACTTTTCATACAACCACATTATTCATCAAATAGTAGAAAACCACCACCTTAGATACTCGCAAGTCGTTATTTCTATACAAAATTTGTTTAACCAACTTATATAGTTGCATCCCAATAGCAATCCATGATGAACTCTTATAACCATCATGCTCAGTTAGCCTTCGCCATCACCACGAAATCAGCCTTCAATATGACACCTCAAACCCCAATTATACCAATCAAAACCAAAAGACTAACCCAATTGTATATGCACTTTCTTACTAAAATCTTAAATTGCCTTCACGCAAGTATACTCATTCGACCTTTCTTTACCCATAAGTTTGGCAATCTGCTATCAATCCACTCCTTTGGAGCTTAAGATAAAATCAACAGTTCTCATTTAGAATCATCAATATACACTTCACAACTTAAATGCATTAATACCATACAAAGATCCACCACTAAAATCTTTCTTATAAGCAATGATTAACCCAAGCATCCGTAGTAATAAACTAGTTGGTTTCTCAAATTTGAAGGCAACATTGAATCTCATTATCTGAACATGTCATACAACTGATAAATTCTTAAATAGTTAGTATTCACACTTGACAATCGACGTATTCATTTCCACATAACACTAGTACCACACCGTGAAAGTCTATTAGATTCATCACTAGAATACATCATACATATCGAGAAGATCATACCCAAAGCCCACATATTTCTACCTATTAAATAGCTGCAAAACATTATCAAATACGCTCTGTCTCTAGCCCAAGAAATTTGCATTATTTCTTAGATCAGATCGATAACAAAAGTAACACACTTCATAACTCCAACCAAGTAAGCATCGATATCGATGTAGTGGTCGTATAATGACCTTTTTTTTATTTATACACTCAATCTATAAAATTGTAGTAGAGATTCTGATTGGCGCAACATAATTTAATCATTCGTTAAGCAACCCATACATATTATGACAAATTTACTAACTGTATTTTCCAAAGTAATGGTGTTCAATAATTAGTTGTCCCTTACGAAAATTCTTGAATGTTTTCACCTTGACAAAGTCATCTGGCTTCACTCCCTCTACCTCCATCAGAAAATTAACCACTTCCTGAAAAGATCTTGCTGAAGCAGCCACCTATAAGGCTTGAATCTACAAATCTGACCTCAATTCCTTCACAAAGCAGTGAATCCGCCCTTCTGGACTGAAGAAAATGTAAGTCATATATCTAGATAAAGCACAAAACATTTCTCTATATTTAGGAACTCATCTCTCCTTCTATTCCTCAAAGTCTAGGGTATACTTCTCCATGAAGAATCTAGGAAATGTTGCCTAAGTCATAATTAGTGCATTTACTGGTCGACACTCAACATGAGACCGCCACCATATTTCGGTGTCTCCCTGAAACCAGTATGTCATAAAGTCAACACCAAACCTCTCCATTATCTTACTCTTATGAAGTAGCTCATGACAATCAACAAGGAAATCATAAGCATCTTCATATTTAGTACCCATGAAGAATGAGGATTTCAACTTTAAGAACTTAATGAAAAGATCATATTGGTCACTAGTTATTACATCCCCACATTGAATTGAGGAAACATGTTTATTTCCAAGGACGCATTGTTGACACCCGATTTTGACCCTCCCCGATAATAATTAATTTTTGAGCTTCTCAATTTCCAAACGATTTAGAATAATCATTTTCATAAAATTTAAATATTTCTCAAGGTTACTTTAAGTAAGTCTAGGCGGTTTTTTATAGTATGTTTATAATTATATGTGTAAGTAGTGTAAGTAGTGTTTCTCAAATATTCAAAAATTGTCTCAAAAAGATTTTGATTTTAGTAGGTATTTTATCAAGTTAGTTTAGTTTAATTTATGGCTATAATTTTGAATTATTTAGTTTATAATTAAATTAACTATTTTATTTCGTTAGGATTAAGAAGCTCATTAATTAATTAACGTTAATTAGGTTTTAGTCGAATTTGTTAATTTAACTCAATTCGGCTAACTTCTTAATTCCTAATGGCCATAATTGCAATTCATATGGCCATATTTTCTATTACAATTTCAGCCTTTTCCTTTACCATTTTTTTTTACCCCATTAAATACTTTAGTATTGGGCCGTTTCAATGTTTCTTCACTGACCCATATGCCCAACCCAATTCTTCCTCCCCAACCGGCCCAATTTTGCTCTTATTCCCAATCCTAATTCTCCAAATAATACATACATATAGCAGCCCATTCCCAGATTTTCCTGATCCGTCTCACTCCCCTTGTCCTTCACAAAAGTAACCCAGAAACATACGTACAGCAGTACCAACAGCCCCCCTCTTGTCTTCTTTCTCATTTTCAATACAAGGGAATTCCAACTTTGTCAGCCACAAAGATAAAAAAATGCTTCACCCTTTTCATGCAAGTTTGCTTTATCTATTTCAATATATTCATCAAGATGCATATGAGTCCAACACATAGAAGATATGGCTTCAGAAACGAGCTCACCATTTCGAGCATAAATCTGACCAGATCACGTGAAGGTTATGTCCACCCAAGAACACATTGTTCAAATTTGAAAATACATCTTTTTCAACTCAAAAAAAAAAAGATCCCGCCAAAAAGGACATACTAGAGCTTGAGCCTCTTCTATAAGATTTTCCTCTGTTTTAGTCGAAAGGAGGAGGAAAAAAGAAAGAATTTTTTTTGTGTTAGAGAAAATATTGGAGACTTTAGTCGGAATCTGAGAGGAACATAAGCTACTGGTCAAAACATTCGCATCCAAACATTTGGAGAGAAAAGTTAGGAAGAGAAATCGGGAAAAGTTATAAAAGTTCAAAGGTTCCCGGAGAATTTTTATTTGGTTTCGTTTAGCTTTTCTTGGTGTGGTGCTTGAACCTCGAATTTGTGTGTCGCAAAAGCTCGCTGTCTCCTTTGCTCGTTATTGTCCAGTCGCTGCCCGGAATAAGGTAATACTTCCCCCCTCATAACACTCTTTTCATCTTCGCCACTTCGACACAGTGTTGTTAACTTTAGCTATGTTTTCGTCGTCTTGATAAGTCATGTTTGTTCACTGAATGAGTTCTGTTTGCCATTCTTATGTTGATTTGAATGTTATATTGTTTTGTAGTTAATGTCTTCACTCCTCTGCTCTCTATTTGGGGTTTATCTTACCTTTCTAAATCCGTTATTCGGATATCGTCAAATCTATGTTTTATTTTTGCTTTAGCATCTCGAATATTGAAGGTTCCATTTATTTTACTACTGCTGATGCTCTCTATTCTTCCTTTGAGATGAGAGAAAATCTTGAAATCTTTTAGTATGAAGCTATATGTTGTCGTAGCTGCTGATCGGAGAGCATAAGTGGTCATTTTCTTCTTGATTAAATTCCACGGCCGTCCTATTTTGTATTACAAATGTGTAACTGTCTATTTGGCGTTCATTTCTCCTCATTTTCAACATGCTTTCATAGTTTGTTGAGTGTATTTGCTGTCCACTTATTCTAACCTGAAGCTAAATGTTTATAATAATTTTGTTGGCTTGCACTTTCCTCCCTATTTTGTCATGAAGCATATGCTAAATATTGAAAGAGCAAGGACTGTCTATCATTTACAATGACTTTCTTTTTGAATTGCTAGATTCATTTGCCACAATATTTAGGCCATGAAAGATATATTTGTCATGCTGCCTGAAGCATGTACTAATCATTTTTTTTATTTTTTATTTTTATTTTTTTTTTTAAAAAAATGCATATCCATATTTCCTTCATTACTTGAGGTCACCAAGCAGTAGAAAAAGAATGCTAACGCTTTCGCTATATTATTTCACTACCCATTTTATGATAAAATGATTGTTTGACTACACAAGATTTTAATATATTAATTTGGTGTAATTCTTTTTCTATGTTTTGGTTTACTTATTTGATTGAGTTGGTGTTAAAGTTCTTTAAATATGCTATTTTTCTCAAGTCCTTGGAAACATTAAATTCACTAACGTGTTTTCCTTTTCTTTTTTTTTTCCTTGTTGAATGTGAACCCCTCTCGAGTCCGCGGGGACTCCGCCTCCTTCTTGCATTTCGGGGATTTTGATTCTCTTTATCGAGTCCAAATAGCTGGTGAACAGGTTACAGGTAGTACAAGGGCTGGAAACTGAATTTTCAGATCCTAAAAAGCCCAAAAGAGAGCAGTATACATGATGTATACGAGAGTATACACATGTATACATAGAAAGAACAGCGATATACAGGGCTGGAAAGCCGATACAGGCGCTGGAAATGTGAAGTGGACTGTTTATATTTGATATACGGTCCGATATACACAAAAAGGGGTCAAAATACGACCCATATACAACGATATACATTTGTTGTATACACAGGTGTTTGGGAGTGAAAATGGGCTGAAGGAGGCCCAAAAACGCAGCAAAGGCCCAAAATTCAATTTTCTTGCCTACGCTTTGTTTTATTCGTTCGACTAACGCTTTCATTTCTTATGGTTAAATTTAATTAAACTCCAAAGGTAGTCGTTTCTCCTTCATATTTTTTTTTTAAAAAAAAAATATATTCATTCATATAATTTGTTTACTTAGCTTTTATTTAATTTTGGTCTTGCTATCTCCTTAAGTCATTCCCCTTAGAAAAATTCCCCTTTAGTTCATCCCCCTTAAGATAATAATAATAATAAAAATAATAATAATAAAAAAAATAAAAATAAAAATATATATATATATATAAATAATCATAAATGAGTTCTTTTACTTATTTATAATTTCGAAAAAAAAAAGAAGGAAATTAGTTAAAATAAATTAAGTTCTTTTACTCAATCAAATTTTAAAATTAGTCAAAGTCGTTACGAGTCCTTTTACTTAAGTTAAAATTTCAAAATTAGTCAAAATCATTTTTAGTCAAATTGCCGGTCAACCGCGAGTTAGCGGGCATTCCGAGGACCTAACACCTTCTCGGAATGTACATTGAGCTTCGAACCCTTTTATTTTCGATTGATTTTATCTGTTTAAATCTTTTGAAGACTTTAAGTTTTTTCTTGATTTTTTACTAAAAATTAAGTGGCGACTCTGTCCTTTTGGAAACCCGATTTCTCTTAAACCATAAGTTTAATCGGCTTTTCGAAAACTCAGTCATTTTTCTTTTATAATATTTTTAAATAAAACACGCATCCCCTCTTGCTAATATTGGTCTTGCCAATTTCGTTGCTCTAGTTCTTACCATATGTGAAATAGAGTCAAGAAGGTCAAATACCAATTTGTATCACCTAGATATCAATTGAATTCAAACAATCGCACGAAAGAAGAAGGAATAGAGTTTTCCTAAAGTCCTTTCGCCTTTTGAAGAAAAGTAAAGGTGTCCTTGTACCATTCCGCAAGACTGTGTGATGAGATCATTGAACCTAAAGCTCTGATACCAATTTTGTCACGACCCAAAACATAAGAGGCACTCACACTTAACCTCCTAGGTGGGCGAACAAATGAATTCAACCCCAACTTATATTTATCGTTCAACTTACGAAATACTAACCATAATGCGGAAGTTTAAATCTTATTAATGTAAGAAACACAAATCCACTAACGTCTATTAAATATCATTTCCCAAAAACCTGAAAGTCATCACATCAACGACATCTAGTCTCCAAACACTAAGTCTAAGAGTATCAAAGACACAAAAATAAATAAATAAAGTAGTTTGTGTCCAAAAACTAAGGACATCATATCATGACCAAAAGAATCCAACACGAGCTAGAATGAATAGTTCACCATGGAACCCGATGTGTTGGAGACTAGCTATAACTGAGGGTGAGTTGAAGTCACTGCACTCCACAAAAGAAAATGAAGAAAATATAAGTAGGGGTCAGATATCATCGGCCGACTCAAAATAGAAACCAATATGCATAAAGTAATAATATGAAATCAACTATAGCACTTAGCAGGTGGCAAACAACAAACAACGTGAACAAGTGACAACCACAATTAAGCAAATACATAATTAGTCCAATATCAAACACACACGAAGACTCATGCGTCCACACCACGCTAATTTTAGAAATGGGTTCTTTGAGATTGAGTATATTAAGTTAATTCAATATGTTTTTCATTAATGTTACTATGTCAGAACGTGACACCTGATCCTATAATATCGTGCCGGTTCGTGGCACCCGATCCAAGTATATCATAGCGACTCGTAGCACCCGATCCAAATATATCTTACCGGCTCGTGGCACCCAATCCAACCATATAGCTAAATCATTTGTCATTATTTATCATCTTTTTCCACTTCCTTAACAATATTTCATTAAGACTTCTTTATTCAGGGCTTCACTTTAATAGAATAAGTTAAAGATTATGGATTTTTGCGGTCTTGAGATTACAAACCGATCACAACAACACATGAATTATCTAAACCACAACAACCAAATACATAGAAAAAATCACAATATCACTCATTGACTATCACTCACTATTAAGAGTCTATCTATCGCATAGAATAAACCATAACCTGCACCGAAGAACTGAAGTTAAGCAATCTACTTTCCCCAACGCTTTTCCTTTCCTCAATGCCTTAGAACGTTCAATCTTTGAAGTATACAATACTCCTAAGTAAACGTGCTCAATTCTATATTTAAGTTTCAACCGTGATCTCAATTAATAGGTCAAATCCTATATTTCTGAAATTCAAGCTTAGGGTTAAGTCTTAATTCCTACATTAAAAGCTAATGATGTTCATATAATATAACCTAATATTTAATTATCTATCTCAATATATCAAAACTTACTTTATAATACAATAACAAAATAATACTAATTAAAATTGAAGCCAACTGGTTACGAACCAGTGGCAACAATCATGAAACCCAAAATATTAACTAATCCTAATGTGGGCAGTGAAAATCCAATTACACATACGCATGCACGCGCGCACACAATAATCCTTCCTAATCGTTAGTACACCCTTAAACTTCCTTACTTTCTTTTTACCAACAAGTCGACCAATCAGTGGTAATTTCCACGCCTACCATCACAACTTTAACATTTTTCAATCTCTCCTCCAATTCCAATTACAGTATTTCTCTCTCTGTCCCTAATTACTTGTCCACATTTCCTTTTTTTAGTTGTCCCTAATTACTTGTTCATTTTGACAAATCAAGAAAGGACAAACTTTTTTTCTCTATTATACCCTCAATTTATTACTTTGAAAAATGTAGAACTTATTTAAAATCTTAAGTTTTTAATTCATCCACTTCATAACTAATAGGGGTAAAATAGGAAACTCACTATATCAATTATTGTTTTCTTAATAGGTGTATCACTTTAAAAGTGGACAAGTAATTAGGGGAGTATTAATTTTCACTGAAATCTTGTTATCCCAAAAACTCCACTAACTATCCAGTCGATAAAATTTTCACACCTATACCACTACTCTGCACTACATAACTTCCTTACACCATCAAATCATGAAATTAATTATGATACAATCATATACATATAACTAATGTAATTAGAAGAATTGGCGGAAAAATCTTACATGAAGTCACACCTTCCTTTTTCCTTTACGACCTTACGCCTCTACTATTTTCTTTTCTTCGACATATTATTTTCTATCCTAATTTATTTTCTCTAAATTAATTATCAATCAAATTTCCTTAATTCCACTAATTTTATTAGGAAAATTGTATGAAATAGCAAACATTTGATTCATATTAAATGTTATAGCTATAGTATACTTTATTTTCAATTTACATCTACTGTTTCACATAATTTGCTATCTACCGGGATACACTATTTTGTATTTAACTTAAATAAAAAGGCGAAAGGTATATTTGTATAAAGATATATACAAATCAAAGCAGTTCTTTTCTATCGCTATTTACACCATTTTCTCCTAAAATCTCTCACCCAAATTAGTTTCCTCTCACCCATATTATTTTTGAATTATGAATTTTCGATTTCTCTTCCCATTTACACAATTTTCTCCTAAATTTTCTCACCCAGATTAGTTTCCTCTCACCAACATTATTTTTGAATTCTGAATTGTTGTCATTACCCTCCCAATTGTGCTATTTAAATTTCAGGTAACCGTCAAAAACATGTTGAAATCAACTTTATATTTTTTTATTCTTTGTATTTTTTATAATATTTTTAAATTTTTTTCATGAATTTTCATCTACATATACAGATTCAACTAATACAAATTTTTATTTATATGCATATACAACTGAAAAGCACAACAAAAAGAATATATACTTATACAAATTACAGCTAATACTATTTCTTATTTGCATATAGATTTCACATATACATTTATACAAAGAACACATACATATACAAATTACAGCTACATGTACATATACAATGGACAAGCCTAACAAAAAAACACATATACATATACAAATAACATATAATAGACAAACACAATTATCATAATTAAAGACGAACATCACTATATACATATACAAATATAGAACAAACTGAAACATTTTATATACGAATTATCCAATTGTATAAATGAATTTATACAAAACTGACCAATTTGTATATAAATTGGATGTATTAAGCAAATTATACAAATCAAAAGCTCAATAGCAAACATAAATATAGCTATGGAGCGCAATTATCTAAATTATAGCTATAGAGCACTAATATGGATATTATCTTTGTCATACCTAAAATTTTCTCAATTTTATTTCTACATATGGGCCAAGCGACATAGAGTTTAAATAAATTTCAGACTTGACCCATTTAAAATCAACTAAAAATTAATTATTTAATAAATACCCACCAACTAAATAACTGTAGTTAAACAAATAGTTCAAAATTCTTATTTCAAATTTATGAGAAGCTTCTTTTATGAAAGAAATAGATCTAGTGTTCAAACGACCTTACGGATCGTTACAGAGTCCGAAAATATACTATGTTTGCGATTATAAATGGTATGGTATCTGATTTGATAAGTGGTGGTTACTAGGTCAAGTTGTTGGCCGTGAGTGTGGTGTAGTTTAAATATGAGACTAATTATAGTTGTCCAGTGTTAGAACATATTTGATAACGGGGGATTTGAGTTGTGTAGGAGGGTCTTATGTATGGTTTTTTAAAATGGGTTAGGGGTCAGGGTGTTGGCATGGAAACGTGAGGAAGATTAATAGGTTGGTTAACCGAGTCAGTAGTGCTTTGTAAGCGGAAAATCTCTATGTGATAGAGGGGTTAGGTTATAATGTGATATGAGGAGACATGACTAGTAGGCTTGGAAGCCTTAGAGTGGAAATGTCGAATGTTTAATGGTAGAATTGGCAGCGGAGTAGGGTAGGAGACTGACATTAAAGTGTATTAATTTATGAAAATTATACCTGAGACGGTAAAAATAGGTGGATAAAGACTTGTGGTGGTATAATCTTATTATTGCATGTTCCTTATGAATATCTATTTTATATTTTGTGGCAAGTTCGGATCGACGTATAATGCATATATATATACGTGTTGTTTGTTCCCATCTGTATGGATAAACCTTAAATTACAAATAAAGTCCTTCCTTTCAAAGAAGAAAAAAATAACTTAATAGATATGGAACTCAAAGTACATCATATCATTCTTAACTTAAAAGCATAAAAAATTAGATCTTTACATGTTTTTTAGTAAGTATAAAGAAAATTTAAAACTTACATAATTTCATCAGTAACTGTGAGCATGGACACATGGCTTAAAAAGCTTAAAAGATCTCTTTGGTAAATAATTTGATAACATGTAAATCTTAACACAACAAGGATAAGGTGAGGTCACTCATTCCAATGAAACTCACATTTAATATTTATAAACAGTTAATTAAATACTTTATAGACATGACTTTGTGAGAAAAGAACTTTAGTAAGAACAAGTCTTAACCCACTTTAAAGCTTTAACAACTTAGTCTACCTCAAATAATGAAATCAATACTTATCTTAATCTCAAGAAAATTTAATTCCGCCAAATTCAACTTTTGGCTAACTAACCCAGTATTTGTGAGGTTCTTAATTTCTAAAGAATCGTTTGGTAGATTGATATGAAATAATTTGTTTATGTAGTAATTTTTTCATTTAATTACTTGTATACGCCGTTTGGTAGGTAAATAGGAAATAAGTTATATATATATAATCAATACAACGTTTGATTGGCAATTTAGAAATCTGCATAACTAATAAGTTATGAGGGATTCTATGTATTATTTTATGCATGCATGATAGAAGGTTGAATAACTAATACTACATGTATAATTAAGATCATGAGAAAATCAAGTGAATAATATATCAAAAGACTCAAAACTTTGGGAGGAGCTCATATCTAAATTTTGGGATTGTTTAGAGGAGATTTGAGTTAGTTCATGAGATCAAAACAAATTGGTCTGCAATGTATATTTTATTGTATAGATAA